>NC_081561.1:55406040-55574335 GCF_022355385.1 Mustela nigripes
TCCATTTTTGATTGCACCTCATTAATAGCTTTTTTGATTTCACCTTGGTTAGATGGATGTTTTAATTTTTAACTTTCTTAGTTTCAGCAATTTTTCCTAAGATGATCTACCTTGATTTGTTAATTAATTAACACTTATTGGAAAGATGCTCATGTTACCCTACACTTTGGATTAGCAACATACTGACAAAGAAAGGTCTGTTTAAAAGAATCATGCCTTCTGTGACAGAGACTATTTTTAAGACCTATTTATAAGTAATAGAATATGAAATATTATTTTCTAACTTAGGTGTTAGTGATTTAAATGCTTTCAATTAAACATGTGGGGGAGCTTTGATTTAGATACAACAGTTTTTTTTTTCTTTTGTACATTTTCCCATTAGATAAAAGAATGTTAGTATCACCTTGAGTTCACCAGGATGGCAGCTCAAAAGTGCTTTTCATAAACTTATGGTTAGACTGCTCAGAATATCTTTTGTGTTGTATTTTCAAAGGCAATGTGAAATTTCTGTCTTTTCATATATGAAGCTGGGAGTTTTGACTAAAGACTGAAGAATGCAATTTATTATTTTTTTCTTCATTAACCCCATGTAAGTTCTCTCTCTCCAGTGGGAAGTCTCTTCCCTAATTTCCCAATTTATCAGATAATAATCTTACTGAGAGCCCCCTCTGTTAAATGGTGATCGGTTGAAATTAACATAACTTTATAATCTTTAATATTGAGAATGTTTGGGATTTGTGTGGCTTTGAAATAGTAAATTAAGACATTGACAGAATATTCATATTTAGTTGCAGTCCCTAGGGATTCTGGTGTCCATATCAGGGGTGTCTATGTTGTATGTTGCTAAGGGAAAGCAAAAATAATTATTTAATCTTCTGTTAACTTCTCAAATGTGAATTCCACTAAATGTACATTTGTTATAAGTATAGAAACACTGGAAACTGTTTTCT
Source organism: Mustela nigripes (assembly GCF_022355385.1). NCBI lineage: Eukaryota > Metazoa > Chordata > Mammalia > Carnivora > Mustelidae > Mustela > Mustela nigripes. Next base: position 55,406,991 of record NC_081561.1, read on the forward strand.
TAATTGTCTTCTGAGAAACATGATTGCATCTCTTGCAAAATGTAGATTATAAGTATATTTAATCATGCATGAAAATGGTTAAAATTTAATGTAAAATACGATTGTTTCCAGATACTGATTTCCTTCAAATTCTAATCTGTCTTCCACTGCAATTACCCATGACTCTGTGGGGGAAGAACAGACTTATAAAATAGTTTGCCCTTGTTACTCTCGTTGTGTTATTGCCCTTTATGTCCAGGCATTTTCACTCAGGTATTATTTTCCCTCACTTTTCCAAACCCAGGCAGGTATCTCTTCTGTACCATTCCTCAAACTATTAAGATATATGTTTGCTGGTGATTTATTATTTATAAGTACTCAAAATAGTATTTCTAAGAGGTATTGTACCTAAGTATCACTGAAGAGGATTATTAAGTTATAGATTCTTGGACCCCAAATCAGAAATGTTGCTTAATGCTTAGGTACCTAATGTTTAGCTAAGTAGTCTTAGCATCCTCCAATTTCATCAAGCTGTAATTTCTAGAAATATTTACATATAGAGAGCCCTTAGACCAAGTCCTCAAGATCTAATTACATGTATTCCAACAGCTAGCAAGCTGGCTTGCTAGCTATCTGTCTTCTATCATCTAACTATTATCTATCATCTACCTATCTATCTATCCATCTCTAACAAATACTGAGTCTCTACTATGTGAAAACTACTCTAGTTATTTGGGTTATATCAATAAATAGATCAGAACCATTTCTGTCCTCATGGATCTTCTTTCAAAAAATAGAGATAACCAGTAAACATAGCATATCAAATAAGTACATTTTATATTATGTTCTGTAAGTGTTATGAAAAATATAAAAAGTAGAGTAAGGTTAGGAGGTTGAGGAATGTGAGTCTGGAGGGACAAGATGAAATTTTAGATAGTATAGTAAATGTAAGTTTCATTAGGAAAGTGACAGCTCAAGAAAAATGTGAAAGAAGTATAGCAGGCAGGCATGTAGATATATGGGAAAGGAGTATTCCACGAAGAGGTAGACTTAAGTAAAAGTGTGCCTAACAGTAGTCCCCCTTACCTGTGGTTTTGCTTCCAGTGGTTCAGTTAACTGGTAAGTTATAATCCAGAAGCAGATGAACCTCCTGATGTCCTGATGTATTATCAGAAAATCTGTGGTGACCCAACATTGTGCACAATGCCTACATCATTCACATCACTTCATTTCATGTATTTTAATGACTCACATCATTGCAAAAATTGGAAGAGTTAGTAAAGCACAATAAGACATTTAGGGTGGGGGGGCACCTGGGTGGCTCAGTGGGTTAAGCAACTGCCTTCGGCTCAGGTCATGGTCCCAGGGTCCTGGGATCGAGCCCCGCATCGGGGGTCTCTGCTCAGCAGGGAGCCTGCTTCCTCCTCTCTCTCTGCCTGCCTCTCTGCCTGCTTGTGATCTCTGTCAAATAAATAAATAAATAAATAAATAAATAAAATCTTTTAAAAAGAAAGACATTAAGAGAGGGAAAGACCATATTCAAATAACTTTTATTACTTTTTGTATTATGTAAATATTATTTTATTATCCGTTATTGTTGTTAATCTCTTACTGTGCCTGTTGTATAAATTAAATTTTCTCATAGGTACACATTTATAGGAAAAAAATGTAGTATATATAGGGTTTGATACTATCCACAGTCTCAGGCATCCAGTGTGGGGCCAGTAACCTATCTCCTGAGGATAAGGGGAGAGTACTGTAGTCTTTAATGAATTCTAGGATGGCTGATATATCTGAAACACAGTATTCGGACAGTAGTCTGTAAGAACTTTAGCTATGAACCCAGAAGCCAGATCCTGTAAGTTTTTTTGATCCATTATAAGATGTCTGTCTTTACTTTGAATGATATTGGGACCCATTAAAACATTTTAATCAGAAGAAAATCATAGTCATGTCTTTAAAGGAGTTTTATATTTTTTCTTTTTTTATTTTAAATTTAATTAGCCCACATATAGTACATCATTAGTTTCAGTTGTAGAGTTCAGTAATTCATCAGTTGTGTATAATACCCAGTGCTCATAGCATCACATACCTTCCTTAACATCCATCACCCAGTTACCCCATTCCCCCACCCACATCTTCTCTGGCAACCCTCAGTTTGTTTCCTATATTTAAGAGTCTCTTGTGGTTTTTCTCACTCTCTGATGACTTTCCATTTGTTTTTTCCCTCCCTTCCCCTATGATCCTCTGTACATTTCCCTATATTCCACATATGAGTAATAAAATGTCTTTCTCTGATTGACTTATTTTACGCAGGATCATACCCTTCAATTCCATCCACATAGTAAGTATTCATCCTTTCTGATTGCTGAATAATATTCCATTGTATGTAAGCATGTATGTTTGTGTATGTATATATGTGTGTATGCACACATGCACACATTCATGCACACATAATACATACATACATACATATCTTCTTTATCCATTCGTAAGTAAATGGACAGCTCAGCTCTTTCCACAATTAGGCTATTGTTGACATTGATGCTATAAACATTAGGGTGCAGGTGCCCCTTCAGATCACTTTGTTTATATCTTTGAGGTAAATACCAAGCAGTGCAATTACCAGGGTCATAGGGTACCTCTATTTTTAACTTCTTGAGATAATTCCATACCATTCTCCAGAGAGCAATACTTCCTTGTGTTGCCACCAGCAGTATAAGAGGGTGTACCTTTCTCCACATCCTCATCAGCATGTGCTGTTTCCTGTCTTGATAATTTTAGCCATTCTGACTGGTATGAGGTGGTATCTCATTATGGTTTTGATTTGTAGTTCCCTGATGCCAAGTAATGTGGAAAATTTTTTCATGTGTCTGTTGGCCATTTATAGGTCATTTTTGAGGAATATCTTTTCATGTCTTCTGCCCATTTCTTGACTGGATTCTTTGTTTTCTTTTTTTTTGGGGGGGGGTGTTGAGTTTGCTAAGTTGTTTATAGATTTTGGATACTAGTCCTTTATCTGATATGTCATTTGCAAATATCTTCTCCCATTCCATAGGTTGCCTTTTAGTTTTGTTGACTGTTTCCTTTGCTGTGCAAAAGCTTTTTATCTTGATGAAATCCCAGTAGTTCATTTTGCTTTTGTTTCCCTTGCCTTTGGACATGTGTCTAGCAAAAAGTTGCTGCAGCTGAGGTTGAAGAGGTTGCTGCCTATGTTCTCCTCTAGGATTTTGATGGATATCTGTCTCACATTTAGATCTTTCATGCATTTTGAGTTTATCTTTGTGTATGGTGAAATAAAAGGTCAAGTTTCATTCCTCTACATGTGGCTGTCCCATTTTCCCAGCACCATTTACTAAGAGACTCAGATTTCCATCAGATATTCTTTCTTGCTTTGTTAGAGATTAGTTGACTATGGAGTTAAGGATCCATTTCTGGGTTCTCTATTCTGTTCCATAGATCTAGGTGTACCATATTGTCTTGATGATTACAGCTTTGTAGTGTACCATATTGTCTTGATGATTACAGATTTGTAGTATAGCTTGAAGTGTTTCACTGTGATGCCCCCACGTTTGGTTCTCTTTTTCAAAACTCCTCTGGCTCTTCAGGGTCTTTCCTAGTTCTGTACAAATTTTAGGATTATTTGTTACAGCTCTGTGAAAAATATCAATGGTATTTTTATAGGGATTGCTTTGAATGTGTAGATTTTTCTGGGAAGCTTAGGCATTTTACCATTTATTCTTCTAATCCATGAGCATGGGATGTTTTTCCATCTCTTTGTGTCTTCTTTAATTTCTCTCATAAGTGTTCTGTAGTTTCTAAAGTATAGATTCTTTACCTCTTTGGTTAGGTTTGTTCCTAGATATCTTCTGGTTTTTTGTACAATTGTAATTGGGATCAACTCCTCAATTTCTCTCTTTTCAGTCTCATTGTTGCTGTATAGAAATGCAACTGATTTCTGTGCATTGATTTTATATCCTGCCACATTGTTGAATTCCTGTATGAGTTCTAGAAATATTGGGGTATAGTCTTTTGTGTTTTCCACATAATGTATCATGTCACCTGAAAAGAGTGAGAATTTAATTTCATTTTTGCCAGTCTTTCATTTCTTTTTATGGTCTGATTGCTGAGGCTAGGACTTCTAGTACTATGTTCAACAACAGTGGTGAGAATGGTCATGTTCCTGACCTTAGGGAAAACCTCTTAGTTTTTCCCCATTGAGAATGATATTTGATGTGGGCTTTTCATAATTTTTTGTTGTTTGTTTGTTTGTTTTTATGGCCTTAAGGTATGTTCCCTCTATCCTGCACTATGGAACTTTTATTCTAGAAAGGATGCTATATTTGTCAAATGCTTTTTCTGCATCAATTGAGAGGATCATATGGTTCTTGTCCTTTCTTTTATTAATGTGATGTAGCATAATGATTGATTGGCAGAAGTTGAACCACCTTCCAGCCCAGGAATAAATTCTACTTCGAAGTGGCGAATAATCCTTTTAATGTACTGTTGGATTCTATTGGCTAGTATCTTGTTGAGAATTTTGGCATCCATGTTCATCAGGGATATTGGTCCATAATTCTTTCTTGCAGGGTTTTTTTCCCCTGGTTTTGGGATCAAAGTAGTGCTGGCCCCAAAGAATAAGTTTGAAAGTTTTCCTTCTATTTCTATTTTTTTTAATAGCTTCATGAGAATAGGTATTAGTTCTTCTTTAAATATTTGGTTGAATTCCCCTGGGAAGCCATCTGGCCATGGACTCTTATTTGTTGGGAGATTTTTTATTATTGCTTCAATTTCCTTTCTGGTTATAAGTATGTTCAGGTTTTCTTTATCTTTCTGTTTCAGTTTTGGTAGCTTACCAATTTCTAGAAATGCATCCATTTCTTCCAGATTGCCTAATTCTTTTGGCATATAGTTGCTCATTTTGGCATATAGTTGCTCATAATATGTTCTTATAATTATTTATATTTCCTTAGTGTTGGTTGTGATCTCTCCTCTTTCCTTCATGACTTTATTAATTTGAGTCATTTCTTCTTTTTGGTAAGTATGGCTAGGGGTTTATCCATCTTATTAATTCTTTCAAGAACCAGCTTCTAGTTTCATTGATCTGTTCTATTGTTCTTTTGGTTTGTATTTCATTAGTTTCTGTTCTAATCATTATTATTTCTCTTCCCCTGTTTGGTTTAGGTTTTATTTGCTGTTCTTTCTCCAGCTCCTTTAGAGGTAAGGTCACCTTGTGAATTTGAGACTTCTCTAATTTCTATTTATTTATTTATTTTTGCAAAAGGCTTGTATTGCTATACACTTCCCTCTTCATCCCTTACTACAACCTTTGGTTTAAAATATAATTCATCTGGTATAAGGATTGTTACTTCAGCTTTCTTTTGATGTCCATTAGCATTATTATATCCCTCTCACTTTTATTCTGGAGATGTCTCTGTTTCTAAACTGAGTCTCTTGTAGACAGCATATGAATGGATCTTGCTTTTTTATTCAAACTGATACCATGTGTCTTTTGATTGGAGCATTGGACCCATTTACATTCAGAATAACTATAGATAGATATTAATTTAGTGCCATTGTGTTACCTATAGATCCCCTCTCTATAGATTGTCTCTGTTTCTGGTCTACATTACTTTTGGAGTCTGTCTTCATTTATAGGACCCCCTTTAATATTTCTTATAGTGCTGGTTTAGTGATCCCAAATGCTGTTAATTTCTGTTTGTCCTGGAAGTTCTTTATCTCTCCTTCCATTCTGAATGACAGCCTTCCCGGATAAAGTATTCTCAGCTGTATTTTTTTCTGCTTTAGTACCCTAGTACCATATATCATGCCAGCCCTTTCTGGCCTGCCAGGTCTCTCTGGATATATCTCCTTCCAGTCTGATGTTTCTATTCCTATAGGCTAAGGAGTCCTTGTCTTGAACTGCTTTGAGAATTTTCACTTTTCCTCTGAAATTTGCAGTCTTCACTATTATGTCAGGGTGTTGATCTATTTTTATGGATTTGGAGGAGGAGGTTCTCTGTGCCTCCTGGACTTGAATGCCTATTTCCTTCCCCAGATTAAGGCAGTTTTCAGCTATGATTTGCTCAAATATACCTTCTGTCCCTCTCTCTTTCTTCTTCCTGTGGGACCCCAATAATTCTAATATTGTTTCACTTTATGGTATCAAGGCTCCCCTCCTGGTCCATTGGTTATTTTTATCTCTTTTACTCAGCTTCCTTCCTATCATTTTGTCTTTTATGTCACTGATTCTTTCTTCTGCCTCATTTACCCTACCTGTTAGAGTCTCCATTTTAGACTGCATCTCAGATAAAGCATTTTTTTTTCTTTTAGCTTGATTAGATTTTATTCCTGCATTGCAATTCTCTAGTGTCTTTTATGTTTTGTTCAAGCCCAGCTAATAACTTTATAATTGTTATTCTGAATTCAATTTCTAACATTTTTACTTGTATCCATATTGATTAGATATATAGCAAAGAGTATTAACTTTCATTCTTTCTTTTGCTGTGACTTTCTCCTTCTAGACAATTTGTCTAGAGAAGAATAGATGAACAAGAGAACAAAACCAAAAATATCAACCATGATCCCAGTGAAATACACACTAGACAAACTGAAGGTCAGGAACCAAAAGAGAAAAGAAAAAAGAAAAAGAGAATATAATCTCACAGGTGTAAAAGACAGGGTGATCCACTTGGTCCTGGGTCTATTTTGGTCTTTTAGAAGATACTACATCCCAAAATTGTAAAGAAAGAAAAGCTTATATATATTTATAAGCATATGCATATATATTAATAATAAACCAAATATAAACCAATATATAATTATTATGTGTGCATATATAAGATATATACATATATAATTGAATACAGTGAAAGGAAGCAAAAATGGAGAATATATCTATAAAATATAAATTTAAAAATGAAATTTTAAAAAGACAAAAAACAGAGTTGATAAAATGAGAAACTAGTTGAAAGGGGAAAGAAAGAAAAAGAAAAAGAAAAATTTAAACTGAAAGACTAAGACTCATGAGAGAAGAAATCTAATTCTATATACTGTTTTCCTCTAGTACAGGAGTTTTTCAGTTCTGAGTGATCCAAAAACTTGATATTCAGCTGATTTTCCTGCTGGTCTTCTGGGGGAGAACCTTTTTGCACTTATTCTCAAGTATCTTTGCCTGGGTGGAGTTGCACCACCCTTTGTCAGGGTGCTGGGCTCAGTGTAAGCTGCTTTGGGTTGTTTTATGTGGCTTTTGTTCTCTGAAGGCTATTCTTTCTACTTACAAAATGTGGTTGGTTTTATATTTGTAGAATTAAAATTCTTTTCTTAGACCTCAGGTTGAATTCACAGGTATTAAGAATCATTTGATAGATACCTAGCTGAATTCAAGGTACCAGATGAAATGAGGGTCCCTTACTCTTCCACCATCTTCCCTCCCTCTAGATGAGTTTTAATGTAAAGAAAGATATTGTATGAAGAGAAGTAGAAATAAAAGAATATTTTTATTTTGTTTTATTTTGCTTTTAATATGGGAAAAATAAGAGCATATTTGTATGGTGATGAGAACATTAAGAAAAAATACTAATGTAGATAACAGAAAGGAAAACTGCTGTAGTAATGTCTTTTAATGCAGAATTGGGGTAAGATCTGGTATAAAAATAAACAGATTGATTTCAGAGAGCACAGAGAGCTCACGTTCCATCATAGTTATGGGAATCCTCCAGCTCAAGTTTGAACAATATTATTAGTATTGGCTGGACCAGTGATTTGGAAAAATAATAATTGGTGTTCAGTGAATTTATGAGAGGTTGTGGTTACTTGTGATGTTAAGGAATAGCATAATACTATGAGAGTGAGTAGATGAGGGAAGGTGGAGGACAAAATCTTTGGGAAGAAAGATTTAAAAAAACTGAGAAGTCAGGTGTTCAAAGACTCATCTTACCAACTAAGATGAATACCAGTTTTAGAGAAAATAACAATGATATTAAACTAAAACTTTTACTGAAATTTGAGTAATAGTGCCCTGGAAATCCACAAATTGAATTATTTTTACTGAACAGTTTTTACAGAGAGCATAAGGAATATTGTCTAAGGGTATAAATGGAAGGATATCTGACCCTTCTGTCTTAGATGTATCAAAAGATTCCCACCATTGCTCATTAATGGGTGCCTCACCATTTCTTAGCAATTCTATTTATCCTGCCTATGCTTTTGTAACTAGCACCTATATTATAAATTCTTAGTTAAATTTCTTGAACATGCTATCTTTTTCCTTCTGATAATTTAGTCTATAAATTGCCAGATGCTAATGTGTGAAGTAGTGATCTCTTTAATATTAAATTTTTTCCAGTAGAAATTTAGGAATTATTTGTCTATGAATGATGTAGGGAAAAAAATTTCAATTAAGTTGAAAGTTGGTTTCGATAGTTTGCCCGTTTCTTTCCAATCTTGACTGTGGCATATAATTTGGAAGCACTCCAGAAAACAAAGCATTAAGTAGATCAGAACCACATGGAGTTGTTGTGTAAGTCTTATTTTTTAGATGTATTTCCAATACTGAAAATTAGAAGTCCCCCATCACTTCTAATTTTGTTGATTTGTGACATGCTTGAGTAATAGTTTCTTCCAAATAGCATTGGCTGATTAGGGTTGATCTGTCTTAATAATTGCAGCAAAGTCCATCCTAACTCTCATAACATTGAAGGATGTTCAACATTCACATTCTACCAGCTGATTTTTGTTCTCTATTTCCTAGAATAGTTTATTGGATGCCCCTTGAAAATCTCTAAATCTCATGTGTGTGCTTTTATTATTCAATATATTGTTGTAATTTTCATTCTTTGGTATTTTTTTTCCTTAGCATTATCATTTGTACACTATTAGTCAACCATAAAGGACTGACATTAGAATAGCAAATAAAGATAAGAAAGAAATGATCCTGTATCCAATGAACACTATATATTACTGATTATGCTCATCTTGCATAAGTAGTGTATCTAAAATTTTGGCTAAAAATATTGACCAGATGGTGGTGTAGCAATGCTCATCAGTAGAGAGTGTAGGGCACCATCTGCTTTATACATTCTTAATGGCTGAAAACTAATGATAGCCCCTCTCACCATCAGAAAATATATTTAACAGCACATAGTGTCATACTATAGAATTATTTTCCCATATTTATGTATTAATAAATGTGTATTTGGATCTATCAGAATATATACATATACATATATTTAATATATATTAAATATAACATGTATTTCATATATAATATATTTATATTATGTATATATATATGAATATAAATGCCAAGTGGTTAGCATAAATAAATGAGGTATGAGATGGTGATTTATTACTATATATAATTAGCAACAAAAAATAAATTAGGGAAGGGACAAAATACAAATTTTCTGAACACTTACTTTAAGCCAGATACTACGCTATGAATATTATGTCTGCTGTTTCATTGGATCTTTACCAAACCTCTGAATGGTGGATTATGTTTGTCTCTTTATAGTTGGAAAAGAATTAAGAAATATAATATACCAAAATTACTTAGGTAATTTTGAGATTTAGACATAGGTTCTTCTCAAGCCAAATCTCCATGTTCTTTTCATGACATCATTTGAGCTGCTTTTGTGTGAACTTCAGCCAGTCCTCTAGCTACCTTGAGTCCTATGAGTTTCTACATATCTTCCTTTGATTTTGCAAGAAGAAGAAGTAGTTGGAGTAGGAGGAAGGAAGGATGGACAAGGGGGATGAGGATGAGGAAAAGGTGAGAGATATTCAGAGGAGGAAAGAAAGATATAGCTATGTCTGTGAATTTGTACTATATATTTGTACTATATATTTGTACTATATGAAATACAGTAATAAGGATATAGTTTTATTGATTTGGATGTGTCTTTGAATTTTGGATTTAAGTTTAAAGACTATTGGCAAATTATAACAAATTATAACATTATAACATTTTAAAATTTTTCTGTATGTAATAAGGTTAATGATGGCTTACATACAACTGGAAATAGCTTCTTTTTGACACATTGGAAAACATCAGACTGTTCTGAATTTGTGGACATCTTTTTCACAAGATAGAATAAATTCATTCAGCCTGTCAGCCAGTATTAGGAAGAACTGACACAAAGATTTGGAGGCAAGGGCTTAAAAAAAATAGGACTCTTGAAACCAAGAAAGGAACCCAGATATTATCCTGTGGCTAAGTTTCTGGTAATGAAAAATAAGGCAGGGATGCAGGTGCAGGAACAAGGCTGAAGTTTAGAGTGACCCACAACAAAGTTAATGATAAATGAATCACTGGATACCAGAACAAAAACCTCTATACTATTCTTTTAAAAAGGGAATGAAGGGCTTTACTCAAATTGATGGTTAAAAGTGTAGAAGTTAATGGATGAAAGAACAGTACATTGGCTTTATCCCTACAGAAGTGATAATAGTCATATTTCTTATGGCTCAAGATGATTCTACAAAAGAACCCATTATAACCTATAATATAAATCAATAACCTATATTAATTCAAAATAAAAATTTTAAAATCTCAAACAAATGAAATTTATCAAGGTTTATAAATGAAAATTTAAAAAGAATTCACCAAAAAGTGTATGTAGAAATCTATACATTTTGTAGAAATTATGTACAAGAGAATGTATTCATTTTAGTTATATAAACTTTTTTTTTTCTACAAAGAAATTGGTTTTCCTCCTATTTTAACACTGTATATGTCATGGACCTTTTCAAGATGGTATTTGTGTTTACATGGCAGATTTTATTTAAAATGATATCAGTTTTTACCTACTTTTTTGATGAAAACATATAAGATTACTAAGTGCTCAAATATAAAGATAAGTATTATTTCTACTACTAAACAAATTAAAATAAATAATACCCAAGAAATAGTCATTAGATAGTAGTATTAACTTAGAATTTCTGAAGTGGATTTTTCCAGGAAGTCTTAGAAATCTCTATACTGGCCAGTGCCATATTGCAAGACATATACTCAACTTGGGTATTTGATAACACTCAAAGATTCATTAAGGAGTTAGTCAAAATACAATCTGGAGTATCATGAGACTTTATGGCAGTCTTTATACCATGATGTTTTCAACACAAAACTTTAGTCCTTCATTGAACATTGGTCTGGATACATTTTTTCTACCAATGAGCAGTCAGGATAGGTAATCAATTCCAAACACCTTTCTCTAGATCTATAATCATCTTCTGGATATATTAAGTACTCCACCCAAAATGTAATGGAAGGCAAAAACTTTTTTTCAGATATGCCAAAGATGCAAATTGTGAACTCTGTTCCTATTTTGTTTTGTTTAGTTTCCTTTTTTAAAAGACCTTGCCAAAATTCAGTCATATGCCTCTGGAAGATCTCCAGCATGCTTGTAAAAGGAAATGACAGGCATCTAGAATAATTTTTCCCTAAAGAATAGCAAAAGTTATTTCTTTAGTGTCATCAAGTAAGACAGTAATTAGTTGCAAAGCTAGACATTGTCAACATAGAGAAATTCTGCTATCTTCTAACCCTTCTAAGATAAGCCGTATTTTCCCCTTTATATTAAATAGGAAATTATCCCCCCAAAATTAAATGTATATAGGTTATTATATTGGGTTTTATACTGGATCTGGAAAGGCTAGGCCAGTTCTAGGAAAGAAGAGGTTTGTTTATGTGTGAATGTCAGATGCGATTATGATTTTCCAATAAAGGTTATAAGAAAGGCATTAACTGGAATAACTTTCTTTTTAGTGTCATTTTTTGGTATCTTTGTGTATTTTTTAACATATTCTTTTTTTGGTGTTTAGATGAATGGAGGTTCGACACTCTGTTTCTGAAATTGTTCAGCTGGTAATTTGGTCTTGTATTCATTATTTTTCTAGATATTTGGAAATAGCAATTATAAGGAAGTGATAAATATGTATTACTGTGTACCAGTCATCATTTAGGTGTTTTTCATACCAAACCATAAGTGACTCTTAATCTCACAAAACCATCTGATTTTTTAAATCATAAGAACCATGAAGAGGACTGGAGGCTCAGGAATTAAAAGATTGCCTAAATTACTATACTTGTTAAAAAAAAATCACCCACTTTTTGTAATCTACCTTGAATACAAAAGCATACTCTTTATTAAAAAGTTCCTTCAAATATACAGCTTCTAAATATGTTTAGACATTTGCTAATCAAATAGCTGGCTTTATTTCACTTAAATTGTATGATTTTTATTGTTGTTTTCTATAATCTTCCAATCCACAAACTCACTGGAAAAAATTATCCCAAATGCTTAGATAGGTTTTCAGAACTACATATATTAAGCAATTGATTGTTTACATCTCGCTGTCCTTGTTGCTTTTCTTGCTTTGCTAGTTGTTTCCCTTTGAATGAATTATTATGCTGTTGGGTCAGTTACGGTCATGTGTTAAAACCTTCCAGAAAAATGGTTAAAAAACTATTAACATATTAAAAAAGGACAAAGTATGGTAGAGAAAAGTGAAAAGATTTAGCTAACATCATACTGCAAAATAACTAGCTAAAAGAAATAGTATCTGGTCTTTGACTTTCTGTTAATTTCTTATAGAGGATTACTTTCACCCATTCTCTGTAGTGGAAAACTTCGTGTTAATGGTGATTTCTTTACCAATTGTCATAAATGAAATAGAAATAGCTTTATTGAAAAGTAAAATCACCACTCTTTTCAGGGAAAATCCTTATGCTGTTGGTTCTAAGAAATGGATCCTAATACTTTCCAAATAATCTTTGTTTATGGATACTAATGGCATTTGGGAACAATCATGCCCTTTCATTTGGCAAATAGCAGAGGTCAAAAACAAATCTTCATGGAAACATCTTCTTGTTAACATAATTCCAAAGTACTCAGTGGCTTGTAGGTTACTTTATAACTTGTGTATCCATCACAGTATTTTCATGGATACATCTCTTTAAATAGAGTTTTTTCCAAGAAATCTTTTGGCAGTCACATGGCAATGGCAAGAGTTTTATTTATTTTTTTATTTTCTTAAAATATTTATTTATTTGAGAGAGAGAGAGTGAAAGAGAGAATGAGAGAGAGAGAGAGCATGAGCGGAAAGGTCAGCAGGAGACGCAGACCATCTGCTGAGCAGGAATCCTGATGTGGGACTTGATCCCGAGACTCCAGGATCATGACCTGAGCAGAAGGCAGTTGTTTAACCAACTGAGCCACCCAGGGCCCACATGGCAAGAGTTTTAATCCTTTATTATCCATCCCCAGGTTTGTATTGCCCATATACTGACATTTTGATTAAAGTGTTTTTACATCTAATGGCACAGAAGGTCCTCCTTTTAGAAAAACAAAATAGTATTATAAAGGTTAGAAAGAGAAGAAGAGAGTACACAATGAATTGCAGCAGAGTGAGAGAAGTCAACTGCAATAGCAGCAAGAAGTATGGCATATGGGAGGGCAAATATTGGCAGCTTGACTTCTTTGGTTGGTAATCTTAACTTGAAGTTCACCTTGAATAAAGGAGGCACTTTACACAAGCGATATAGATGCATCATTTGCTTTAGATTAAGCAGGAAAGGACATAGAATTTTGTTTTTCAAGTAAGTTCAAATGCCTACTGTAGGTATCTCTTCTTTTTCCTCTAAATACTAGTATTAGATGATGATGTTGATGATGATGATGATGATGAAGATAGACATCTGAGAAAAAAGAGTTGATCAAATTCTTCCTTCTAGAAGAGCAGTAAAACATGAGCACATGCACATACACCTACCCTCACCCACCACCCTCCCACACAACACAGAGTGAAGAGTAAAAAAAAGCAAGAGTGAGAAAGAGAAATAGAAAATGGACGCAGAGCTGGTAAGCTTTTGAAGCCATCAGCTCTACAATTATTTACTTTTCAAGTAAACAGGTTTAAATGTGGTTGAATATTGAGTAGATGGGCTCCCTGACAAATCAACTTCCCTGATAAACCAGTTTTAGTATGTTGCCTGTGGGATTCACCTTAAAGTTTAGCAGTAGTTTGTTTCTTTAGCCCTCTCGACAATACTGTAAGTCATTAATTATGCCCTAATCAGTTAGTTTTTTACTTAACTTCAGTAGAATCAATTCTCTATTCCTCAACCAAACCATGGCCAATATGTTTTGTAACCTTGGTACATTATTTAATTTCTGTGAGTCTATGTTTATTTCTCTATAAAATGTGAGAAAATTTAATTTTTATAAAAATATTGTTTTATGTAATAAGTAAGATAGCATTTGTAAACTGCTTAGCATAATGAGTGACATATTAAGCATTCAATAGATTTTGGTATTGCCATAATTATTACTCTAACAACATGAAAGCTATAACATCAATCATATTTTTTCTGCTCCAGTTGTATCTCAATGTATGACCCTTCCCCACCCTAACACTTGGTAGTATAAAATAATCATTTTATTATGTCACAAATTTGATTGTTTAAGGGTTCAAAAGAGCAAATTGGATCACTTGCCTTTACTCTAACATCCCAGCTCAGAGGACATGAGGGCAGTGGTGATTCAATGGCAAGACATATTATCATCTGAAGACTCATCCGCACAGAAGTCTGGCTCCTGGACTTGAGGAATAGCCAAAACAACAACAACAACAACAACAACAACAACAAACAAATAGCACCTATACATATTTCTCAACATGGCTTGATTTGTTCAGAGCATGGAAATATTTATAGTAGCTCCACACAAAATTTCTCAGCAATCTACAAGTCAAATTCCACAGTACATAGAAAGAATTTAATTATGATAAATGGAGTTTTCTTAGAAATACAAGGTTGATTTATGGTTTATGAGTCAATTAATAGATTTCCCAAATGGAAAATATTTCTGAAGAAGTTGTTGAATATTCTGTGCAGAATAAAACATGTAGAATAGTGAGGAAAAATGTCCAAAGCAACCATTTAAAGGCTCTGAAAGTTAACCAAAGGCATACAACAAGTTAAGCAGTATTTATTATTTGAAAAATGGTAAAGATTTTGTAAGAACAGAGATTATAATCTTAGCTGGAGCTGTTCCCATCTCTCCATTCTACTATTACTTCCCAAAAATTATACTATTACTGACTTGGGTTGATGAAATTCATGGTTTTACTATGACTGACATGGTCCTGAATAAGCACTGCACTTTAGCTAGAGGTAAAGACTTAATTAGGACAGGGAAGAATAAAGAAACTAAGTGCTTATCAGCTAAAATTGTGACTTATTACCAATGGGGAAAACCCAGAGTTTTTAAGCCTATACTTTTAGTTATAATGAAGAGTGGATCAGTCTGAAATTTACTGAGGAACCCCAGAAATGAGAAAACAATAGAATAGTTAGATCAGCTTTCTGTATATCCTTGACTGAAAGGGGAACTAGATCTAAGATAGGCTATTGTAACATTAAATAAAAGGAAAATTTTAAAACTAGTTGAACTTTGAAAGTATTCCTAACGTACATCACTTGGCATAGAGTAGATTGATGAGTCTTGAGCAGGTTGAGAACAATTGTTCTTATATTTCCTAAACACTAAGTTATGGAGAAACAGTGGTAATCCCTGAGAAGCCAGGCTTAAAATATAAAGTAAATATTTAAAAATCTGAACATTAGTATCAGAGCCTACACATTATAGGGAAAGATAGATTTTGCAGTTTAAATGCAAGCACATTGCTGTCCATATCCTTATTGAATCTACTAGAGGTATTGGATGTATAAAATGTCAGGAAAGTAAATGAAGGACATATGCACTAGAACTAAAGATATAAGGCTATTTTTATTCATAGATGACATAATTTTGTGTATAGAAATCCTAAGCAGTTTAAGTTTTAATAAAAATAACTTCTTGAATAATAAGCCAGTTTAGCAAGGTCTTAGATTTAAAGATCAGTATACAAAAATCAACTGCATTTTTATGACCTAGAAATTAACAAGGTAAAATGAAATTTAAAAATGGAAACAATTCCTTTCAGCAGCAAGAAGAATACAACAGTTATAAATTTAACAAAAGGTAACTTCAAAATCCATGCTGAAAGAAATTAAACTGAATAGATAGCTAAAACACATTTACAACTGTATGTTTCAGAATTGTTAGGATGGCAATATGCCCCAAATGTATGTATATATAGATTCAATGCAATTTTTAGCAACATTACAGCAGACTTTCCTCCCCTATTATTAGACATAAATATTATATGGAATAAAAAAGACTGGAATAACCAACTCAGTTTTGCAAAAGAAGAACAGAAGTGAAATTTACCATAAAGTAACAGTAATCAAAACAGTGTGGCAAGTATGAACATGATCAATGGAACAGAAATGAATCTAAAAATAAGCCCTCACATTTAAGGTCGACTGACTTCTGACAACAGAACCATATTAATTCAATATGGATAGGATTGTCTTTTTAACAAATGGTGTTGGAATAATTGGATATTCATATGCAAATAAGAAAGAAAAAGAAAAAGGGAAAAACCTGAAAGCAAATGAACTAGGCTTCCAAATAAAAAATTAGAAATAAAATATACCTGAAGAAACTCCATGAAAGGAAGTTTTCTTCAAGATGTAAACATTTATTTAAGAATAAATTTACAATAGAGAATATAAAACAAATTTTTGGAGGTTTTTTTTGGAAAACTGAAAAAAATGAGTAAAGAAAGGGAGAAGGTATAAATAAAGTATGTAGTTTATATGTGCTCATTAATATTTATGAAATATTTCATAATAAAAAGCAGAAAAGAAAATATAATTTTTTCACAGTTGGCCTCTCGGAAAAATGTAAACTGATTTGAAAGGCAGTCAGGAGGGATTTTGTTTTCAATTTTGTTTTGGTTTTAGCAGGAATGCCTAAGAATCTGTTTTGAAAATGCTCCAGTATGAGACACTGCCTTCTCAGAAGAGCTAAAAGACTCTGAAAAAATTACCCAGTCCCAACAAATCAATAATACTTAGGTTAACCTACAAACTTTTGTTCTTGCATTAATGTTTTTGTATCAATCATAGAGACCGTATCATCATTTCTTAATCAATATATGAGACATAACAGTATGCATGAAATTTTTCTAGCAGAAATTAATGAACAGGAAGCATGGGAAGGAAAAATAAGAAAGCAGAAAACATACAAATGTTATAGGGTCAAATAAGGTCAAGGATAAAAGCCAGTGCATAAATATCAAACATATGAAGTTCAGAATTTAACTAAGAAACTGATATAAAGTATCCTGGAAAAGGCATCTGACATCTGAAGATAAATCACTTTACAGATGCATGTAATAAATGTAATCAAATTAAAATTTAAAAAAATTTATTTGACTTGACCTTGAGATCTCTGCTGTTCTCAGTGTGAGGAATTACATGAGGAGAATATATAAACTACACTCAGTAGTAACAATGCCATCAAAAGAGAAAAGTAAAAGACTTGATTTCTCCCAGCTATTTGAGAAAATAATTTTCATAAATTGGTCAAGTGGTTAGCCTTCAAAGTTAATATACATAAATCAAGCAGGCTTCATCCTCTTTTCCAGATCAAGATAATATTTACACATACTGGATATTAATTTTTTCCAGAGATGTCAACCAATTACACTTCTACCTTAGGTTATAAGGGGCTTAAGTCTGTGCATGAAATTTTGCCATTTTTTGTTGGGTGAGTGCGGGTATGTTTTCCACCCATTATCCAATTTCCTATCTTGTCTCGCGATTTAGTTTCCATACATCTACACTGCTTCCTCCATGTTTATGTAATAGTCTTAAAACTGTCATATATTTGAAAAAGGATGACAAAATGCCATGTTTGGATAATAATATGTGCACCTAAGCTTTCGGTTGTGCTCAGCGGAATTCATAGCAAATGAGGAAGCATGTGTTTTGTTAAGGGTGGGAGGAGAGAATACAAAGAAAGTTAATAACTGAGATGCCTGGGTGGCTCTGTTGGTTAAAGCATCTCTCTTCCATTCAGGTCCTAATCCCATGGTCCTGGGATAGAGTCCCACATTGGACTCCTTGTTCAGCAGGGAGGCTGCTTCTCTCTCTGCCTCTGCTGCTTCCTCTGGTTGTGCTTTCTCTCACAAATAAATAAAATCTTAAAAAAAAAATAACTGATTATAATTCTAAACAGTGTGTGTAATAGATGTTACATTCCTCCTAAAGATTGAAGTACTCATTGTTGCAGCTGCAAGAATGATGGTAGATAATAACTGTTAGCTAAATATCTCCTGGTATTTGGCCTTGACTGGACAGAACTGTTTTATTCGAGGTAGCTGGTGCCCACTTCTTCAAGTTTGGACAACTCCCAAGAGCTATTTCAATTCTAGCTATCTTTGTGCAATCAGGCGAGGACTTTGTTTAAACTTTATCACAATTCAATTATCACTTCTTCACAAGCCTGCATCTTTCATTTCCTTAAATATGTTGATCTCAAGAGTACTTCATAATAAACATCTTAGTTACAAATCTCTAGTTGAGTCTGCCTCATAGGAAACCTGGACTGAGACAACTGACACCAGAAAAAGTCCAAGAAAGCAAGTTTGAAATAGCATTTTAGAGCGCAATCAACCACCAGCTTACCAGCAATGAGATCTCCATAACTGGTAGCAGATGGAACATGAATAACCCAGAGTGGATGATAGTGCTACAATTTTTGATCTTCACATAGAATTTAACTGGGATGATACAATGGAAAAATGAACCAGCACATGAAACATATCAGGTGTTTGAGAAATACAAAAGAAATTGTGATGATAAAGAGTAATGAACTAGATCATGAATATATTGGAGGGATTCAATGTAAAAGCCAAGCATACTTAACAAATTAAAGCACCTAAAGAAATTCTTATCTCCTCCAATTAGAAGATAGAAAAATCTTGGGTTATAGCTCAAAACTTCATTGTAAAAGTAGCAGAGCACTTGAGATATTTAAATTTTCAAAGTTCACAGTTCTTCCAGATCAAGGTAGGATCCCTGATGAAGAAAATGTGGAATACTAAGGCATGGAACAGTAATATGAACAAATATGTAACTCTTTGACTTTGCAGAAGTTGGCCCATTCATCCCTGTTAATGGCTTGAAATCCTCATTTGTTTGAAGACAAAGCAAAGGTCTCTGTCTTGCAAGACATTTGTCATCTTCAGATCTACTGTACCTTCCCTCCTGGCCACCAGGTTAATATTTAGAATTAAGGAAATACACAAGGTGATATATTCTCCTGAATTTCCTAGGGGACATTCATTGACCAAAGTTCTAGTAAGACAGAAATTGGCATCATTGAAAAGTACAGTGGTGGCTGTCCTCTGTAGGACAAGGCTTATGGTAAGAGATGTTGTTATATAAAAGGGCTCTGTTGCCATAATGGATATAAACAGTACTAAAAATAACAGAAGGCAGATGGTGGTATTTACTCAAACAAGATAGGTGCAATTATTGTAATGACTAGTAACATCAAAGAGTCATCTGGGAGTAGGGCTATCCCACAGAGAGCTGTGGAAATGGTTAATAGAGCATAGTATCTGCAGAGGCAAGTTAGATGGGCCACCAACAAAGGTGTTATTCAGTCTACAAATCCAAAACAAATCATGTATGATTAATCAGGGTTGAACGCAACCACTTCATAAAAGACACAGTTCTTTGCCTAATATTGAGATCTAAGTTTTCAGACTCAGGACACAGTGACTGAAATATAAACAGGCTCCTTGGGAGGAATGTCCTAGTAATATCACAATGATGTATAGATAGGGTAATGGTTTCTGTGTGCGTATTGTAGAGATAGGGTAATATCTTTGCAGCCCTCCACAAAAGATACCATTTATTTGGCTAGCTGTACACAGACAAAAGCAATATTCAAACATTTTGTAGACCATTTGGCAAAGGGTGCAGCTGATATTAATAACCAGGAACAGAAATAATACCATGGCTCCACTTTTAGAGTGGAGGCTGAAGAGGACCAGTTTTTTTTGTTTTGTTTTGTTTTGTTTTGTTTTGTTTTTTGTTTGTTTAAGATTTTATTTATTTATTAAAGGGAGAGAGTGAATGAGAGAGAGCATGAGCGGGGAGAAGGTCAGAGGGAAAGCAGATTTCTCATGGAATTGGGAGCCCGATGTGGGACTCAATCCCGGGACTCCGGGATCATGAACTGAGCCGAAGGCAGTTGCTTAACGAACTGAGCCACCTAGGCACCTAAGAGAACCAGTTATTTATGGACCCAGTACGTTAGGTCAGTAGTCCCTGCAGTGGTCATATCCTATCTGCATGTGTTTAATTAGAGTAGACATGTAACTGACAGAAACCTCACATTGATTGGTGTGGGGGGTAAGGGCTATTATAGTAGGAAAAGATAAGTAGAAAATTCTGAAACTTCTAAGCAAAGGTATTAATAAATTAGATACAAAATTATATCACATTCAGGGGGTAATAATGGAAATTAGTGCCAACCTTTAAGACCTAAAGCAAGTGACAGTGGTGCTTCCTATCATTCCCATTTAATTCACTACTCTAGCCACCATAGAAGTTAGGCAGAACCCCTAAAATGATAGTAGACTATCACAAAGTCAGCTAAGTGGTATCTACAATTGCAGCTGCTATGCCACATGTATTATCTTTGCTGAAGTAAATTAACAGGGCTTCAAGTATATGGTATTTGGCCACTGAGCTGGTGTGTATCTTCTTTTCCATGCTATTCAGGGAGGAGGATCAGAAATAGTTTGCATTCTCATCAGTTAGATACCCACATTTACTGTTTCATTCCAGGGCTATGTAAACTTTTTTGTCCTCTGTTATACTATCAGGGGGACCCAGAAATATGTAAATCTAAACTGTCTGAATTGGAACAGTTTATTGAATATATTTTTATTAGAACAAGATGAACACCAAGCTAGAAGTCTGTTGGAGGTTTTAGTATGACACACATACTCCAGAAAATGGGAGATAAAAACCCATGAAGATTCAAGGGCTTGCAATGTCAGTGAAGTTTTTAGGAACCAGTGATCTGTGAAATGTTAGGGCATCTTCTCCAAATAAAGAACACATTGTTGAATCCCACACCTATTCTATGAAGGAAACTCAATGCCTTGTAATCTTCCTTGGGTTCTAAAAGGCAACATACTACACACTTGTTCCAACCCATTAACTAGATCACATAAAAGACTTCACTTCGAGTGAGTCTTTGCACAGGAAAAGAGTCTGCTGCAAAACTATACTACAGAGCAAATGGCCCTGCTGCTTGAACATATGGCATGGACAATGAATTACAGTTGCACTACCATTCCATTCAGGAATGATACTGAACAGCAGAGTGAGGAAAATTTCTCCTAAAGACAGAGCTTTGGGTAAGGTACCTGATCATCTACTTTTTTTATAGCAATAAATGGGTTGGTTTGTCAGGGGTCTGAAAAATATTGGAAGATCAGGAAAATGAGAGATATTAGATTCCTAGGGCTGCCATAACAAATTAGCACAAACTGGGCCACTTAAAACAACAGGAATTTATTCTCTAACAGTTACAGGAGCTTGAAGCCCAAAATCAAAATGTCAGCAGGATCAGACTTGTCCTTGAGGCCATTGGGGAGAATGTGACGTTTTTTCAGCTGCTAGTGGCTATTTAAATAATCTCTGCCTTCCTGGTCACATTGTCTCCTCCCTGTGTCTATCTTCTTTGTCTGTCTTCTCTTCTGTGAATCTCTCATGGGGGTGCTTACTGAATATAGGGCCCACACAGATAATCCAAGACAGTGTCGTCATCTGAAGATCCTTAACTTAATCACATCTGCAGAGACTCTTTTCACAAAAGGTAATACTCATAGATGTTCAAGCTAAGTGACAAGATGACTCTATTAGATCCCTTAAATCCTGGAGAGGTCAGTAATCTTTTTGACTGCCATTAGCTTATATTCCAATTAAAGGTTTGCATTTCCCGAATGCAGGGCCTTAGCCAGTATTCTCTCCAATATCATAAAATGTGTTGTCTCTCCTGTCATGTAATTGACCCTGCATAATGTAACTCAGATTATGGGATTTATTTTACTGCAAAAGAGATATAGATGTGGCCACACAATCATGGAATCCACTAGTCTAAACCTGTACTACACTTCCCAGAGGCTGCTCATTTTTTAATAGTCTGTTCAAAGCACAATGGAAACACCAACTTGAAGAGTATATTATATGACTTGAGGTGTTCTTGTAGGCACAATTTTAAAGTAGCCCTCAAGATTCTTGTCTTGTATTGTACAAGCATAATTCTAAGAACTGAAAATATGATGCCTTTTACTCCCATGATGATGACCCCTATATTACAAAAGGAAATTTCCATATGTAATTGAGGTGCCAAAACACTTTACTATAAGAGAGACTATCCACATAGGTTTGACAAATGTGTGAGGCCTACAAATCTGGATCTATTGATCAGAGATAATAGGAAGTCAGAGATTCAAACATAAGAAGAATTTGATATGCCATTATTGACTTTAAGTTAGAGGGGGCCACATGGCAAAGAATGTGGATAAAAGCAGGAAAGGAAATAGTAAACTCAGTTCTACGACCAGAAAGTGAATTCTGCTAATAGTAAGAGTCAGCTTGAAATAAGATCTTTCCTCAGAACCTCTAAATGAGAATTCAGTGTCCCCAGAGAGTCCACAGATATTCACCAAAAGGCCCTCTGATCCAATTTGAGAATTTCTGGAACTCTTAGGTTTTTCTATACTTAAAACAAAATGGTGTGAGGTTTCCCGAGTTACTTCTCATAGGTCCTGGGCAGTCTGAGCCACACCATGTCCTGAAACTGACCAGATAAAGCTATCATTCGGGACAGAACCTAATACTGAGGAGAGGAATTGCATTGAAAAAGAAGAGGGACAGTAAAAATAAAGAAAAAAAGGAGGTCTAGATAAACATGGAAGAGAACAGAGCCAGGAAATCTCAGAAAACAAGTTGCTATATTTTTAAATATATCTCCACAATAGCATAATTGAAACTATGTGAAGTTAGAAAATCTATAATGAACCTTTTAAAAGTTTAGATGAAATAATTTTGTTAAAAGATGAGTAATGGGGCTGTCTGGGTGGCTCAGATGGTAAGCATCTGCCTTCAGTTCAGGTCATCTCTGAGTCCTGAGATTGAGTCCCATGTTGGGCTCCCAGCTCAGCAGGGAGCTGACTTCTCTCTCTCCCTCTGCCTCTTCCTCTGCTGTGGTCTCTGAGTCTCTCTCTATCTCCCAAATGAATAAATAAAGTCTTAAAAAAAAAATGAGCAATGGAGGAGAAGCTGGGTGGCTCAGTTGGTTAAGTGGCCAACTCTCGGCTTCAGCTCAGATCAAGATCTCAGGGTCATGAAATTGAGCCCCATGTTGGGCTTCATGCTGAGCATGAGTTCTGCTTGAGATTCTCCCTCTTCCTCTCCCTCTGCCCCCCACTTGCATGTGCTCTCTCTCTCTCTCAAATAAATTAATCTTTTTAAAAAAATATGCAATGGAGAAAATGAATGTCAAATTAAAAAAAAAAAAAAAAAGAATAGAGGCAGAATATCACTGCTATAGTCAATGATAGTGTGCCAGAGAGCTATGCCTACAAAACAGATCAAAAGTATAACCTACTATTTCTAAGTGAGATAAAGTATAATAAGAAAAATATGATATGAAAAAACAAAATACTTTTCAAAAATTAAAAAAAAACAAAAAACAAAACCTTTATCAATGATGTAAAATAACAGGTATGAATTAAGAATACAAGAAAAACAATTCACAGTTAAATTCTGAATTAGAAGAAACACAAGAGCAAATAAAATAGATAATTCCTTAAGATAAATAGAAAGTAAAGGAGAGGAAATTTTTTTAAAAAATTTAAATAGAATTAAAGTTTTTTTAAAGTGAAAAATATGCAAAGCATTCAATAAACAACATACGGATTATAAGAATCCCTGAAGAAGAAAATCAAAATAAGGTAACAATAAATATTTAAAGCTATAAGATGGAAAAACATACATCATACTTTGGATTAGAAATGTAGAAAGATCAACAGCCAAACATATTTTTGCAAAATTATTGAACTTTAAACAAAACAAAAATTACTTGGTCAACCAAGCAAAAAGAAAAAAACAACTTACAATGGTAAGCAAATTGGATTGTCATCAGACATTTTGGCAGTAACACTTTATGCTAGAATGATGAAATATGTGAGCCAAGAATTTTACACAAGAAAAACTGACAATCAAGTGTTAAGGATGCAAATTGTTGTCAATATCCAAGAATTTAGGGAATGGAGCTCTAGTAAGCACCTCTTGAGAAATCAACTAGAGAACAAGATGCATAAAAGCAAACTAATTGGAAAAACATCAGTTTAAAATTCTAGGCTTGGAGGTAGGGATTTTAAAAAAGTCACTTGTAAAAGTGACACTACAGGAGAATCAAAAAAGAATGTATAGTTTGTAATGGTTCAATATTCAGACAATGTAAATAAAGTACAACTACTAAAATATAGGGCACATGGAAAACATTAAAAATAATGTTTTCACTAATAATTATTGCTCTTGATAATAACATTCTGATGCTAGTGATGTTTAATATATGTTAAAGTAAATGGACTATCCTATCTTTCCCTTTTTCCTTAAAAATCAGGATAAGCTTTGTAGAAGAAAGTATGTATGCAGATATAGTAAAGAAGAAGTAAAAACCCTCAGGTCCTATATTTTAACTGGTAGCATGATTGATTGGTTGATTGATTAACTGAATATATCTAATAGGCAGACTTCTAAGATGACTCCCCATGATACCAGCCTCTTGGTATTCATTGCAAGTTACATGAGTAACTTATACTCATGAGTGACTTGCTTCTGACAAACATGATGGCAACACTGAGGGATTTTAGTTCTGTTATTACAGTACAAAAGATTGTAGCTCCATCTTGCTGGGAGACCACAGCTTTCTCAGCTTGTATGCTTTAATGAAAAATACTGCCAGTTTGAAGGGGGAGAGAATTCAGGGTAGCCTCCATCCAAAGCTGAGCTAAGAACTGGAACCATCAGTCCAACCGATGAGGAACCGGTTCTGCTAACACTATGTGAGACTAAAAATGGATCTTCCCCAGTTGAGTCTTCAAATGGGCCGTCAGCCCTAGCCAATACTTAGATTATAACATCGTAAGAGATCTTGAATATTGTACCTCTAAGGCCCAACATATGGTCATTGTTCTGGAAAGTAAGTGAGTATATTAGAGTATATTAGAGTATATTTTTTAAATGTGCATGATATAAAGAATTATTGGCTTTCAATTTATTTAAGATTAGATTTAATAGTTTAAGGTTGCTAATGGAAAAATTTGAAAGTTAGTTCTGAATTAACTATCCTCTGGAAATCATCAAGTATAGTTTTTGTGTTAAAAAAAAACTATTATTACTGTATGGATAAAATTATTACCCAAAGTACATGGTTGTCTGGTGAAATCTTTCAGCTAATTATGTCATTATGAATTCCTTTCAGATTTGTGGAACAGATAATGCCTCTTGGCATTATCTTATAATTTGTAATTATAAGGCACTTGAATATAAGAATTCAATGACCGATGGCTCATCAGTTAGTCTGAAAGGAGGTCTGGAGCTGAGAAGTGAAACTAAAGGAATGAGTATGATTTACAGATGACCAGTTGCAGATAGGGGACACAAATTATCCCATGACAACTCCCAAGTGATTTAGTCTTCTGTATGAATTTAGATAGAAGGTAGGATATAGCGATCCTATGACTTCTTAGTATTTTATATATAGTATTTTTTCCTTATTAGTAGGACTAGAAACAGTTTGGTTAGGTCATTATTAAACCGAACCTTAGTTTTTCTTTTCCTACTCTGAGCAAGTAATGATTGAAAAAGCACTTTTCCACTAACACCAAGAATTTGAAGATGGTGATGTTGGAAATGCACAGCTTTTAAAGAGAATAATTGATTTACAATTAAAAGTAAAAGATGTATGGTAATTTTACCAAATAAAAGGCAGACACATTTATTTTCTCTTAACCCAAGTTAACTAGTAGTTTTACTATTTGGAAATATTTTTATATTTCATGGAATTTAGATGTTATTGATTACAAGAGATTTCTAAGAAAAAAATACTGCCATTTAGAATTTAAAACAATTATAAAATTCTTTCTCATTTCAGACATGAAAAAAGTGGGAAAATGTGAATTATAAAATATTATATGAGTTACTAAATCAGTAAGGACATAGATATGAACTAGGATGTTCCATAGTGAACATAGCAGAAGGCCCTGCTTTTCTGCTTCTGTTTGATGCAGCCCATTCTATTATCTTCTAGGCACAATGAAAAAACAAATAACAAACAAATATAAACTTTCACTCCTCTTGCTTTAGTAAGTAGAAAATACTAAGTGAGACATTCTCCATTTTCACTAAAAAATGCCTATCTTTTCAATATTAAATGAAATCCTAGTTACTGGGAATATAATCTGGCAGTAAATGACTGAAAGCTGCTGTCATTTTACCCATGCCTCATATAGACAATTATTTTCACAAAGATATGCAAAGCTGTCTTCCTTACAGAGATGGATGCTCATGAGATCTAGGTTCTTCTCCTTTGAATAGGGAAGGTGAGCCCTACTTTCTATGGCCCTGCACTAAGAGCAAGATAGAGAATCCAGCCATTCAATAATTTTAGTGACCCATGAAAACTGAATATTGGCATGAGGGAATTTTTTTTTAATTTATTAATTTGACAGAGAGAGAGAGAGTGAGCACAAGTAAGAAGAGCAGCTGGCAGAGGGAGAGAGAGAAGCAGGCTCTCTGCTGAGCAGGAAGCCTGATGCGGGGCTGAATCCCATGACCCTGGAATCATGACCTGAGCTGAAGGCAGCTGCTTAACCAACTGAGCCACCCTGGTGCCATATATATATATATCTCAGATTGAAGATAGTCTTGGGCAAATGAGTTTATGAAGGTTGTTATGAGGGATGGATTTTAAGTAAGAAAAGCTCTAGGTCTTCCCCTTAAAAAAGGGTTGATAAATTTATGAAGTATTCATTGGCTTGTGCTGCCATAACAATGTAATACAGATTGGATAGATTAAATAATTTATTTCTTTATGATTCTGAAGACTAAAAGTCCAAGATCAAGGTGTCAGCTGGGTTTATTTCATCTGAGCATCTTTTTCTTTGGCTTTAATGACTATTTTTTCTCTTTGTCTTCACATGGTCTTTCCCCTATGCATATCTATAACCATCCCTCAAAATAATGAACTGCTTAAAATATAACTTATGAGAATTTATACTAGTTACCAAGCATGTTTATATATAGCCTTAATAAAAACGTGTACTGGCAACAGACCTCTGGGAGAGGATGATATATGTCCTTGAAGCCAAGCAGCTGGGACTGCCAGCTCCCTTAGGATGGAATGCCACCTGCTTCATTTTTCCATTATCTCCCCTTTCCCAGAGAGTGTCAACAGTTAGTCAACCCTTTCGTTTGAGCTTGCTCACTGTAGATCATGTACTATGTGACCAGACATGTTTTGCCTTTCTTCTTAAGTATGTACAAGATTCATGGTCAATGTGTAATCTACTCCAGCTTCTTTGTTGGTTATTATTCACTTTATAATAAATATGAGACTCAGGAGTTGTTCGAGGCAATAGTCTTCTACTGTCAACCCTGACTCCCATTCTCTTGCAGTTGACTTGTTGGTGCCTCATTCTTCTCCCGTGTGCCGTCAGGAGGTGGCAAATATCTGTGTTTTAATTTATTTTTATGAGGACACAAGTCATATTGAATTAGGACCCACCTATATGACCTCATTTCATGTTAACTACTCTTTAAAGGCCTTATCTCTAAATATAGTCACATTCTGAGGTACTAGGGGTTAGGACTTCAATATGTGAATTTGGCGGGGGGGGGGGGTGGAATGGGAGGACACAATTCAGCCTTCAACAAATCCCAAGGATTTTAGTCTTCTAAATGAATTTAAAATTATAGAGCTCATAGGAATTACACAGCCAGTAATTCTATCACCATGGTCTTTGGCTCTCAAGCTCGAAGTTATTGTAATATCTTTCCCTTATCAAACTATTTGAGATCTTTTGAGCCAAGGTATTCTGGGCTTAGAGATGGAATGTATCTTTAGTGGGGCTGAATACTCTGGAAGGGAAATCTAGGAATTCTTAGATATCTTCCATATAAATCAATAACAACACCTGGAAACATAAAATATATTATTCCATCTTGGCACCAAGATTCTGGCTGCTAAATTTACAAGTGCACCAAGAGATTTGGTAGTAGCAATATGGACGCAGATGTAAAATTAAGTCAATTCAATGTCACAAATACTGGGTTATTTTCCACTGAATGTTCAATTCAAATGAAAGCAGCTGTCTAGTTGCTTTATTTCAAAAGGTCAGTTGCTCAATAAATTCCTAGGAAAGAGAGTGAGGAAGATCTAAGTAAATGAATAAGAAATGATTTGGAACTCTGAAAATATTTCCTTAAATGTATATATAAAATTTATCTGTTTGGATGTGAATGCCTAAATATTGGTTGGTATAATACTTTATTAAAAAAAAAAAAGGATACTTAGTAAAAGAATAGTATTTTTAGACAGCAAATTCCTGACTACCATGAGCCAGCTTTATGGAAGTCTAGGGGAATTAAAGTTCTAAAGCGTGAATTATATTAGTAGCAATTCCTCACTTTGCTAGATATACTTTAAAACACAGTGTTGATATCAAAGATCTTCTTTGAAATACAAAATTCCCTATCTTTCTGAGTTATTATTCTTTGATATATTTAAGGCAGAACAGGTCTGCCATATTTATCATATTCCATCTGATTTTTTTTCTTGAGAAAATTATGAGACTTTCTAGGAAATAGAGCTGTCTTACTTTATTTTTGCTCTAAATGTTAATTTACCTTTCTATCAGTACCTCTGATAAGAGTACTTCTGTGTTTACTATTGTAGCTTCTGATACTTGCCTGCTACAATAGATGGGACATTCAGATGAGATAAGGTTGAAAGACTAAGATAATTGGGTTTTCTTAAAAACCTAATTCTCGAGTGTTGTTTTATCATCACAGTTTCTCACTTCAGAGGCTTGCTTTCTTCATAGCCAAAAATCATACAATTACCCTTTTTCTCTATAGAAAAGAAGTGAGATAAAATAGAGGCTTGGGGAAATTTAATTAAAAGGAAATTTTAAGGACTGTTCAGCTCAGTAATTATCCAATTATTCCATAGGTTAGTATCAGAGTCTGATTTAAATGCAAGTTTCCTGACTCCCTAATCACTGATCCTAATATTTTGCTATTCTTTTTTGTTTGTTTGTTTAATATGGCCTGGACCAATATTTTCCCCACTTTATCAAGATAAAATTGACATTTAAGAGTATGTGAATATAAGTTGTGCAACTTGTTGATTTCATGTATTTATAGATTACAAAATGATTACCATCTAGCATTAGTTATTTTAATTGATCTATTGTATTTTTATCATGCTTTACAGTTTATAAGGGAATTTTCATACATTCTCTATACATTGCTTTATTCTATCTTCAAAATGACCTCTGCAACAGATGGGAAATATTTTAATGATTGTATGTTATTTACAGATAAGAAAACTCAATCCAGGGGATATGAAGTGATTTGAGGATTACATAGGAAAAAATATATTCAAGATCAGACCCATGCCAACTTAGTATAGAGTTTTGATCATTCCTACTACCATCAGTTTAGTGTCTGACATGATTTCCTGGCCACATACCTGGACCTTCACAAACCAATACAGTTGGAATCTCTTATAATTTCATTTTAGTGTGCCCAGCCAACAATGCTGATTCAGTTATGATGCTGTCATTGTATTACACATGTGCTATAGAACAACTCCTACAACCATTGGGGCATAGGCAAGTTTATATTCTGAGTAATTGAGATTTGATTTACATAAATTACATTTAGCATACTGTCCACCCTCCTTAGTAAGACATATTGTGAAGGAGTAAGATTTATTTTGGTTTATTGTGTTTTCTCCAGGCAAATCAATAAGAATGAATAGAAATAAAATTCAACTTCTTCATGAGTACAGTTGGTTTCTTTTTCAGATTTTCATGTCTTTTTTTTTTTTTCATTTCCTTTTCTACTCTCAAGAAAAACCACCTAGTCAATAAATACTTGTTGAGCATCATTTATTTCCAAGGCATATGTTATATCTTGAGGATATCTCTGTGGTGAGAGTAGAATTTTTGTCTACAGTGACTCTCTTGGTTTTGTAGTGCTGGTAGAACCAGCAAGACAGGCAATTAGATAGGGATTATTTCTAGGAGACAACTCATGGTCCAATAGATTTGTTCACTTTCAGTGGTAGAGTGATAAAAGGAACTTAACTGGAAACCAGGATGTCTTTGTTTTAGCCCTGACTTTATGATGGTCTCCTTGTGAAGCCATAGAAATGTCCATCCTTGGACTCTTTTAGCATTTGACTTCTGAAGATTTTTGATAAAATACTCTGGGGAATCCTTAGCTCTTCTAAGGCATCATGATTTATGTTTTCCTTGTTGCCCTTGGTGATTGAAATCTCTAAATCCTTTTATTTATTTTTTTTAATTTCTTGTCAGTTAATCAACTGGTTTAAAGGAAGGAAGAAGGAAGGAAGGAAGGAAAAGAAATAAGAAAGAAAGAAAGAAAGAAAGAAAGAAAGAAAGAAAGAAAGAAAGAAAAGAAAATATAGAGAAAGAGAGAGAGGAGAGTACAAGACAAGAGAAAAAAGAAAAAAGGAGAACAGGTTAGTCATTGCCAATGAGTGGATTCCTGGAGGGTAGGGACAGCCTGCTTGGCTTTCCATAACTTCAGCTTCCATCACTTGGCCTGGGACATAGTAGGTGCTTGATATTGACCAATATATGAAGAAAGAATGAGTCAGCTGATGTACATTACAGTTTACCCCAATAAACTTTATTTTACCTTATATTTTATATGAGTAAACTATTTTATATGAGTACTGATACACTAATGGCATAACTGGGTGGTCAGTTTGGTTAAGTCTAAACCTTGTACAGAACAGGAAAAGTACAGCTCAGCGATGTATTCTGGAGTGAGCACCTATGCATCCACCACTCAGAGGGAAAATGAAGCCCCGTCAACACTCTGGAAGCTACTCTATGCATCCATCCAGGCATAGAGGCTACCGTTCCCTCTTCCCAGAGATAACCATGATTCTGAATACCAGGATAATTACTTTTCTATTTTTCTTTCCCATCAAAGCATTGCAGTTAATTTTGCATATGTTTTGAACTTTATATGAATGGACAAATATAGTATGTTCTCTTGTGTGTGGCTTCTGTTGCCCAACATTATGTTCATGAAATTCATTTGTGTTGCTGCATAGCTATAATTTGTTCATTTTCATTATAGAATTCCAACATGTGAATGAATATAGTACAATTTACACATTTACTGTTAAAGGATATTTAAGTTTACAGTTTGAGGCCAATAGAGACAGATGCTGTAAACATTCTTGTACATGACTCTTGGAGTAACATTTCCTTTGGATACAGAACAAGAGTAAAATGTGTTGGCCATGTTATAATGTACTTTTAGTTCAGTATTTAAAGAGTTTTCCAAAATAGTTGTGCCAATCTGTGATTTTCCCAACTGGTGAATGAGAGTTACTATTGTTCCATACTTTTGCAATATTTTGTATTGTTTTCTGGGGCTTTTGGTTTGTTTCGTTTTTGTTTTTCTTGTCATTCTAATGGATGTATAGTGATATCTCATTGTCTTATTTTATAATCCATAATTAGATGTGGCATAGGTATGCTTTTCATATGCTATTTGATGTATGAGTTGTTGATTTAGATCTTTTGTTAACTATTTAATTGGGTTACTTGGGGTTTTTTTTATTGAATTTAAGAGCTCTCTGTATATTTTGAATACACACATTATTTATAATACCAGTTTTGCAAATATTTTTCTCCTAAATCTCTGGTTTATTTTTCTAAAATCTTAAATTTTCAATAATCTTATACAGTTTTTTTGCTTAGAATTTTGTACATTATTTGTTAGATATATTCATATCTGTATGATAATTCTGATGTTATAAGTGATATTATTACAGATTTATGGGTCTACAGAAATGCAATTACATTTTATACATTTATATAGTATAATTGCTAAAAATTTATCTGTAGATTTTTGTTCATATTAACTTTGTGTTAGTTATTACCCTTCTACTAGCTTCATAAAGGACACTATATCATACTCAAAGGGTCTGTCCAACAAGAAGATTTAACAATTTTAAATATCTATGCCCCCAACGTGGGAGCAGCCAACTATATAAACCAATTAATAACAAAATCAAAGAAACACATCAACAATAATACAATAATAGTTGGGGACTTTAACACTCCCCTCACTGAAATGGACAGATCATCCAAGCAAAAGATCAGCAAGGAAATAAAGGCCTTAAATGACACACTGGACCAGATGGACATCACAGATATATTCAGAATATTTCATCCCAAAGCAACAGAATACACATTCTTTTCTAGTGCACATGGAACATTCTCCAGAATAGATCATATCCTCGGTCCTAAATCAGGACTCAACCGGTATCAAAAGATTGGGATCATTCCCTGCATATTTTCAGACCACAATGCTCTAAAGCTAGAACTCAACCACAAAAGGAAGTTTGGAAAGAACCCAAATACATGGAGACTAAACAGCATCCTTCTAAAGAATGAATGGGTCAACCGGGAAATTAAAGAAGAATTGAAAAAAATCATGGAAACAAATGATAATGAAAATACAACGGTTCAAAATCTGTGGGACACAACAAAGGCAGTCCTGAGAGGAAAATATATAGCGGTACAAGCCTTTCTCAAGAAACAAGAAAGGTCTCAGGTACACAACCTAACCCTACACCTAAAGGAGCTGGAGAAAGAACAAGAAAGAAACCCTAAGCCCAGCAGGAGAAGAGAAATCATAAAGATCAGAGCAGAAATCAATGAAATAGAAACCAAAAAAACAATAGAACAAATCAACGAAACTAGGAGCTGGTTCTTTGAAAGAATTAATAAAATTGATAAACCCCTGGCCCGACTTATCAAAAAGAAAAGAGAAAGGACCCAAATAAATAAAATCATGAATGAAAGAGGAGAGATCACAACTAACACCAAAGAAATACAAACTATTATAAGAACATACTATGAGCAACTCTACGGCAATAAATTTGACAATCTGGAAGAAATGGATGCATTCCTAGAAACATATAAACTACCACAACTGAACCAGGAAGAAATAGAAAGCCTGAACAGACCCATAACCAGTAAGGAGATTGAAACAGTCATTAAAAATCTCCAAACAAACAAAAGCCCAGGGCCAGACGGCTTCCCGGGGGAATTCTACCAAACATTTAAAGAAGAACTAATTCCTATTCTCCTAAAACTGTTCCAAAAAATAGAAATGGAAGGAAAACTTCCAAACTCATTTTATGAGGCCAGCATCACCTTGATCCCAAAACCAGACAAGGATCCTACCAAAAAAAGAGAGCTATAGACCGATATCCTTGATGAACACAGATGCGAAAATACTCAACAAAATACTAGCCAATAGGATTCAACAGTACATTAAAAAGATTATTCACCACGACCAAGTGGGATTTATTCCAGGGCTGCAAGGTTGGTTCAACATCCGCAAATCAGTCAATGTGATACAACACATCAATAAAAGAGTGTAGGGATAGAGGGCACATACCTCAATATCATCAAAGCCATCTATGAAAAACCCACCGCAAATATCATTCTCAATGGAGAAAAACTGAAAGCTTTTCCGCTAAGGTCAGGAACACGGCAGGGATGTCCATTATCACCACTGCTATTCAACATCGTACTAGAGGTCCTAGCCTCAGCAATCAGACAACAAAAGGAAATTAAAGGCATCCAAATCAGCAAAGAAGAAGTCAAATTATCACTCTTCGCAGATGATATGATACTATATGTGGAAAACCCAAAAGACTCCACTCCAAAACTGGTAGAACTTATACAGGAATTCAGTAGAGTGTCAGGATATAAAATAAATGCAGAGAAATCAGTTGTATTTCTCTACACCAACAGCAAGACAGAAGAAAGAGAAATTAAGGAGTCAATCCCATTTACAATTGCATCCAAAACCATAAGATACCTAGGAATAAACCTAACCAAAGAGACACAGAATCTATACTCAGAAAACTATAAAGTACTCATGAAAGAAATTGAGGAAGACACAAAGAAATGGAAAAATGTTCCATGCTCCTGAATTGGAAGAATAAATATTGTGAAAATGTGTATGCTACCTAAAGCAATCTACACATTTAATGCAATTCCTATCAAAGTACCATCCATCTTTTTCAAAGAAATGGAACAAATAATGCTAAAATTTATATGGAACCAGAAAAGACCTCGAATAACCAAAGGGATATTGAAAAAGAAAGCCAACTTTGGTGGCATCACAATTCCGGACTTCAAGCTCTATTACAAAGCTGTCATCATCAAGACAGCATGGTACCTGCACAAAAACAGACCCATAGATCAATGGAACAGAATAGAGAGCCCAGAAATAGACCCTCAACTCTATGGCCAACTAATCTTCGACAAAGCAGGAAAGAATGTCCAATGGAAAAAAGACAGCCTCTTCAATAAATGGTGCTGGGAAAATTGGACAGCCACATGCAGAAAAATGAAATTGGACCATTTCCTTACACCACACACAAAACTAGACTCAAAATGGATGAAGGACCTCAATGTGCGAAAGGAATCCATCAGAATCCTTGAGGAGAACACAGGCAGCAACCTCTTCGAACTCTGCCACAGCAACATCTTCCTAGGAACAACGCCAAAGGCAAGGGAAGCAAGGGCAAAAATGAACTATTGGGATTTCATCAAGATCAAAAGCTTTTGCACAGCAAAGGAAACAGTTAACAAAATCAAAAGACAACTGACAGAATGGGAGAAGATATTTGCAAACGACATATCAGATAAAGGACTAGTGTCCAGAATCTATAAAGAACTTAGCAAACTCAACACCCAAAGAACAAATAATCCAAGCAAGAAATGGGCAGAGGACATGAACAGACATTTCTGCAAAGAAGACAGCCAGATGGCCAACAGACACATGAAAAAGTGCTCCATATCACTGGGCATCAGGGAAATACAAATCAAAACCACAATGCGATATCACCTCACACCAGTCAGAATGGCTAAAATCAACAAGTCAGGAAATGACAGATGCTGGCGAGGATGCGGAGAAAGGGGAACCCTCCTACACTGTTGGTGGGAATGCAAGCTGGTGCAGCCACTCTGGAAAACAGCATGGAGGTTCCTCAAAATGTTGAAAATAGAACTGCCCTATGACCCAGCAATTGCACTATTGGGTATTTACCCTAAAGATACAAACGTAGTGATCCAAAGGGGCACGTACACCCGAATGTTTATAGCAGCAATGTCTACAATAGCCAAACTATGGAAAGAACCTAGATGTCCATCAACAGATGAATGGATCAAGAAGATGTGGTATCTATACACAATGGAATACTATGCAGCCATCAAAAGAAATGAAATCTTGCCATTTACGACAACATGGATGGAACTAGAGCGTATCATGCTTAGCAAAATAAGTCAAGCAGAGAAAGACAACTATCATATGATCTCCCTGATATGAGGAAGTGGTGATGCAACATGGGGTCTTAAGTGGGTAGGAAAAGAATAAATGAAACAAGATGGGATTGGGAGGGACACAAACCATAAGTGACTCTTAATCTCACAAAACAAACTGAGGGTTGCTGGGGGGAGGGGGTTTGGGAGATGGGGGTGGGATTATGGACATTGGGGAGGGTATGTGCTTTGGTGAGTGCTGTGAAGTGTGTAAACCTGGTGATTCACAGACCTGTACCCCTGGGGATAAAAATATATGTTTATAAAAAATAAAAAATTAATAAAAAAAAACTGTTTTAAGGTTTTCACTTTTACTCTCCTATTTTCTGGAACAATATATATATATAGTATTTTGATTATTTGGTCTTTGGATACTTGGTAAAATTTCCTAGGAAATTATCCAGACTTGGACTTTTTTTTTAATTGCTTTTGAATTCCTTCTGTGGAAATTGTTTGATTTCGACTTTCTACCTCTACTAGGATAATTTTTTCATGCTGTATCTCCCTACAAAATTATTCATTTCATCTGATCTTGGTTTCCAAATTAAATAATTATACAAAGTAGTCCATTATGATTTTGAAAATCAATGATTTTGAAATTTTGAAAATTTCATCTCTTTTAATGCTTATTCTTCCCATATCATTTATTTTGTATTTCTTTCTTTCTTTTTTTCTCTTAAATAAACTTTTATTGTAGAAAAGAAATTCATTTGTAATAATAATCTCTTAAAAGGCACCGGGACTGCCTTGTCCTTTTATTTTTGGACTGTGTCTTTGCTGTATGGTTTCCAGGTAGTACAAAACTCTTGTCTTTTTCCCAACTGTGAATTAGTTAAAAGGTGAAACTTCTAATTGTGGAGATGGTAGTGTTAAACTTAAAAATAAAATAACCAATAATTTTACTAACAACATGAGCTTATTCCGGAACAGCAGAGCAATTGCTATTTGGGAAAAGCAAATTGTGGTGAACCATAGGTGAATCTAAAGAGACCAAAGGAAAGCCAGCTTTTATTGGATTTTAGAAAGAAATTGGAGAGGGTTGTTTTAAACAAAAGTTCATTGGAAAAGAAGATGAGTTCAAGGTTGTTGGTGGTTTCTGTGGTTACAAACAGTGATCAGTGCTTTGTGGCTAAGGGCAGGGAGGGATCTTCCTTCTTCTTTAAAGCAGGAGATGAAATTCCTATGTGAAAAATGTCCTCCCTTACAAGATTTCTCAAATCTTCCTTTTTGCTGCTGGCTATGCAGGTTGCAATAGTGATATATGTGTGAGAGCTGAGGAGCTTCAGGGCTTCCCAACTCCTTGCTCACATTCCCCACTTTTGATCAAAATTTTGACTCAAAAAACATTCCTGATCAAGATTCAGGTGTTCCACATTTAGTGGTTTTATCCCTTGATGAGAGAAAGGACCTATCCTGGTTGTCCTGTCACACATGAGAAGGAATGTGCACAGGTTGGAAAACATTGAGGCCACAGTGGAGTTAAAAGAAAGGTAGAGGAGACACCTCTCAGGCATTTTTCATCTAAAGTCTATTTCTTATCAGGGTCGTAAACACTAAAGTTCACAAAGTGCTGAGTTAGCATCACTCTACTGGGTACATTGTTTCTGCAAAGGTTTCACAAGCAATAAGTACAGAGCATAAATATGGTTATAGAAAATAAGTTGAGGAGCAGAGTGGCAACACCAATTTATCTAATAGTCTCAAACCTAGGAGTCTAAACCTGAAGGTAACTAATTGGCTAAATAGATCAAAGGACTATGGGTTGTTAGATATAGTTCATTGTAGCTAATGTGCTTGTTCTATGATATTATGCAATTGGGCTTCCATTTCTCCAGAGCAATTTAGCCATGCAACAGATGTTATTCACTATTACATAAATACCTCCTTGTTCAGCAAGTAGATGATCAGGGGCCATGCAAATATCCACAAATACTTTAGCTAATGAATCAAGTGACCATTGCTAGGCTGTTATTGCTTTGGTTGTGAAGTCTGCTAGCTCTCTTAATGTTAGGGGAAAATTTTTGGTCATGTGTTCATTGGCATTTACTCTGATTCATCAGCTATCTAAATATTCACATGCTTTTGGGAAGTGCTCCCCACTGCTAAAGAAATGAAACCAAGTTGAGTATAGAGGACTCCAGCTAAGGTCTGGTCATCAACAGATTTATAAGATGGAATTTTCTGGTTGACCCTCTCAAGCTGTTTGGTTAGAAGAGCTGGGATGACATTCTGTGAAAAGCTATTTCTTCCTAAGTGTTCTTTTCTAGAAACATCACAAAAAGGTATAAACCTGCTTGTATTGTCCTTGTAGTGCAGAGGAACAGGTTATATTTAGGTGAGGAAAAGACCAGAGGGAGCAAAGGCCATATGATTGATAAAGGGGGAGGTGTTTAGTTGAGCTAGTGTGTTTATAATGCGAAAGACTGAAACAAAGTAGAGAGACACATGGTCATAACAACCTAATCCAATAGATAAGTAACATCCATAGGCATGTGGGTATAATAGGCAGTGTCATTTGGGACGAAAGATGAATTAGTTGCAGATAAGACCAAGGGGTATCCAGAATAATGAACAGATTAAAGTTTCTGGTGACTGACCTACAGTCAGATTTCCCCCTTTTGCAATAGACTAAGAAATATGGATAAGAGCACTGTCTCTCTAGAGAAAGGGAAAAAACAAAAACAAAACAAAAACAAAAACACAACCAAGGTAAGAATCAGCAACAAGAACAAGATATGCAGGCCTGGTCCAATTATGTTTGGAAAGCTTTCTGCTTCAGGTATCATCTATTTCAGCTCCTGGAACTCTCTACTTTCAGGTCACCAGTGCAGGTCCAGTTTGGATTTAGTCCCCATTTTTAAGTGTGATACATGAACCCAGGAGTTTATTCCCTGGAGTCTGGCAGCACAAGTGTTGGTTAACAGTACCTGAGAGGAGTCTTTTCCAACAGAGTGGAAAGTCTTTTTGGAGATGTCTTTTCTAATAGATGAAGTATCAGGTTGCAGGGTGTGATATTTGAGATCTTTGTCTCCTGGGATCACACTGTGACAGATTGTTATACTAAAGCATGGCTATTTTCAATATAAACAATTGGGTCTTTATGGTATTGAAGTTTATGTCCTCTTTTATCAGCAATGGATCAAAAGAAGCAGGCACTAGGCCCATTGGGGGTTCTGTTACACACAAAAAAAATGTCTTATTGAACTCACACAAATATATATATTGTCATGAAAAATAAAAATATTTAATAAGAGTTTCAGAATTCTAGGGGGATTTGGTAGGGAGAAGATATATTTAAACTTTTATTGTAAAAATACATTTTCCCAAATCTCTGTAAATTATAAATAGTTCAAAAGAGAGGAGAAAAGTGGTCTTTTAATCTGAAAAACAAAACATTAAACAATTAATTTTCCATTAGAACTTTAGAAATTCTTAGTCAGTTCAGTGTTACAATCTTAAATTTCTCAAAACCTAAAATCATTATAGAATACTTACCAAAGTCTTTTTTCATGAATTTCTTCTAAAGTGAAGCACTGGAAATAATAACTGTATATAAATGACATAAGTCATAAAAATAGAAATAGTTGGAGATCTGATGAGAATTTATTATGATGTCATTGACAAGGAAATTTGGTTATTTCTGTGGCATACAACATTTCAAGATAGAATTATGACTGATAACATCATACCACACATATCAGACTTTTAGAAATTTTATATAATTTCTAGGATATTTATGTTAATAACATATATCCATACAAATATAATCTGAGAAGATTTAGCATCACTTATTTGACAATGCTTCCCATGTAACTTAACATACTAAATAAGCCTAATTATTTCAACATCTATTTTTTTATAATGAGAGAAAACAAATCTGTAATATTCCAGGGACACTCTGGAATTCATTGTATCTATCTTATTTCTAAGGCAGAAATATTTCATTTAGAATTTGACTTGAGGAAGCATGTCAAAAATATCAATGGTTTGAACCCACATAAATATGATACAATACCCAGTTACCCATTTAAAGTGACAAAAAGATGTCCAAGGCAAATACAGAAGGTTATATAGTTTTGAGCAAAATTTAGCTCTTTTAATATCTAGAAGATATTAAAGATCTGATGATAAAGATAATATGAAGAATAAGAATTATTTTGTTAAAACACAAAAATCATTTTTAAGGTAGATTACTTTAAAAGTTAAAATCTTTCGTAAGATCTTATCAAAAGCAGACCAATGTTCCATGAAAACTTTATCCTTTTAACAGATAAAAGAAAATTGAGTTTAGTTTTATATAAGTACACTATTGATATTAAAGTTGAATTTTAAAATCCCATAATAACAATTTTATTTTTAGTCAGCTTGCCATATATAAAATTTCTTTCTCTAGATTCCTTTTCCATAAACCCTCTAGAACTTTTGGTAACCATCTAGGTTTTATCCTATATTTTTCCATTCTTATTATGGAACAGTAATTTTATTTTAAAACAAGATTATTTTTTTTCTTCCTTACCAAAAAAATGTATTTTGATTCCTTAATAACACCTTATTTTACTGAAAACATATATCCTTTTAAAAAATACATTTTCTCCCACCTTTATTATTTCTAGTAGTCTTGTAAAAAAATGAGTAAAACTTTTTTGCTGACAATTTCAACTATTTGTTCAAATGTCATTTTCTGGATTTCAAAACTTACAAAGCTTATCTAGAAAAAGAAATGATGCAAGGCAGTTGGTTCAGAATAATTATAGATTTACTCTTAAAGGTTAGCATCATTGTTTATGCATTGCATTAAAAATATAAATTCCTTCTATATAATATATTTAAAATTAACCATACACATTCTGGAAATTATAGTTTGAGATGGATTCATGTCTATAGGCTCATTCTGACATTGTTCTGTTAGACTGGGAATTACAGAACAGGTAGGGCAACAGGATGCCCACATTATTGCCAGAGAGGGTTGCTTTAAGCTGAGTAGAAAGAATAAGGATTTGAAAAATGGGACAACTTATAAATTAATGGCAGAGCTATAAATATGTGGGAAGCCACCAATGGAATTCGCAGTCTTGCAAGGAGTTATAAGAAATGGGGGAAATTCTTTTAAACAAAGATTGCTGCTTGACTGCAAATCTGAAAAGACAAAGCAATAAAGTATAAGCCTATCAAA
This sequence comes from Mustela nigripes, assembly GCF_022355385.1. NCBI lineage: Eukaryota > Metazoa > Chordata > Mammalia > Carnivora > Mustelidae > Mustela > Mustela nigripes. The sequence continues at coordinate 55,447,807 of NC_081561.1, forward strand.
GAATGGTTACATTCTTGCCTTGAGGAATTATCACTATATGTGTATGGAATTATCACTGTACATGTACATGACAGAAAGGGTGGTTGTTCTTGTATTGGCCTTTTCAGCTAGCCATATAGACCCTTTCTCTTGTTCAGTTTATCGTGATATAAGAGTAGTGGCTTTTAAACATTTGGGGTCTTTCAACAGTAACAAATATAGTATATATATATATGTATACATATATATATATATATATGATGGCCCAGCACATACCTAAATACATAAAGTAACCAAATTACAAATTTGGTTACATAAGTAACCAAAATAAAAATATAATAAACTGACATGTATTTCCTATTTTCAGCATATGACATGCATGCATTCTATTTTGTTTTTTGTGAAATTATTTTATTTATATATAAATAAATCTGTAATAAATCCATCTAAAAATTATAGATAATGGAAGATATATGTTATTCATTTATTTATATTGATGTAGATAATATGCATATTTTCTATTTAAATAAACATTCATCATAATTCACCAATGGTGTGTGACCATACTTTAAAAAACAAAAAGTCATTCTAAATCCTTCTACAATTGGGGAAATCTCTCATGGGAGTTCTGTTGCTTCTTACCTTCTAAAGGGATTCATGCTGCTTTGCCTATATTCCCTTAGTGATGTAGTTTTGTAATATAGGTGAGGTTCAGTGGGGTAGTCTGGAACTGATGACAAAGAAAGAATTCTTGAAACGTCTTTGGTGCAAAATGGTGGTTTATTAAAGCACGGGGACAGGCCCCTTTGGTAGAAAGCTCTGCTGCATGGAGGTTATGAGGGGTGGTTGATTATATACTATGGGGTTTGGAGAGGTTAGGAAAAAGGGAGGTTTTGAGAAAGTACTTTCATATGTCACAGGATAATGGAGGCCTGTTTACTGTCAAGTGAAGGCTTTTTTTTCCCCCCTCTAATGAGGTGCTAACATGAAGACAGTTGGGAGTTTCCTGGAGGAATGTTACATTCCTCCTATCACAGTCTTTGTCAGTGGGCTGCAGGTTTAAGAGAAATTCAATTTTATTTACATTTCCTTCTGCTTCAGCCTCCTTCAGTTTTATGGAGGGGAGGGTGATGTTAGGGCTCCAGAAAACTGAGTTACGGGTCTCTGGAAGTTAGGCTATTATTGATAAGAACACTTCTTCCTTGTAAATCACTAGGACATTTTTTTTTTCCTTTTAATATAATTTTTTATTTTTTATAAACATATATTTTTATCCCCAGGGGTACAGGTCTGTGAATCACCAGGTTTACACACTTCACAGCACTCACCAAAGCACATACCCTCCCCATACCCTCCCCTCACTAGGACATTTTTAATCTGAGGGAGACTCACTTCCTGCAGGACTGTGCTCTCTATCATTTAATCATTTGTTTTTCCTTTAGGGCAGCAGGAGTGCCTGAGGAAATGTCACACAAATCACATGGAGGAGGGGTGTAGGGTGTCAGCTTCTGCTTTGTTCTCAGCTTGCCTTCTGCTCCCTCATCATAGGTACTAATACACAGTTAGTGTGGAGTTAATTTATGTTTATTACTCTAAGTGTTTGGACATTTTCTCTTTGGTTTCCATTGTATTCTCAGTTCTTCTTCCAACTTTTTAAACTATTTGTAATTTGTGCTTTACAGTGAACACTAGGAGAAAAGCAATTTTAAGCTATCATATTATTAATATCCTGTAGTAGATTAGCAAACTTATAAATACAGTTGACCCTTAAACAACACAGGTTTGAACTCTACTGGTCTATGTAAACCTGGATTTTTTTTTTTCAATAAATATAGTAAGACACTGCAAATGTATTTTCTCTTCCTTATGATTTTCTTAACATTTCTCTAGCTTTTGTTATTGTAAGAATACAGTATGTCATGCATATAAAATACAAAATAGTTGTTCATTGTCTATGTTATCAGGCTTCTGGTTCATAATAGGCTACTTGTAGCTAAATTTTGGGGGAGTCAAAAGTTATACATGGATTTTCAACTGTGCAGGGGGACAGCACCCCTAGTCGCCTACATTGTTCAAGGGTCAAGTATATATTTCAGTTTTTAGAGATATACTCTTCTTCATAACAAACTTTTCAGTGTGGCATGAAACATGTTTATTAATAGGTTCAAATATATTTTGTCTCTCTGTAAAAATGAAAAAACCAAAAGTAGATGAACTTATGTTTAGCATTTTATGTTTATCTTATTTGGGAATGATTTATATATTAAATGAATATCCCTGATACAATTTAACTTGGTATTAACTTTGATTTTATTTACATAATTTAAATTAATTATATTTTAATGACTATACTTGGATTAAACATCAAATAGTAAGCTATCATAATTTTTTTTTTTTGTTGACAGGTTTTGAAGGCACACCTGCTTTTATTAAACCAGTAAGTTTAAATCAGCTTTAAATTATTAAGTCAGCTTTTATTTATTAAAAATTATCCCAGATCATATAAACTTGAAAAACTTTTGGGTTACTTTCTAAATTTCTGAGACTATATTTGACTTCTATAAATATTTAATTTTCTCTAAGCCAATTAAATAGGGCTCTTGACTAATTTTGGCAATACCATCAGCAGGTATAAAAATAACATATGTCTATTACATATAGTTATATGTGTGTATATATGTGTATGTATATATACGTGTGTGTGTATACACATATATACACACACAACATATAAAACACAAACATAAATCCTATGCCTTTTGTTTTAGGAATTTTAGCCATGTCTCAAGTACAAAACTCAAAGGAATAGTTGTATCCAAATTATTTCTGGCCAGTTGGTTTCTTAAGTTTACTTGCACAATGGCCAAGATTTCTACTAATTTGTTTGCTGTAAGGATCTTCTTAGAACTGCTTTTTGTTTTGTTTTGTTTTGTTTTTAAGATTTTATTTATTTATTTGACAGGTCACAAGTAGGCAGAGAGGCAGGCAGAGAGAGTGGGGGAATCAGGCTCCTGGCCAAGCAGAGAGCTCCAGGCAGGGCTCTATGCAGGGCTCCATCCCAGGACCCTGGGAACACTACCTGAGCTGAAGGTAGAGGCTTAACCCACTGAGCCACCCAGGCACCCCTTCTTAGAACTGTTTTTGAAGTCATTTTATCTTTGAGAAGCGTCTGCATATCAATCAAAGAATGCATTCCATTTTTTTTTTAAAGTTGCCCCTTAAGATGGACTTATGTAAAACAAAGGATTCTAAGAATGGCCATTATAATTCCAAATTATCCAAAAGTTCATCCAAGTTTTCAGAAAGGCACAAGATTTTGGTCCAAGGGCGAGGTAGAACCTATCTTGCCTTTCATGTCCCTAAAATATCTTACCTACAGGAGATCATGTTTTCCAATAGCTGTTCCAAAACATATTTCACCCCCTTTGGGTAGGATGGATGACTTAAAAGGAAATGCTGAATCACTATATTGTACAACTAAAACTAATATCACACTGTATGTTAACTAACTGGAATTTAAATAAAATTGAAAAACAGATCTTGAATAAAGCTAGAGAGCTTAACCAGAAGTAGAGAGATTGAATCCCAGAAAACCTACCAAATTAAATGAAAGAAGGTGACTCTGAGAAGCAGAATCCAAGGGGTTCAAGTCAGTACTAAACACAATTCTGGAGTCATTATTTCCTTTAGGGTTCATTTTCTTCAGACTCCACTTTGAACCACCATATAAGGTTAACCTCAAATAAAATACTCAGTTATTTCACAGCTAAATCAGCTTAATTTAGGAATAGCAAAGGAATTTCCATTTGGGACAAGCAAGCTCTGGTGAACCCTAGGCAAATCCAAAGAGACAAAGGGAAGGTGAGCTTTTACTAGGTTTTAGAATGAAATTGGAGATGGTTGTTTTAAATAGAAGTTTATTAAAGAAGAACAAGAATTTAAGGTTGTGATAATTTCTCATTGGCTGCAAGGAGTGGTTAGTGCATTGTTGCTAGGGACAGGGATAGCCATTCCTTTCTAAAAACAGCACATGAAATTCCCATGTGAAAAATGTCTTCCCTTGTGAACAATTTCCAGTTTTCTTCTTTCTGCAGCAGGGTGTGGTTTGTGCACAAAAGCTCTCCCTTCAGGGCTTCCTGACTGCATTCTATGTATTTTCCTTATTTTCACAAAACAGCAGCCTGTATGAATGATAAAGTTCATACTTAAAATAGCAATTTGACCTTGACTATGTAGTCATAATATGTCTCTTGATTCTAAATCCAATAATTTTTAAGAATAATGAACCAGGGGCAGATTCCAGTAGAAACCCCAGATCTCACCATGTATCTTACCAGGTAGGGGTACCTGCCTAAAAGGTATGGCATGGGCGGACCCAGCTGATGAGAGGACAACAGCTGGCTCTGTCTGGGCAGCTGGCTCCCCAAAACAGGGAATAATGGGAATATCCCAATTTCTACTCCCAAAGGTACCTTCAGAATTTACCAGAACTGATGAAAATGAGTGAGCACAGGGACAAAACAGAATTATAACTGATTGAGTTTCCTTGACTCAGAAACAGAGGTGAAGTGAGATTTATTTTTAAGTGAGATGACTAGTTGAAAGGAAAATAACATGTACTGGTTAAACATATCCTAAGTTCCTACAAAATCTGATTCAGCAACTTCTTGATTCACTTAAAGACTAACTTATGGAAGATATTGTCACTCTCTTTGATGTTACTCTCCTAGTAGTTTATTTTTTTGTACTTTACTAAAGAATTAGTACATCAAGACGTTTCAAGTTTTAAAGGAGTTCATTCAGTCTTAAAGATAAAATTATTATAATCTTGGAAATGATACCCAGCTCCCATCTGAAGTTAAAAAAAAAAAAAAAGACACTAACAATATATGTTAGAAAGTTAATTCGGGGGTGCCTGGGTGGCTCAGTCAGTTAAGCATCTGACTCTTCATTTCACCTCAGGTCACAATCTTTGAGTCTTGAGATCAAGCCCCATGTCCAGCTCTGCACTCAGCTTGGAGTCTGCTTAACTCTCTCTCCATCTCTCTCTGCCTCTCCCCACCTGTACTCTTTCTCTCTCTTAAGTAAATAAATATTTTTTAAAAAGTGAATTCATTCATATTTCCAAACATCCAGTTATATCACAAATTATTATTTTGTATATTCCAGTTTTTCTTCTGAGAATATAGTTTATATCCATCAAAATTTTACATATACATATAAAGCTATATATATAAATATTTAATAATATAAAATATTATATATTTTATATAATATATTAAACGACATAAAAATATTTAATAATATAAAATAAATATTTTTACATAAATATAAGCATATATATAAAAAACTATGTATAGCTGTATAGTAACTTCACAGTTTTGACTGAGGCCTATACTTTATTCATTCTTGGTATGTCTTAAAACCCTAATTAAATAGTGTTTATTACTATTAAAAAACATTTTCTTTTTTTTTTTTAAGATTTTATTTATTTATTTGACCAAGAGAGATCACAAATAGACAGGGAGGCAGGTAGATGGAGAGGGGGAAGCGGGCTCCCTGCGGAGCAGCGAGCCCAATGCAGGCCTCAATCCCAGGACCCTGAGACCATGACCTGAGCTGAAGGCAGAGGCTTAACCCACTGAGCCACCCAGGCACCCCTAGAAAATATTTTCTATTCAAAATCTACTACAAAATCTACTACAAAATAATGTGGAATATAACAAAAAATAGAAATCATAATCGTTGCTCTGAAAGCATTCATAATTTAGAGGGAGAGAATAAACATATATCTGAAAACAAAATTTCAGATAAAGTCAGTTAAAATTAACATCAAATGAAATAAAATAATTAGAAAGAATTTAGAAGGAAACAACAAATATCCTGTAGACCAGAATAGCCTAGGAAGAACTCCTGGAAGAAGCAGTGCTTAAACTCAGTCCTAAAGTTTTACTATGATTAAGATACACATAGAGGAGAGGAGGGAGATTCCAAAGAAGAAAGACTGATAATAATAATAAAAGTACAGAATATTTATCTTTTTTGTGTAAGCAGATCAGCTTGATTAGAAGAGGAAGAAGAGAGTATGTTCTCTCTGTCCTTCCTTCCATCCATCTACCCATCCGCCCCCCCCCCCCACCACCCGCCCATACATCCAGCAACGGAATGGCCAGGGAGCTAGCTGAGGGGCAGAGCCAGATTTGAACAAAGGTTGCTGTGCATTCAAACTTTTAAGAGTGTAATAAATTTCCAATACATATTTGTTAAGAGTTTAGCTGGAGCTATAAAGATGGGCTGAGTTTCTTTAAAACAATTTTTTTGAAGAGTAACTTGTTAGATTAATAAGTGTAGTCAAGGAAACAAAGCTGAAGAAGAAAAAAAGAGAGGGAGATGTAAGCACATGTTGATATATGTATTTGTGTCTGTGTATATGTACAAAAGAAGAAAACATCATTCAGACATTGAGTTAAGAACATTTCTGTCAAAAGAAGCAGTGAAGTATCCTCTTGTGTACTGTCTTTGCTCATTGGTTTGCACAAGTTTTCTTCTCTTCCACTAGTCCTTTAAACTGCTGTTCCCCAAGGAAAGAGGCCACAGGTGGGGAGAAAGAGAGCAGTAAATGAATGCTTGGACAGTCTTCACCATAACATGAAGAGCTCCCAGGATACTTCTTTCTGGGAGCAGATAGGATAAAGTTGATAGAAGTGGTACATGTGTTCAAATTTCTTAGAGTATCTTTTGGTTTTAGAAAGTTTTTTAGAAGGTCATATAAGTACTCAGCCCAATATGAATATCTGTTAAAGTACATCAAAACTAAGTATAATTAGACAATCTTTAGGTACCCAAGAGGAGGTATTTAAAAGTTGACTAAGTTTGTGTTTTACACACATACACACACACAGAGTCTCATCATTGTATATAAAAGAAAACCAATAATATATTTTTGTTTTGCTGAATCTACGTGATAATTGAGATGCACATACGAATAGATCATGAGAAGAAAATAAAGGGCAAGTGAGTACAGGTTTATTCACACATCATAGATTAAAATTAGAACAAAAATGCACATATTTGATTATAATTTAAACCATTAATGTGACTTAATAGCACAGAGAATAGTGCATTCGCTCTCTTTTAGATTTCTAAAATGTTGTATTTCTGCTCTGATGGGTTGAAATCCTCCTACTCCCACAAAAAAAAAAAAAAAAAAAAGAAAGAAAGAAACAATTCTAATACATTAAATTAAATGATCATTTTAAAGTGTCTTATGGGAGGCCAAGGTAAAGTTGAAAAAAAAAATTCAAATCTTCCCATTCGTTTACTACCCCCAAAATAAATGAAGGAGTTGAAGATAGGTTCTGCTTGTCTTAAAACAAAACAAAACAAAACAAAACAAAACCCTGTGGTAACCTATGTGCCCAGACTGCTTCATTCTCTTCTGCCAAATAGTAAAACAATAATTAGAATCCTCATATGTATCTCTAGCTTATGTTTTCTATCAGTCAGTTTTAGTGATATATGGGATGAGCAGCTCTTATGATGTTGTCAAGTTATATGATATTTTGAGACTGACAATGACTCTCATGGAAAAAATTAAGTAATCTTACAATTGTTGAATAACAGTATGAATGTGACCAAAGGAAGCAGACATGCAGTTCATCTCACCATTGAGAGATGGAGGTACAATCCATGGTTAAACCGATTCATATCGATCCAAAGGTGTTTTACTAGCACTCAGCAGTGTTAACAATCTAATTTACCTCGAGATCTGATAAAAAGTAGACTTTACTCACCAAAATGTTTTTAAAGGCTATTTGTTCTTTGCCTTCTTTTATGGTTCAGCAAACTGAAGCCTTTATGTTTTGTTTTATTTTGTTTTGTTTTTCATAAGAGTTAACTACATTCATTTACCATGAGTTAGTATCCATTGATAAAATAATCTTAAGGAATGAGTAGCATAATACTTAAAAACTCTGGAATAATAAGTTATTGCTACCTTTATTTGTTCAAATCATTGGTATTAGATATAATTAAAATTAACACAATGAAGGTTGGTGAATTTCAAACAGTGTAATCTAATTATTAGGGGATGACCATAGAGGAAATGATACCAATATCTCTATTTTTCTGGAGAAAGTCACTAGTATTTGTTAAGCGCTAGCACAGCAAAAAATAATCAAAGTTTTATTTTTCAGGTAGTTTGAAACAATATGGAATTAGGGTTACAACAGAATCAACTTTTAAGACATTCTTGGGGGGATCGACTCTTTATGTCCCCTGCACTCGTACTAAACTTAAGAACTAACTCGAGTATGAGATAATATTTTTGAGATATTTTTGAAATCTAATCTTTCTCCTCTGAATCTTGAGGTAATCTGATGGTTTAACTAAATAAGTTGATGATTTCATACTTCCATATATAGATTGAGATTCCATTTTGAGATTCAAATTTATATCACAAGTTGGTATGAGATCACAATGTTTTATTTTTTGCTTTTGCTCATCCATTTTTGTTTTTAAGTTGCCCTTTCATCCCAGCCCTTTGCTTATGTTTCCTGACATGTTGGGTGATCTTTAGTTTCTCTTTGGTTTAGAAGGTTTTGCTTCTGTTTTCTCTTAAGGAAGAGTATTTACAATGGTTTGTGTGTCCACGTTCAATCATGGAGAATAGGTAGTTTTGACAAACCATGCTATTTTTCTTTTGGCATTCCTAATGTCAAGCTGGATCTAATTTTCCACTGATTTCCATTTTAGAAGAAACAAAAGAGACCCCATGCTTTCTTTTTTTTCCAACTCAAATATATCTGACATATAACACTTTGTAATTTTAAGGTGTACAGCATGTTAATTTGACACATTTATATATTGTAATATGATTGCTACTGTAGAAATAATTAGCACCTATATCTCTTACATAATTATGCTTTCTTTCTAGTGGTTGGAATAATTCATCTTGATGATTATACTACAATATTATTGCCTATGTTCACTATACCATGCATTGGATCTTTAGGACTTATTTACTACCTGTTGCAAGTTAATGTCCTTAAGCAATACGTCCTGTCTCTCTACTCCTACCCCTGGTAACCACAGTTTTATTCTCCATTTTTATAAGTGTGACCTTTTTAGATTCTACATATAAATGATACCATATAGTACTTGTTTTTCTCTGTCTGAGTTAGGACTATGTCTCTGAAGACCATTGCTTTGAAAAAGACTGAAATGCTTTCACATGAGAAGGGGAAACACCAAAGGATTTTCTCTTTTTCTTTGTACAAATTAATGAGACATTCAATAATTTTCTTTTAACATGAATCCTCTCTTTACCTCAGCTCTTGAAAATTGCTCTTTCCCCCCTCTGTAAGAGGAGTTTTGTTGTTTGTATTTTTCTTCCAGAACTTTTCTGATATGGGGGATTAATTATTATATATATATAATTATTAATGCCTTATTAATTATTATTATAAATGCCTAATTATAAATTATAAATGCCTGCCTTGATGGAAACTTTTCTTTCCCTTGTTAATATGACTGTTGGAATAGCTTCTTTAGACAAGACTTTGTAGTGAATACAGAGTGGGTTTTAACAAAAAGATGGCACATGATGATGGGATCTAAAGATACAAGCACCAAAGTTCTTGTCAGAAAAAATCGGACTGGTAGGGGAAAATGTGTTTCTCTTTCTAGTTGATTTAGTATTTTTATGATCTTAAGAGCTTTTATGTATAAGACTTAGGGAAATTTACTATTTGTTGTACTGCTAATCTGTCAGGGAAAGGAAGAAATACATGGGTGCTTGAGTGGCTCAGTAGGTTAAGCACCAATTCTTGATTTGGGCTCACGTGATGATGTCAGTCATGAGATCCAGCCCAGGAGTCTGCTCAAGAGTCTCTCTCTTCCTCTCTCTCTGCCCCCCACCCCACTTGTACACATTCTCTCTCTCTTTAAAACACATAAATAAATAAATCTTTTTAAAAATTTCCTTCATAATATGGAAATGCAAATTAATTTCCAAATGTGTGTCCAAATTAAGACCAGTATGAGATTTTATGATTTTTAAAAGCTCAAACACACTTGGGTTTAAATTCCTAATAGTGCATGTAATTGTTTTGTGATCATGAGGAAAGTAGTTAACTAATTTTCCTGTTCCTCATTTAAAAATGAAGCTAATAATAATATAGTTGTCCTGGGACTGCAGTAGGGATTAAAGAAGTTACAACACAATGCACATGTGAGCTATTATTTATTATTATTATTAATTCAGATCTTTTATACTAGAGTAAAATAATTACTGTTTCTACTTTCACATTCCTTTTTTTTTTTTTTAAGAGTTTATTTATTTATTTGACAGAGAGTACAACCAGGGGGAGCAACAGGCAGAAGGAAAGGGAGAAGCAGGCTCACCAAGCAGAGAGCCTGACACGGGCCTTGATCTTGGAACCCCAGGATCATAACCCTAGCCGAAGGCAGACACCTGACTGACAGAGCCACCCAAGTGCCCCTCTACTTTCACATTCCTAAATGCATTCTCAAGTTTCTGCTTTCTCCCTGATGCTCTGTGGATTTCATGAAAGTTGTTTACTCCAGGTCAATCATGATTTGCCATTTGCTGAATAAATGAGTATTTTTCAGACCTTCTCAGGGGCTCACTGCAACTTTTGGCACTGTTCAGCACTGCTTTTGTCTTGCAGTTCTTTCCTATGTTGCCACGTAAGTGTATAAGAGAACACAAAAGAATCTCAAAGTGTGAGCTTCTTTTAATTGCCTGCCCAGCTAGTAAGGAACTCTGTTGTTTTAAGTATTTGTCCTTTGCTCTATGCCCTATATGCCAGACACCTTTCTCTCCAGGCTATTTGGGTTGACTTCTCCAGTATGGGTTTTTCAAAAGTAACAGCAAATTCATATAATTGCTACTTAAAACAGATTAAGATGAGATTCCTTGTGAAAACCAAGAGACATGTGAATGCCAACTATGCTTATAACAGGCTTATATTTGTACGTTCTGGCTATAGCTAGATAGACTATCTATGCTCCCTTAATACATTATCATATGTCGCTGGGGTATGGGTAGTGTGGATGTATACTTTGGCTTCAAGAAATAAGCTAGAAAAAGAATCATGGCTGGGGATCTGTAGATGAGTTAAGGATATTTAACACGGTCCCCAGTGACTTTCTTATTGGAAGTCAGATATAATTGCATCTCCAATCAGGAACAGATGATTAAAAGACAAAAACTAGAATATGAAGTGGCAAGAAAAGTCTGGATACTATTGCTGCTATTTTAACATAAACAGGTAGGATAGGTAGCTGAAAAAAGATTTATCTCAATGGCAGAAAAAGCCTAGGACAGTGGTTCTCAAATTGCAATGCACGGAAGAATCTTCTGGGATGTTTGTTAAAAATACAGAACTTCAATCTCTACTTATTTGGGTTAATCTTTAGAGGGTATCTTATATGTGTTCTCAAAGAAATTACCCCCTGCAGACTGCTTTTGCTCTCCTGCCAAGAGTGCAGGATATCTGACCTATCCACTGGGAGTCCATTCTGCCCTGGGCATATTGGGCTACAGCTGTATCCTGCTGTTACTCCTCTGAGAAAATGCCACTCTGCCAGAGTCCTCTTTCCCAAATAACAAGTAAAATCCAAGAACCAAAACCCCTGAGATTTTAAAATACTATTTTCTTCTCTGTGGTTCTCTCCGCAAGGGGGACTAGAGTCAATGTTCTGCACAGAAATGGGAAGGAAATGTACTATTGCCCTATCAATTGTTAGTCTCTTGACAGCACCCTATACTAGCAAGAAACTTAACCCTTTCACTCCTTCTTTTTTCTCCATATATAATACAAAGCATAAACACATCTCAGAGGTTGGGAGCTGCATATATTTAGCACTATTTAGGGCTCATTGGGGAACATCACACCAACATGTTTGCCTGAATTTTTATAAAGGTCTTTTTGCTGAAATCTCTGCTTCTCATCTCACTCATTCTGGTCCATACCTCCCTCAAGTAGGATTGTCTTTCTCTAGTGCAAATCTCATTATATTACTCTTTGGTTTAAGATCCCTCAATGAGACCAGCTTTCAGGATAGTATCTAGTTCATCATAACCAGGAATCTGTTACTCTTTCTTTCAGCCTTAGTTCTCACTTTTTGCCTCTATACCTTTTCCCTGTCTTTCAGACCTGATCTCTCATAGTCTCTGTAGTAATTGACATCAACAACACGTATTTTCCATTTACTGGTTACAAGTTTTTTAACCCAATTAATGCTGTAAAGTCATTTTGCCCAAGGATCATTCTTATTCTTTTGGGTTTCCATGTTTCCTAGCTTAGAGCTTTCAATATAGTTGCTAAGATAAATCAGAAAGACAGATAGGAAAAAGGAAAAAGAGTAAGGAAGGAAGGAAGGAAGGAAGGAAGGAGAAAGAAAATATTCCCAGACTAAGCAAGATAAAAAGAGGAGAAAATCCTTAAGTTAGAGATTTTCTTTAATTGGTCTTCTTCACAGTTGTTTTGCTGCTCTGAAATAAATCTTGAAAACACATCAGAAACTTCAGCCAAGCCAGGAAGCAACAAACCACTTCTTTTGAGTCCTCAGTGGTGTAATGAATATCAATTGTAGATAATGCATTTAATTTTTAATGCTTTCCACAGTTTAGTGCTGGACATCTAATCATTAAAGAAGTAAAGAAAGGAGTTGAGCAGGAATGTCACTTATCCATCCAGTGCTTTTCAGTCAAGGCCAACATTTTATGCTCTGCTCTCTGCAGCGGGGGCTACAATTCAGATTTTTTGTCAGCTGAAGTATTTTTAGGTTCTAAGAATGGTGAGCTTTAGTGGGAAAGTGGATGGCAAGAGTCTAGCCCCCTGTGTGTTCTTATCCCAGTGCCAGCAGTTGGTCCCAGGCTCAAGCTTCTTTTACCACTCTTAGAATCAAGTCCATCAGACCTCCCCACAGTGAGCCTCAGGTAATGGCTAATGTCCTCCTTTCTGGTTTGAGATCACCTCACCTGACCTTTCCAAATTTCTAGAACCCAATCCTATCCATTTTGTTTTCCTAACTGGAGTACTAAATGCTCTCTACCCAAAAGTTTTTTCCTTGACCACCCCAGAATTCACTTTGTGCTCCTTTACCACCACCCTACCCCCACAAATAACAGTTTACGAATATCCTAGATTGAATCTACCTTCTTGAAGTACCTAGTGAACGTTCTGTTTTCCTGAGTATGCTCTCATATGATTGGGACTCTAGATTCTGTTTTAAGTCTTCTATTAATTCAACAGTTATATTTCTACACTGAAGTGACATCAAATGGATATGCACATTTCTGGACTACATCCTTTTATTTTCACTTTTCTTATCCCTGCTCAGTCTCATTTTTTCTTATGCCATAATACAAACTTTAAAATATAATTATTCTTGTGTTCTGTATGTCTGACCGGTCTGAAAACCTGTTCTCATTTAGATGTCTTTTATTTATGTTCTCCAGTATTCCCCTTCCAAGACACATTTCTCAAGATCCTAACCCTGACCCTCTCACAGTGAGTGGTAGCCCTTACTACTATAGCTTATAATACACAATTTCTGTTGTAAGCTATTGTAAATCTCTCTTGACTTAGTGTTGATGGTGGTAGTCATGGTGATGATGATAATTTCCTGTTTATCAATTCTGTTTTCTGAAGTTAAGAGTTATGTGAGGACAGAAACTATATCCTCAATTTTCTCCTGTGGTCTATTATACCCATTAAAAGCCAGTCACATAGAGATGCTCTTTAATTACATGCAAACTGTCTAATTTCTTCTCTGCTTGGCAAGTAACCATTGTCTGTCCTCTTTTTCCAGTATGGGTGGTTCTGAATGTTCATTTCCATTATACCAATGTTTGCCTTCCAATATGGGTAGAAAGATGTTGTTCTTAATAAAGTGTTTTAAACTTTGGTCCCACATTGAAATTTTAGACTTGACCTGAATTTGGGTGATTGGTATTTCTGTACCTCTGTTGGCATCCAGCCTGCCAAAACTTCCATGATTGGAATATCTTAGGTGGATTTTTGTTCTCTCCATTAGAAAAGGGACCACTTTGCTAGTGGGAAACATTGGAAGAAATTACCCATCTTTGCCTTAACTCTAATCTACATGCTCTAGAGGGGGAGCACCCTAGCAATTCACATTTCTTTTTGCATCAGGGCTCTAATTCAGTGAAGTTCTCTCTGTATGTGAATGCCTATATTCTTTTCCTCCTTAAATCTCTTTTTATTCCTCACTCCCCTCCACACCATGCTGTTCAAAGCTATCCTAGATTCTGTTTTTCATTATGGACTGGCATATCATTTCTCTTTAACACTGGAGCCTGCTCTAAAGGACCACTCTTAATTCTCCTTGCCCTAATAATAGGAATCTGGAATATCAAGATCATAGCTACAAGAACCCCATACAGCTACATTCTACATCTGACTGAGCACATTGAGATCACTGTGTTGTTGACTGTGACAGAGATTCTCGTACTCCCTGGTGATCGGGTGCTAGTTTATCATTATGGACAATGAGACCATCTGAGTTTTCTTTTCTTCTTACTATCTAGTGGGAGACTTTCAAAAGCATATAAAAATACTGCTGGCCAATCTAAAAAAAAATTCAGTTTGTAGTGATTTTCTACTTTCCTTGTTCTTTTTCTTTGTTTTTAAAATCTTTGGGCTTTTCTCTAGTTCTTAATAGGGACAGAGAAAAGCTCTAGAATTCTCTAGGGGTAGAGAATTAGCTTCTTTAATTAAATTGAGTGAAGCCTTCTATCTTTAAATACTATAAAATGAGGTTGTAGTAAGAGATTGAAATAAAAAAGGACACTTGCCTCCTGCAGACAGGCTCATGCATGTTTTTGATGTGAGATATTTGGGGATTCACTCTATTTCAGTTAACTGTTCTCTTAAAAACAGGTTTGGTCTTATAATTCATTTATATCTGAATGATGCAGTGGTTCTTTTCCAGGGCATGGTATTATTTACAGGATAAAAAGTTATCCTATTAGGACCTTGTGGATGCTGGCAGATGATGTGAAACTCCAAGATCAGAGGCAATGGACTTTATTACTTAGAGCACAGCAAGAATGCTGTCAAATCCCACAGGGGTGATGGGGAGTAACCCAGTTGGATGCTATGTATGTAGTGAGTTTGCATTGCAATCTAGAAACTATATGCCTGGGAAGTCACTGTTCCACTGTGAACCTGCTATTGTCTTGGCCAAGACACAACCTTAGAGATGGACTGGGTAAAGAATGATTAGGGATTTACATCCTTGTCATATTCAATAAAAATAGACACAGGTGCTCAATACTCAGGTTACTACTTCCAATATCTCTTAACTTCAATTTCAGTAAGAATGTCTTGGAGAATTTGTTTAAAATCCATTTCCTGGACTGGATATAACATAGAATTTGATTCAACAGTTCTGGGGGATTGCCCAAGAAACACCATTTTAATTTAATCAGCAGATTATTTTGTTGCAGTTTCTTTCTCTTAATACAGTGGTTTTTTACCCCCAAATTGCTTTCCTATACATGCTATCATGAACAACTCAACAGGATGTACTGTATGTAGGTATACACTTGCCAACTTTAGAAAAAAAGAAATAAGAAAAAAACCAACACCTAAACATACTATGTATTCCTTAGTCAGGAATTAACATGTGTATGGCTATCACAAACTAACCAGAGTAGAGAGGTTATTATATCTGATCACCATATTCACCCATGTGTTAACAATCTTAGTAGCTCTCTGTCAAGTGTGTTTTTGTTGTTGTTGTTGGGTTTTTTTGGTTTTTTGGTTTTTTTTTAGCCAAGGGCACAAGCCTTCAAGAGGTATGATGAGAGTTGATGGGTATGTGTAAAATGGGGTTGCAAAGGTTTTTTTTGTTTGTTTGTTTTGTTTTGTTTTGTTTTAAATATCAGGGGATGGGGCATTTGGGTGGCTCAGCGGGTTAAACGTCTCTCTCTTGATTTCAGCTCAGATCATGATCTCAGGGTTGGGGGAACCAGTCCCGCACTGGGTTCAGTACTGGGTGTGGAGCCTGCTTAAGGTTCTCTCTCTCTCACTCTCCCCTACTACCCTTCTAAGAAAAAAGTAAAATATCAGCTGGTTATTAGAATTGTTTAGAAAGGGAAAAAAAAAAAACAAAGACCAAGCGCTTAAATTTTTGAGATGTGTTTTTGAATTGATTCTCCTGTAAACAATATAACTTTGGGAAAGTTACAAAGTCTCCAATTCATCTGTAAAATAGGGATAATATCTGTCTTATCTGGGAGGTGGTGTAACTTAAATGAGAAAATGTATATAAAGCATCTTGTCAACTGGAAAGTGATCTGTAGATCCAAGCAATGGTGATACTTTTGTTTAAGGCATTTTGCCCTTTAGGAAAAAGGCAGCATCCTGTTCCACAAATACAGGACTTGATAATATATTGTTTTCAGCAAACTGACCAAACTAGTAAGTATTATCTGATTAATCTAATTATTTCTCATGGGAATAATTTCAATTACACTATTCCAGCACTACTAAAGAATCTGAACTGTTATAAAATCTCCATTTATAATATTTTCCCATTGAAAATTGCTATTAATCAATAGTTTATCCATCATCATATTTTCCCCTTAATAAAATTTGAATTACATACCTTTCATTGAATTCACATTGAAATAATCTTTGTACGTATAAACAGCTATTCACCCAGAAGGCCCAGGCACTGTTTAATTTTAGTTTTTTTGTTGTTCATATAAAGTTTATTTTTTAAAATTTCATTTTGATACCAGTATAGTTAACATATGGTATTCTATTGGTTTTAGGTGCACAATCTAGTGATTCAATAATTCCATACAACACCCAGTGCTCATTACATGTGCCCTTTTTATCTCCATTATCTATTTCAACCACCTCCCCTCTGGTAACCATCAATAGGTTCTCTATAGTTGAGTCTGTTTCTTGGTTTGTCTCTCTATTTTCCTTTGTTTTATCTCTTAAATTCCATATATGAGGGAAATCATTTCTCTGACTAACTTATTTCACTCAGCATAATAATCTTCAACTGCATTCATGTAATTGCAAATAGGGAGGTTTCTTTTCTTTTCTTTCTTTCTTTCTTTTTTTTTTTTTTTTAACAAATAACGTGCCATTTTATGTACATACCATATCTTTTTTATCCATTAATCAGTTGATGGGAACTTGAGTTGCTTCCATAGTTTGGCTACTGAAAATAATGCTGCTATAAACATAGGGGTGCATGTATCCCTTTGAATTAGTGCTTTCATGTTCTATGGATAAATACCTTGTAGTGTGATTGCTGGATTATAGCACAGTTCTGTTTTTAACTTTTTGAGGCATCTTCATACCCTTTTCCACAGTGGCTTCACCAGTTTGCATTCCCACCAACAGCACACTAAGGTTTCTTTTTCTCCACATCCAGAAACACGTATTGTTTCTTGTGTTTTTCATTTTAGCCATTCTGACAGGTTTGAGGTGAAATCTCATTGCAGTTTTGATTTGCATTTCCCTGATGATCAGTGATGTTGAGCATCTTTTTTATGTGTCTCTTGTATGTCTGTATATTTTTGGAGGAATGTTCATGTCTTCTGCCCATTTTTAAAATGGATTATTTGTTTATGAGTGTTGAGTCTTATAAGTTCTTTACATATTTTGGATACTAACCCTTTATCGAATATGTCATTTGCAAATATCTTCTCTCATCCCATATGTCGCCTTTTAGTTTTAATTGTTTCCTTCTGTGCAGAAGCTTTTTATTTTAATGTAGTTTATTTTTGCTTTTATTCCCCTTGCTTCAGGAGATACATCTAGAAAAATGTTATGACAACTCCAGACATTGTTTTAATATGATTCTTTTCTCCAAACTGTTGTTTTTTGAGACTTTTTATTTTAATTTGCCAATTTGGTATAAAATGGCAGCACAATTGACAAAAAAATCATTCTTTGTTTAATAATTTCAGAGTACATATTAAAATTTCTGGGAGATTTTGTTCTTAGGGTCTCTCCTGAAGTACAGCTAGCTACAATATGACAGCTCTGCTATTATCGTGTCATTTGGACAAGGACCAATATGTTTGAGCACTATTTACTAAGAATTAATCTGAACTAGGCTTTTCATGAAATAAAGATATTCTCAGTACCAATTCTTTTTTTTTCCTTTTTTTAATTTACTTTTTTTTTTTTAAAGATTTTATTCATCCATTTGACAGGCAGTGATCACAAGCAGGCAGAGAGACAAGCAGAGAGAGGAGACAGCAGGCTCCCCACTGAGCAGATAGCCCAATGTGGGGCTCAATCCCAGGACCCTGGGATCACAACCTGAGCCAAATGCAGAGGTTTTAACCCACTGAGCCACCCAGGTGCCCCCTCAGTACCAATTCTTGATGGTTAAATGTACTCCACAATAATATACTCTGCCAGTGTTTCTTAATCAATAACAATAATTTGCCTAGCTGGAGTCTTTAAAATTTTTGTGTTGTCCAAATTAAGTAAAAAACCTTGTTCAGTGATATAAGCAAGTATAAGAAAAACATGCTAAACATTTGTAACCTAATGTTTTATTATTTTCCATCTTTTACATAGTAGTTTAAGTTTCTGGTATTTTTGCTATGTTCAATATAAGGCCATTTGGAAACTAAGTGGGGCTTTCATGTCATCTTTATGATGATAAATGCTTTTATTTTTTAGAATCCTCAGTTTTGTTAGTCTTAAAATTTATCTGATATATTATTTCTATCCCAGCCTTTTTTTTTCTTTCTACTTTCTACTTACTACTTCCATTTGCATGGAATATCTTTTTCCATCCTTTCATTTTTAGTCTGGGTGTCTTTAGGTTTGAAGTGAGCCTCTTATAGGCAGTATATAGATGGGTCCTTTTTAAAACCATTCAGTCACCCTGTGTCTTTTGATTGGAACATTTACATCACTTATATTTAAAGTAATTATTGATAGGTATGTACTTGTTGCCATTTTATTAAATGTTTTTGTAGTTCTCTGATCCATCGTTCTTCTATTGCTCTCTTCCCTAGTGGTTTGATGGCTTTATTTAGTCCTATGCTTATATTCCTTTTTGTTCATTTGTGTGTGTGTGTGTGTTTCTATTATGGTTTTATTCTGTGGTTACAATGAGGTTATATGTAATATCCTAAGTATATAGCAGTGTATCTTAAGTTGCTGGTCCTTTTCATTTGTAAGATTTATTTATTTGAGAGAGAGTCTCCAAGTGGGGGTGGGGAGAAACAGAAGGAGAGGGAGGGAAGCAGACTCCTCACTGAGCAGGGAATCCCATGTGGGGCTCATTCCCCAGACTCAGGGATCATGACCGGAGCTGAAAACAGATGTTTAGCCATCTGAGCCACCCAGGCACCCCAAGTTGCTGGTCCTTAGGTTCAAATGCATTCTTAAAAAAACCCTCCTTTTTTATGTCCCCTACATGTGTTGTCTTATTTTATATCTTATTCTGTAAGTCCCTTAACTAATTTTTAGATGTAAATGATTTTACTATTTTTCTTTTTTAATGTTCATATTAGTTTTGTAAGTGATTGGTCTACTGCATTTACTACATGTTTACTTTTATTCATGAATTTTTTCCTTTTATAATTTACTTCTAATTATGACTTTTTTACTTAAGTTCCTTTAACTTTCTTGTAAGGCCAGTTTAGTGGTAAAAAAAACTCCTATTTTTCTTTGTTTTGGAAACTCTTCATCTCTCCTTCAATTCTGAAGGTTATTCTGAATAATCTTGCTGGTATTCTTGGTGGTAGGTATTTTTTTTTCCTTTCAGCACTTTGAATATATCATGCTGTTCTCTTCTGGCGTGCAAATTTTCTACTGAAAATCCAGCTGATACCCTTATGGAGTTTCCCTTGTGTGTAACTAGTTGCTTCTTTTTTGCTGCTTTTAAGATTCTCTCCTTGCCGTTAAACTGATATTTTAATTATGTGTCTTTTTTAAAAATTTATTTTTTTCAATGTTCCAAAATTCATTTTTTATGCACCATACTCCATACTCCATACAATATGTGCCCACCACCACATATAATACATATGTATTAACCCACCACCAGGTTCACCAAGCCCCACCCCCTTCCCCTCCAAAACCCTCAGTTAGGCGTTGGTGGTATAGTGGTTAGCATAGCTGCCTTCCAAAACCCTCAGTTAGTTTCTCAGAGTCCACAGTGTCTCATGGTTTGTCTCCCCCTTCAATATGTGTCTTAATGTGGACCCTCCTGGGTTCATCTTGTTTGATGCTTCCTGTGATGCCTGGACCTGAATATCTATTTTATTCCTCAGGTTAGGGAAGTTTTCAGCTATTATTTTTTCCAATAAATTTTCCATCACTTTCTGTCTTCTCTCTCTAGGATCCCTATAATGCAAATATTAGTACATTTGATGTTGTCCCAGGAATGCCTTAATCTATCCTCATTTTTTAAAGAAAATATTTTCTCTTTTTTCTGTTTAGCTTGGCTGCTTTCTATTACTCTGATTTCCAGATTGCTGAGCTGTTCCTCTGTATCCTCTAATCTGCTGTTGATTCCTAGTATTTTTTTCCTTCCTAGTATATTTTGCATCAATTATTGTATATTTCATATAAGTTTTTGTATTCTTCAACTCTGGTTCTTTTTGACATTTCCAACTTATTGAAAATTCTTTTTCTTTCTTTTTTTTTAATTTTTAAAATTTTTAAAATAAACATATAATGTATCATTAGCCCCAGGGTCAGGTCTGTGAATCACCAGGTTTACACACCCCACAGCACTCACCATAGCACATACCCTCCCCAAAGTCCATAACCCCACCACCCTCTCCTGACCCCCCCCACCCCTAGCAACCCTCAGTTTGTTTTGTGAGATTAAGAGTCTCTTAAGGTTTGTGTCCCTCCCAATCCCATCTTGTTTCATTTATTCTTTTCCTACCCCCCACACCCTCCACATTGCATCTCCATTTCCTCATATCAGGGAGATCATATGATAGTTGTCTTTCTCCGATTGACTTAATTCACTGAGCATAATACCCTCTAGTTCCATCCGCATCATTGCAAATGGCAAGATTTTGTTTCTTTTGATGGTTGCATAGTATTCCAGTATATATATACCACATCTTCTTTACCCATTCATCTGTTGATGGACATCTAGGTTCTTTCCATAGTTTGGCTATTGTGGACATTGCTGCTATAAACATTCGGGTGCATGTGCCCCTTTGGATCACTACATTTGTATCTTTAGGGTAAATACCCAGTAGTGAGATTGCTGGGTCATAGGATAGCTCTATATTCTTGTTCTTTCTTAAAAGAACTTTTGACATTATCACTGAATTCATCCATTCTTTAGTCTGGTGAATATCTTCATGACCATTAATTTGTTCTCTTGTTTTGTTTTGAGTATAGCTGATGCACAATGTTATATTAGTTTCAGATGTGCATCATTGTAATTTGACAACTTCTACCTTATACTACAGTGTAGCTACCATCTCTCCTGTTATACCACTACTGCAATATCATTGACTATGTTTCTTGTGCTGTGACTTTATTGCCATAACTTAATCATTTCATGACAGAAAGCCTCTATTTCCTCTCTCTTTACCCATTTTATACCACTCCCTACCCTAAACCTTTCATTTATTCTCTATATTTATAGGTCTGATTCTGCATTTTGCTTATTCACTCAGTCTTTTTTGTATTCCACTAATGAATGGACTCATGGTATTTGTCTTCTTTGCTTATTTCACTACACACACTCACACAAATATCCCCCCTCACACACATTTTCCTTATCCATTCCTCTATTGATGGATACCTAGGTTGCTTCCATATCATGGCTATTGTTTAAAAAGAAATGTAATAGACATGGGTGCATTTATCTTTTCAAATTATTATTTTCATTTTCTTTGGGTAAATACCCAGTAGTGGAATTATTAGATCATATGGTATTTTACTTTTAACTCTTTGAGGAACTCTAAACTGTTTTCCATAGAGGCTGTACCAATTTACATTCCCACCAACAGTGTATGAGGGTTCCTTTTTCTCCACATCCTCACTATGCTTATTTCTCATCATTTAAATTTTAGTTATTCTAGCTAGTGTAAAGTGATATCTCATTATGGTTTTGATTTGCATTTCTCTGAGGGTTAGTGATGTTGAACATATTTTCATGTGTCTGTTAGCCATCTGTGAAAAATGTCTATTCATATCTCCTGCCCATGTTTTTAATTGAATTGTTTGGCATTGAATTGTGTAAGTTCTTTATATATTTTGGATACTAACTCTTTATTGGATATATCATTTGCAAATATCTTCTTCCATGCAATAAATTGCCTTTTTGTCTTGTTGTGCAGAAATTTTCATTTTGATGCAGTCCAATATTTTATTTTTACTTTTGTTTCCCTTGTCTTTGAGATATATCTAGAAAAATGTCGCTATGGCTATTAGAGCAATTACTACCTATATTCATAGGAATATTTTGGTTTTAGGTCTAATATTTAAGTCTTTAATCCATTTTGAGTTTATTTTCATGTATGGTATTAGAAAGTGAACCAGTTTCATTTTTTTACATGTAGCTGTCCAGTTTTCCCAGCATCATTTATTGAAGAGACTATCTTTACCCCATTGTGTAGTCATGCCTCCTTTGTATGACAATACTTCAAACTATTTATCAAGTACATTGCTTATCTTTGTTTTGTTTAGTTCTTTTTTTAAAAAAAGATTTTGTTTATTTATTTGACAGACAGAGATCACAAGTAGGCAGAGAGGCAGGCAGAGAGAGAGAGGAGGAAGCAGGCTCCCAGCGGAGCAGAGAGCCCAATGTGAGGCTGGATACCAGGACCCTGGGATCATGACCTGAGCTGAAGGCAGAGGCTTTAACACACTGAGCCACCCAGGCGCCCCTGTTTAGTTCTTTTTCTAAGGTTTTTGTCTTGTTCTTTGGAGCATATTTCTTTGTATCTTCATTTTATTTGATTTTCTGTGTTTGTAACTATGAATTAGGTAGGACAGCTACTTCTAAATTTGAAGGAATGACCTTCTATAGAGTCTATCCCTTTGTAGGCTACATGAGCTAGGACAGCTACTTCTCCTAAATTTGAAGGAATGACCTTCTATAGAGTCTCTCCCCTTGTAGGCTACATGAGCTTCGCTCCAAATAAAACCAGCCTCATGGGGTACTGGAACTCAAGAGGGTGTGGAGCAGGCAGTTCTCCATGCAGCTGAACTGGGTTCAGGATGGGGGTCCTGCAGTGTTCCACACAAGGGACACAGTGGTGGGACAGCTGGAACCAAAGTGGATTGGGTTTTGACATCCTCATATTTGACTGCAGGTTGCAATTTAGTATCTCATCAGTTTAAAAATGTTTCCAGTGAAATGCCAAATAGTAAACATTTTATGCTTTATAAATTTGCTAATAGGAAAATTCAAGAATATTATATAAGTACTTACACTGTGAGAAAAAAAATTTCCCCTAAATTTTTATTGATGGTGTTCAAATAGTAAAAGTAACTAAATAATACCTTTTTTGGTAATATAGGTTTACTAATGTGAAAAATTGATCTTTTGGGAATAACAGTTCATTTAATGGAGATTCAAAATTAGTGTTTCCTATCGCCAAATTTATTACAAATGTTCATCTGTAAAAAATTATTCTTAGTTTGTAGGTCATATAAAATATGCCAGCCAATGGATCAGATTTGGCCTAAGTCCAGAGGTTCCCCCATCCACAGTACGAAGTACATACTCTATATTCCTTCTTTTAGCCAAACCTGAATGCTCTCTTACCTACTAAATTATAAGACTCTTGAGTGATGAACACAATATACTTGTAAGAGGTATTGATAGAGCCGGAAAGGACCCAGGTAGAATTTTTGGTAGAATACCTCAATGGGAATTTTTTCAATTTTTGACAAGATTAAGACATGTCATATAGCCTTCATTTTTTCTATTAAAATTGTTTCCTGGAAACTGTGATAAAAGTAGCTATATAGAATAAGAATTGAAAATATATTCTTTGAACATTTTGAGAAAAATGGATGTTTTACAGTAAATTTTATATTTTAATGAAATATACTTCTAGATGTAGAATTCATATCTTATTAGTCTTAGAGAAAACAACAACAAAAAGCTCAATTTATAAATGGAAGATCTAACAAGAATCCAAAGATGTTACAAATTATCAAGGGTCACAGTGCTGTTTGGGTGTGATATGACTTTATTCTCTAAAATGTGGAGGTGCTTTAAATATGTTCTGAATTAACTTTGGAATCAGAGAACTGTTGGTTCATACCTTGCTTCTGACTTACTAACTTAATGATAGTCTCAAATCACAGGGCCCATACAAGTCTCAGTTTAATCATCTGTTAACTAAAAATTAGAATACTCTTTTATAACATCATTTTAAGGGAATATTAATATATTGTGCATGGAAAAATACATATGGAAGGCGATATACACTCTATTTTTATACTTTCCCTTCAAAATATATTCCAACACTTTTTTCTGTTTTAAATATAGGACTTCTGTACAAGAGGGTAAAGTTAATACTTACCATGGACATAAACAAATCTTAATACTTATAATTAAAATAGAGACATAATTTGAGACAGATTTTGTTTTTACTTTATATTGTTCCATCTCAATTTTCTCGGCATAAGAAGAAGCAATACTACATGCTAATGGTTGTTATGAAGTTGAGAATATAAAGTGCTTCATACATTAAAAAGTATCTTATAAAAATATTACCTGGAAATTACATAATTAAATGATAGCTTTGATTTACATTTTGATTTTCAAATTGTGATAAGTTTTTTCTCCCTTCTCATGTAGTTGATACCTCGCAGACAAAAAATTAACTCCCAAATGTTAATAATGATGAATTATTTAATGTGGTGGAATTAGATCCCTAAAATTCAAATTAAATTTCAGCATCCAGCTTTACAAAAATGCAAGTCACAGGAAGCAGTTTTGTGCATGTAGATGGAACAAGAGACCTTATGGCTTTGTAGGACTTTACTATAAATTCTAGAATTCCATTATTCTCCTTTATTTCTTCCTACTCCAATATCTGGCAACTTCTTTATTTACATCTAAGTTTATGTATGATAAATGAGTCCACAGAATATTTTATGAGATTTAGCCTCAAATCTAACAGAAATGAGGTTAAATCTCATAATATATTCTATGGATATATATCACTCAGAGTGATACCCAAACACCATCCCAGATAAGCGAAGCTCCAGAATCTTAAATAAACACAAACATGTGAGTGTGAATGATAATGAAGGAAGCTGCATTACATTCAGTGGCTTACAAAGACGCACATGATCTTTGTTGTCCACATCTACCACAATCACCACCTCTCTGGTCTTGATTCCCACTACTCTTTCAGGAACAATGATTCCCCTTTATGCACTCTGGCCTCTGCCCAAACATGTGAGCCATCCTTCTCCTTTGCTCCAAAGGTACCCTCTATCTGAATGATCTTCCTAAATATATACATGGCTAACTCACCCACTGCCTTTGAGACTTTGTCAACTTTGTCTAAACACTGACTTCTCAATGAGGCTCATCTTCACTACTTATTTAAAACTGCATCTCTTCAACTTCCAAAGTTTGTGATCCTTTTCCTACTTAACTTTTTCTTTTCCCATGACACTTGTCATCAGTTTGCAAATAGACTTTTTTAAATCTACTGTCAGTCTCTGTGAGATTGTATGCTTAGTGAGAAACCTTTCTTCTGCTTTTTTACTGCTTTCTTCTAAGCAACAAAAGAAGTGCATAACATGTATTTATTGAACAAATTAATAAATAAAACATGGAAACTTCATTTATGAGAGGCATTTGGAGTTTCTTTATTTCCTTGTCATTGATTTCATAATATTATTATCTTCCTTCCTTTCCCTTTGCTTGTTGTGTTGTGTTTTGGTTTTATTTTATTTTTTTTTAAGATTTTATTTATTTATTTGACAGAAATCACAAGTAGGCAAGGAGGCAGGCAGAGAGAGAGGAGGAAGCAGGCACCCCGCTGAGCAGAGAGCCCAATGCAGGGCTCGATCCCACGTCCTTGGGAACATGACCTGAGCTGAAGACAGAGGCCTTAACCCACTGAGCCACCCAGGCACCCCTTGGTTTTATTTTAAAGGGTTTATGTCCCTGGTTCCAGATTTGATATAACAATACTACTACATCTTTCTCTTTTTTAAGTGTCTTACTAACTTTTTACTTTTAACATCTTACTTATTACTTATTACCTTTTTACTTTTTATTTATTAACTTATTAGTTATTACATTTACTGGGAAAGAACATCGCTCTAATCTCTTAAGAGAAGTTGAAATCTGAAATCCATAAGGTTGCAGAATGTTTGTTAAATCCATATAAACTTTCTGGGTGTCTTGGTATCTTAATACTCTAAGGTGATGGTTAGTTTTATGTGTTAATTTGACTGGACCACAGGGTCCCCAGATGTTTCAAGAAAACTATATTCTTGTTGCTTCTGTGAGGGTGCTTTTGAATAAGACTAACATGTAAATTGGTAGGCTGAATAAATAGATTGCCCTCCCTAGTATAGAAGGGCCTCATAAAGTAAGTTGAAGGACTGAATAGAACAAAAGGCTGATCCTCTACCAAGTAAGAAAGAATTCTCCCTGCTTGACTACCTTTGAACTGGAATTTTTTTTTTTCCTTTTTCCCCTGCCTTTGGCTGCATAGTATATATACCACATCTTCTTTATCCATTCATCTGTTGATGGACATCTAGGCTCTTTCCATAGTTTGGCTATTGTGGACATTGCTGCTATAAACATTTGGGTACCTGTGCCCCTTTGGATCACAACATTTGTATCTTTAGGGTAAATACCCAGTAGTGCAATTTCTAGGTTGTAGGGTAGCTCTATTTTTAACTTTCTGAGGAACCTCCATACTGTTTTCCAGAGTTACTGCACCAGCTTGCATTCCCACCAACAGTGTAGGAGGGTTCCCCTTTCTCTACATCCTCGCTAGCATCTGTTGTTTCCTGACTTAATTTTAGCCTTTCTGACTGATGTGAGGTGGTAGCTCATTGTGGTTTTGATTTGTATTCCCCTGATGCCGAGTGATGTGAAGCACTTTTTCATGTGTCTGTTGGCCATCTGGATGTCTTCTTTGCAGAAATGTCTTCTCATGACCTCTTCCCATTTCTTCATTGGATTATTTGTTCTTTGGGTGTTGAGTTTGATAAGTTCTTTATAGATTTTGGATACTAGCCCTTTATCTGATAGGTCATTTACAAATATCTTTTCCCAATCTGTCAGTTGTCTTTTGGTTTTGTTGACTATTTCTGTTGCTGTGTAAAAGCTTTTGATCTTGATGAAGTCCTAACAGTTCATTTTTGCCCTTTCTTTCCTTGCCTTTGCCAATGTCTCTAGGAAGAATTCCTCCAGCTGAGGTCGAAAAGGTTGCTGCCTGTGTTCTCCCCAAGGATTTTGATGGATTCCTTTCTCATGTTGAGGTCTTTCATCCATTTTGAGTCTATTTTTATGTGTGGTGTAAGGAAATGGTCCAGTTTTATTTCTCAGTATTATTAATTCTTTCAAAAAAAATAAAAAAACACAGCTCCTAGTTTCATTGATTTGTTCTACTGTTTTTTTATTTGTTTGTTTCCATTTCATTGATTTCTTTTCTGATCTTTATTACTTCTCTTTTCCTGCAGAGTTTAGGCTTTCTTTGCTGTTCTTTCTCCAGCTTTTTTAGGTGTAGGGTTAGGTTGTATATTTGAGACCTTTCTTGTTTTTTGAGGAAGGCTTGTATTGCTATATATTTTCCTCTCATGACTGCCTTTGCTGTGTCCCAGAGATTTTGAACAGTTGTGTTTTCATTATTGTTTGTTTCCATGAAGTTTTTCAATTCTTTAATTTCCTGGTTGACCCATTCATTCTTTAGTAGGATGCTCTTTAGCATCCATGTATTTGGGTTCTTTCCAAATTTCCTCTTAAGATTGAATTCTAGCATCAGAGCATTGTGGTCTGAAAATATGCAGAGAATAATCCCAATTTTTGGTACCTGTTGAGACCTGACTTGTGACCTAGAATGTGATCTCTTCTGAAGAATGTTCCATGTGCACTAGAGAAGAATGTGTATTCTGTTCCTTTGGGTTAGAATATTCTGAATATATCTGATGTCCATCTGGTCCAGTGCATCATTTAAGGCCTTGTTGATCTTTTGCTTAGATGATCTGTCCATTCCAGTGAGGGGGTGTTAAAGTCCCCTACTATTATTGTATTATTGTTGATGTGTTTCAATGATTTTAATTTTTTTATTTTTTTTTAAGATTTTTATTTATTATTTATTTGACAGAGAGAGATCACAAGTAGGCAGACAGGCAGGCAGAGAGAGAGGAAGGGAAGCAGGCTCCCTGCTGAGCAGAGAGCCTGATGTGGGACTCGATCCTAGGACCCTGAGATCATGACCTGAGCTGAAGGCAGCGGCTTAACCCACTGAGCCACCTTGGCGCCCCTCAATGATTTTATTATTAATTGGTTTATATATTGGGCTACTCCCATGTTAGGGGCATAGATATTTAAAATTTTTAAAATTGTTAATCTTCTTGTTGGACAGACCCTTTGAGTATGATATAGTCTCCTTCCTCATATTTTATTATAGTCTTTGGCTTAAAATCTAATTGATCTGATATAAGGATTGTCACCCCAGCTTTCTTTTGATGTCTGTTAGCATGGTAAATTGTTTTCTACCCCCTCACTTAAATCTGGAGGTGTCTTTGAGTTTAAAATGAGTTTCTTATAGACAGCATATTGATGTTTTGTTTTGTTTTAATCCATTCTGATACCCTGTGTCTTTTGATTGGGGCATTTGGCCCATTTACGTTTAGGATAACTGTTGAGAGATATGAATTTAGTGTCATTGTATTGCCTGTAAGGTGACAGTTACTGTATATTGTTTCTGTTCCTTTCTGGTCTACTACTTTTAGGCTCTCTCTTTGCTTAGAGGACCCCTTTCAATATTTCCCATAGGGCTGGTTTAGTGTTTACAAATTCTTTTAGTTTTTTTTTTGTCCTGGAAGCTTTTTATCTCTCCTTCTATTTTAATTAACTTTGCAAGACTGAAGAATCATGGGGAGAAGGCCATGAATTCCATGCTTTGCTTTCCCCTCCTCTGGAATCTGTGAGCTTGGTCTTTGCTGGATGTTCTTTCTGATCTTCTGGGGGAGGAGCCTTTTATAGTGATTCTTAAATGTCTTTGACTGAGGCAGAATTGCTCCACCCTTGCCAGGGGCTGGGCTAAGTAATCTGCTCAGGTTTGCTCTCGGGAGCTTTTGTTCCCTGAGTGCTTTTTGTAGAGCTCTGGAGGATAGGAATGAAAACAAAATGAATGAAAATGGTGGCCTCCCAATCTCTGGCCCAAGGAAGCGGAGAGCTCAGGACCCCACTCCTCAGTGTGCCCTCGGAGAAAAGTTGTCAATCACTCCTGTCTCCCTGGTCTCTGGCCATGCTCCGAGCTCACCCAGCCTGTGACTGAGCATTTCTGTCCCTGGCACATAGCCCCATTTGGAGTCTCCAAACCCAGCAAATCCTGCCGCTCTGCTTTTCCAGTGGATGAATGTTGGTCTCCACAGATCTGCCACTTGTAGTGTCCCTGCTCAAAGAGCAGTGGCCCAACTGGCCTTGGATCATGGTTTAAGGTAACTGGAGCTGAGAGTTTACTCCTTGGTTCTATCTCTATAGCTGACTTCCCTGCCTTAATACTGAGTGAGCTCTGCTATACTCAGACACCCCTGAACCTTCTGTGATCCCTCAGGACCTGAGATCACACTATCCCCGTGAGGGCTCCACACCCGCTTAGCCTCTGCAGTGATGTCCCTCAGTGGAGCAGACTTTTAAAAGTTCTGATTTTGTGCTCCATTGCTCTGCTGCATGCAGAGCATGCTTCGCATGTCCTACCTTTCAGAAAGTGGTTGATTTTCTATTTGTAGAATTGTTGCTCCTCTTCTCTTTGATCTCCTATTGGATTTGTAGGTGTTTGGAATGGTTTGATAACTAACTAACTGATCTCCTGCTACCTTATGTCATCTCAAGCTGCTATTCCTCTGCCATCTTGGCTCCTCCCCCTCAGATTCCTACCTTTTTTTTTAAGAGAGAGATAGAGAGAGAAATAGAGAGAAGCTCAAACAGGCTCCACACCCAGTGTGGAGCCAACACTGGCCTCAGGGTCACACCCCTGATCATGACTGAGCCAAAGTCAAGAGTCAGATGCTTAACTGACTGAGCCACCCAAATGCCCCATAAATTCCTACTTCTTATGTGTTGGTTTACATAGTAACTTCTTTCCCCAAAAGTAAAGTATGGAAAGGGGGGAGAAGTGTAATGTTATAGTGGATAAATAAATCTGACAAACACTTATTCAACCAGAATATCAAGGTCAACATCAGTCATAAATCATGTGATAGTATGTATCCTTGATGGGATGTGATGAAAATGATATGTTACCTGGATAGGTGTCTTCACAAAAACTCATAACTATAGTGTAATCATAAACAAAAATCAGATGAATTCCGAATGAGGAACATTCTACAAATGAGTACTCCTCCAAAGTATCAAAGTCATTAAAATCAAAGGAAATCTGAAAAAAATATTATGCCAAAAGGATCCTTATATCATATGTATTTTTTGAAAATATTTTCTCCTAGCTGTGGCTTGTTTTCTCATTCTCTTGATGTGTTTTTTGCAGAGAAGAAGTTTTTAATTTTAATAAAATCTAACTTATCAATTATTTATTTCATGAATTGTGTCTTTGATGCTGCCTCTAAAAAGCCATCACCATCCTCAAGGTCTAGTTTTCTATTATGTCATCTTCTGGGAGTTCTGTATTTTAACAATTTACATTTAGGTCTATGATCCA
This sequence comes from Mustela nigripes, assembly GCF_022355385.1. Taxonomy (NCBI): domain Eukaryota; kingdom Metazoa; phylum Chordata; class Mammalia; order Carnivora; family Mustelidae; genus Mustela; species Mustela nigripes. The sequence goes on from NC_081561.1 coordinate 55,478,687, forward strand.
GTATAGAACTGGGAGTTCTATACTTTAACAATTTACATGTAGGTCTATAGATCCATTAGGTCTATGATTCCATTATGATTAATTTTTGAGGAGGGTTTGTGTAAGGTCTGGTGTAGAATGCTTTTTTTCCAAAAATTTTATTTATTTATTTGACAGAGAGAGAGAGAGAGATCACAAGTAGGCAGAGAGGCAGACAGAGAGAGGGGGCAGAAGGCTTGATCGCAGGACCCTGAAATCATGACCTGAGCCAAAGGCAGAGGCTTAACCCACTGAGCCACCCAGGCACACCTAGAATTATTTTTTTGCATATGAATGTTCAATTGCTCCATCACCATTTTTTGAAAAGACTATTTTCCTCATTGCATTGCATTTGTTCCTTTTTCCATGATCAGTTGACTATATTTATGAGATTCTATTTCCTGACTCTCTATTCTGTTGTATTGATCCATTTGTTCACTTCTTATCCAATATCACACTGTTTTGATTACTGCAGTTTCATAGTAAGTCTTGAAGTTGGGTAGTGTCAGTCCTCTTGTTCTTCTTTAATTTAGTACTGACTACTCTGGGTTATTTGTCTCTCCATATAAACTTTAGAATCAATATGATGATATCCACAAAATTACTTGCTGTTTTTGACTGGGATTTTAGTGACTTTATAGACCAACTAAGAAAGTAGTAACATCTTGATAATATTGAGTCTTCCTATCCATGAACATAAAATATTACTCAACTTAGTTCTTCTATTTCATTCATCACAATTTTGTAGTTTTCCTTGTATAAGTCCTGTAAATATTTTGTTAGATTTGTATCTAAATATTTCATATTTAGATTTGTATCTAAATATATTTGGGGGGTGATCAACATAAATCATATTTTTTTAAAGATTTTTTTTTATTATTTATTTGACAGACAGATCACAATCAGGCAGAGAGTTAGGCAGAGAGAGAGGAGGAAGCAGCCTCCCTGCTGAGCAGAGAGCCCAATACAGGGCTCAATCCCAGGACCCTGATATCATGACCTGAGCTGAAGGCAGAGGCTTTAATCCACTGAGCCACCCAGGCACCCCAATCATATTATGTTTTTAATTTCAAATTCCACCTTTCCATTTCCATTATGAAAGAAATCAACTGACTTTTGTATATTAACCTGATATTGTGCAACCTTGCCGTACACTCTTACTAGTTCCAGAAATTTTTTGTTGATTCCTTCAGATTTTGTACATCGATGATTTTGTCATCGATGTACAAAGGCAGTTTTATAACTTCCTTCCCAGTTTGTATGTTTTCTTGTCTTATTGAATAAACTAGAATTTTCAGACTAATGAAAAGGTGAGAGAGAACATTCTTGCCTGGCATCTGATCTTAGTGAGAAAATTTGGGTTTTCAAACCATTAAGTATGTTAGCTATAGGTTTTTCTGTAGATTTTCTCTATCAGTTTGAGAAAGTTTCTCTCCATACCCAGTTTGCTGAAAGTTTTTAACATTAATGAGTACTGAAGTTTGTCAAATGCTTTTTCTGTATCTATTATTATGATCATGTGGTTTTTAAAAGCCTATTTATGTGATGAATTATATTAATTGATTTTCAAATGTGGAACCAGCTTTTCATATTAGGATACATCTCAATAAGTCATCTTGTGTAATTATGTTTATGTATTGTTGGATTATATACACTAATATTTTATTGAGGATTTTTGCTTGTTCATGAGAGATATTGGTGTATACTTCTTTAAAAAATGTGCTTGATTTTATTATTAAGGTAATACTCACCTCATAAATAGGGTTAGTTAGAAAGCATTTCCTTTGTTTCTATCCTCTGAAAGATATTGCAGAGAACTAGCATAATTTCTTCCTCAAATGTTTATAAGACTTCACCATCTGGACTTGGTGCTCTTTGCTGTAGGAAAGTATTAATTTATTTGATTTCTTGAATAGATTATGTCTATACATATTGTATATTTCTCTTGCATGAATTTCAATAAGTTGTATCTTTCAGGAACTGGCCCATTTCAACCAGGTTATCAAATTTGTGGGCATGGAGTTGTCCATAGTATTCCTTTATTATCTTTTAAATGTCTATGAGATCATATGTAGTGATCTCCCTCTTTTCATTTCTGATGTTAGTATTCTGTTTTCTCTCTTTTTCTTAAGTTAGCCTGGTTAGAGGCTCATCAATTTAATTTTTTTCAAAGAATTCACTTTTGTTTTATTAATTTTTCTCTATTGATTTTCTGTCTTCAATTTTGTTTTCTACTCTATTTCTCTTTTTAAAAGATCTTATTTATTCATTCCTGAGAGATAGAGAGGGGGAAGCATAGGCAGAGGAGAAGCAGGATCCCTGGGGATCCCAATGGGGACTTGATCCCAGGGCCCTGGGAACATGACCTGAGGTGAAGGCAAATGTTAACCAAATGAGTCAATCAGGCACTCTCTATTTTCTTTTCTTTTCTTTTTTTACTTTAGATTTAAATTGCTCTTCTTTAGTCTCCATAGGTGGAACTCAGATTAGAAATTTTAGATCTTTTTCTAATACATTAATTCAATGCTATAAATTTCCCTTTAAGCACTGCTTTTTGCTGTATTCCACAAATTTTGATAAGTTGTATTTTCCTTTTCATTTAGTTCAAAATATTTTAAAATTTCTTTTGAGATTTATTCTTTGACCCATGTGTTATTTAGAAGTGTTCTGTCTAATATCAATGTATTTTGGGATTTTCCATGTGTTTTTATAGTACTGATATCTAGTTTAATTATACTGTGCCTTGAGACCAAATACTGTATGATTTCTATTCTTTTAAATTTGTTGTGTTTTATGACCCAGAATGTGATTTATACTGGTGAATGTTCCATGTAAACTTAAGAACAATGTATATGCTTCTGTTATTAGATAAAGTAGTCTATAAATTTCAATTATATTCAATTTTGATTGATGGTAGTTTTTAGTTCAACCATATCCTTACTAATTTTTCTGCCTGATGAATCTATGCATCTCTGCTAGAGCGGTGATAAAGTTTACAACTGATATAATCAATTCATTTTTTTTTTTTTTACAATTCCATTAGTTTTGCCTCATGTAATTTGATAATCTGTGGTTAGATAAATATATCTATTCTATAATCATAAGTACTTAATGTGTTTATTCTATGGACAAAATCTTGACTTCATAATGAGTTTAGTTCTACATGTTCCTAACATATATCTATTCTTAAATTTGGGACTTTCATAAAGTCTGCTGAGACTGACTTACCCATATTTTAATAAGATTATACTTGTATAAATGGATTCCCAAAAGGATTAAAATCCATGGACTATTATAGAAACTCACTGTATTTATGTATTTATGTTATTTATTTATTTGATTGCTTGCTTGCAAAGGGACTGTAGCAACTCCTTCCTTTCCATTGGAAAACACATCAAGCAGATTTTATAAATTTTTTTCTTTTTTAAAAAAGATTTTATTTATTTATTTATTTATGAGAGAGAGAGAGAGAGAGGGAGCACAAGCAGGCAAAGTGGTAGGCAGAGGGAGAGGCAGTTTCCCAGCTGAGCTAAGAGCCCATCTTAGGGTTTGATCCCAGGACCCTAGTATCATGACCTGAGCCAAAAGGCAGAGACTTCACTCACTGAGCCACCTAGGTACCCCTTTCTCTTTAGATTGCTTTCCATCAACATAGTAATCTCAGATTTACATTAGAACTTCAATTCCACATCCAATTCAAGATACTTTACCTCACTGATTTATGCCTAAGGATATGCAATAGACAGAGAGGGGGTGTTATGTGACATTTTCATTACAATTTCCTTTTTTATTTCTCCATGACACTTCTGCTATTGGCTATTTAAAAGGAAAGAAGATCTGAGAAATTCCAATTCCATTGGAAGGAGTGGTAGAACAAATAAAAGGAGAAGTAATTAGGGGAAGCATATTGCAGTTTGTTATTATTCTTTTAAGTTATTTTTGTAGGTTTCCACACACTCATTGTCTTTTTGTGGGTCAGTTTTTTGGTTCGTTGGTAGATCTTCATGAATGCATGTACTATATGGTTCCCTTGTGCTGAATTTTTTTATTAACCTTCCATGACCTATATTAGCATTTAGAATAAGAGCTACCCCATTAGCCTACCCCAACTGGGATTCATTACCCAGGCAGGCAGTCTTCTTGGGTGGGATCTCACCAAAGCAATACATGTCCTGTTGCCTTCTATAGCATAAAATTATTGCTCAGGATTATCACTCATCATTTTGCTAATTAATTTTAAGCGTCTTAATTCTTAATCCCTCTCTTTCTACCCCACTCTCTTGTTTGCTTTTACAATTTCCTGGTGCCAGATTTCCTTGGGCTGTAAATAGGTACTTCCCTTTGACCTACAGACTGCACAATCCACTGACAGCATTGAGCAAGACTGAGTTTCTGAAGCTCAGCAATCATTTAGGGAGGAAAACCCAAGTTTCCATAAATTTAGAAACTCAGGATTCTCTTAAATCCCTTTTCATTTAGCTCAGAAGAGGAATAATTCTGCTACATTCTGCCTGTCCTTTCATACTAGACTGAGAGTTCTTTACCTCAAGTGTTCTCTTCAATCCCTTCTAAATCTGCTCCTATCACATTTCTGATTTTCCTCTTAAACAGAAGGTAGCAGCTGTAATAGTTTGCTCTTTGTTTTGCATTGATATGTCTACTAGATCACACATAACAAATGCTTTTTTAAAGAATCTAAGGTACAAGAGAAAAAAGGAAGGAAGGAAGGAAGGTTTACTGGGTTGGGTACAAAGTACAAGAGTAGAATTTTTAGAGAATTGAGACTGTTCATTCAAATTGACTTCTTTAGAACAAGTACAAATGGTTTACTTGGGTAATCAGGATTGAAATCTATGGGGGAAAATACCTAGCTTTCATTTTATGATAGCTAATTCAAAGGACACTACATAGAAAGTGCTAATATATGAGTATATACATTTCTTTCTAGTGATCTTCAAGCTTTTTTTTCTACATTGCCACATATTATAGGAAGAACCTGCCTAAGCAGAACTGAACTAGTTATTAAAGCTTTTCCTGGAAAATTCTCTTAAGTTCCATTGTTACTTGGAATTGCTTCTAGTGGGGGGTAGCTATTTTTTTCCAAGGGATGAGATGGTGGAGGAAGGAAGCAGGGAGTACAGTATTTCTGTAAAAACCTTTATATAGGGAAAATTTTTTAGATTTTCCACAGTTTCAGTCATTGAAGAGAAGGTCTGTGTGGATATAGAATTTGAGGCACATTATGTACTCCCAGGGTGGTTAAATGTGTCTGAGTTGTGACATTTTGTAGATAAGGATCTTGAATAGTCTGTGCTGACATTTACTTTGATCCTATGGGAATTGTGGAAGTATGTCTGGAAAATCTTAAAATGACAATTATAACTGCTTGGTCTTGGAGTGAGATGAACTACATTTATGTTAATGAGAGGGAGATTTTAATTTCTTGTCCTTCAGAAAGACATCTCGTGAAATGTAATGACTACCATGTCGGGATTATTCCTTTTGCATTTCACCTTAGAAAAAGCATCTTAACTACAATAACTTTCAGGGCACATATAAATCTTTTTTATAGTTAGAGGAAGAAGATCTAGTAATGAAAATACTGGCATTTTTTTTCAACTTTTTTTTTGATCCTTGAATTTACCTTTGGAATAGCCCTTTAAATATTGACCAGTTCTGCCCTTGCTCCCTTCCTACGTTTTATAGCATTATATTGGAAGATGATTAGATAAGATTGAAAGATGATTAGATCAGAACCCATTCTTGGTGAATTTCTGTATCGGATTTTCTCTTGTGCTTGTTTTTGTGTTAATTTTGGATTCTTTGTGCAAGCACAAAGCGATAAAGTACAGATTTTTTAAATCACTGCGTCACTGAGAAGTAGGCCATGGAACTTTTCCTATAATTAGTCTGCTTATCCTAATGTCTACTTGTATGTCACCTATCCTTCCTTCATGAAGTTGGCTTTTTAATAACATAAAAAGTTTTTGCTTTTTTTTTTTTTTTTTTTTTTTTACAAAGGAGACAGAATGCTCATGAGGTACCTTGTGGATCTGAGATGGCACTTTAGTCACCCAGGTCTTTCTCAGAATGATGTGCTTTTAGGTATTCAGATGAAAGACTGCAGAATATAGTCATCTAGCAAAAATCACTTAGTAATTACCTTTTGTGAGTTGACAGCGGGATGACACTAAAGAAAAATAAACGGACTCCACTTTTAAGACGTTTCCAGTGCAACTGAGGAAACGTCATGGGGATATGTGGCTATGACTAAGAATTTTGACAAAAATTTTATAATTAAGTGGAAAATGCTCTACCACATATTAGCTAAATGATCTTGGAGAAACCATATGATTATTCAGAACATCAGTCTTCCTGTTTACAGAATGAAGACATTCTTCACATCTTTGTGAAGATCTTTGTAAAAAATTTTACAAATAAGACATCGTACAAAAGTTGATTGTAAAGGTGTGCACTTAGGAGTGGAAAGAAGTAGAAGTGATATGTTTTTTTTTTTTTAAATATTTTTCTTATTTATTTTTTAGGAAGAGAGAGAGAGAGAGCATGAGAGGAGAGAGGTCAGTGAGAAAAGCGGACTCTCTGGTGAGCAGGGAGCCCAATGTGGGACTGGATGCCGTAACTCAAGGATCATGACCTGAGGCAAAGGCAGTTGCTTAACCAACTGAGCCACCCAGGTGCCCAAGAAGTGATATGTTAATCAGGGTAGGTAGCCCCCAGTCTTAGAATTAATTATTGGAGTTTAGGAAATGAGAGAGAAAGCCCACTCTTCAAGTCCTGTTCTCAGCCAGACTGCTCAACGTTGCTCATCAGGCTATGGATCATCTAGCTATTTGAGTTGAAATAGGTAAAAAGGAATCTGACAAAAATGGAAGAATTAGATGAATGTGAATGAAGTGATCATAGGAGATTTGTATGTATATGATATAATTTATGTATATTTTTTATTCGACAGCTTATACATACATGTCTTTTGTAACACATTGACCCTTAGTGTATAAAGAATTCCCACAGAAGGAATACTTACTTAAAACCAACATTTGATCAAGAAATAGACAAAACTTCCTTAAAATCAAGTTGGAAAATTGCTCACAAGGAGTAACTTCTATATTATTTATTACTTTTTGCCTTTTCTTATATACCCTGTAAAGGAATCAGACTGTGTATATTCAATGGGCTGGCCTTAGTTTGTTCAATATTCTATTTTTGAGTTTTCTCTATTGTATATAGCAGTAACATTTCTCATGCTCAATGCACATCAAAATTTATCCATTTATGATAAATGGATATTTGGATTCTTTTATTATTTTTGTTATTACAAGAATCCTGCGACAAACATTCCTGTACATATGTTTTGGTAAACATATGCACACAATTATGTTGGATACATTTCTGGGCCATGGTGTTTGTGCATATTCAACTTTAGAAAGTACAGCTAATTACTTCTCCGAAGTTGTGTGAATTTATACATTCACCCACAGTATATGAAATTGTAAGCTGTTCTATGCTATCTATACAGTGGTATAGTCAATTTTTATAATCTTACCTATTTTGATGGCTTTGTAGTAGAATCTCCTGTAGATTTAATTTACATTTCCTTTGTGACTAATAACATTGAACACCTTTCCATATACTAATTGGCCACTTACATATACTCTAGTTTGAAATACCGAATCAAGTTTGTTATTTTCCTTAACAATTCGTAGGATTTTTTTTTTAAACATATTCTATATACAGGTCTTTTGTTGGACATATGTGTTCTGAATATTTTCTCCTAGTTTCTACCTTGCCTTTTCACTCTCATAGTAATGTCTTTGGATAATAAAAGATCTTAATTTTAATGCAATTTTTAATCTCTTTCATTATGGAGAGAACATTTTGTTTAGTTTAAAAAATCTTTCACTATCCCAACACAATTCATGTTTTCCTATGTTATTTTCTGAAAGTTTTATTCTGCCTTTCACATGTAGATCTACCATGTATCTGAAATTGTTTTGTTAGAATGGATAGCCAATTGTCCCAACAATATTTATTGAAAAAAACAAAAACAAACAACAACAACAAAAATAGACAAGAAAATGTCCCCCATTATACTATAGTGTCATTTGGGCTCTCTACCAAGTGAGTTATGTATGTGGTTCTTTATAAGGGGATTTTCTTAATTGTATAAGATGTTATTTGTTGATAGTCTGAATATTGATTTTTTTTTAATATTTTATTTATTTATTTGAGAGAGAGACATAGAGAGAGAGCATGAGAAGGGAGAAGGTCAGAGGGACTAGCAGACTCCCCATAGAGTTGGAGCCCAATGCAGGACTTGATCCTGGGACTCCGGGATCATGACCTGAGCCAAAGGCAGTTGCTTAACCAACTGAGCCACCCAGGTGCCCCTGAATATTGATTTTTTTTAAAAAAATTTTATTTATTTATTTGACAGAGAGAAATCACAAGTAGGCAGAGAGGCAGGCAGAGAGAGAGAGAGAGGAGGAAGCAGGCTCCCTGCTGAGCAGAGAGCCCGATTCGGGACTCGATCCCAGGACCCTGAGATCATGACCCGAGCCTAAGGCAGCGGCTTAACCACTGAGCCACCCAGGAGCCCTGCATATTGATTTTTTTATACTCTCTGTTCCTTGGTCATATTTTCAAACTTCTCTTTTCTCTATTTCAACAACTTATGTAAGGCTATTTTATACTCAGTGACTATTTCACTATGTCAAAGCTTTGAGTGTTTGATTCTATTGCCTCTGCTTTTCCAGCAGCACTTAAGTTGCACTATTTCCTTGAGGGTGTGTTTGTGTGTGTGTGCATGTGTGTGTGTGTGTGTGTGTGTTTTGCTTGATTTTGATATTGCTTTTACTCTAGTCAAGTAATTTTTCTTGGAATTTTCACTGTGGATTTGCTTTGAGATCTGGTTCCTATAGGGAAGATATGTGTTGTATCTCCTGGTTACCTGGTGTTAACAATAACCTGACACCACTTTAATTTTCCATTTGAGATCTATTTCAAATCTTGAAGGGAGGATGGATACAGAACAAATTAATTTTTCATCTGAGATTATTTTGGATTTCATGTGTAACATGAATTCACACCAGAAACTCATATGCCATTTGTGGTTACAGATTCTCAGCGGAGAATCTTTATTTTTCCCTCCTAACACCAAGTTCTAGACAAAATTCCTTTCTTGCCTCCTCTGTATGATTTTTAAAATTTTTTATTTATTTGCTTAGTTTTTTTTTCTTTTAAAGATTTTATTTATTTATTTGACAGAGATCACAAGTAGGCAGAGAAGCAGGCAGAGAGAGGGAGGAGGAAGCAGGCTCCCTGCTGAGCAGAGAGCCCAATGTGGGGGCTCGATCCCAGGACCCTGAGATCATGACCAGAGCCGAAGACAGGCTTTAACCCACTGAGCCACCCAGGTGCCCGGTTAATTAGTTTGGACATTTATTCTGATCTCTGTGTGAGAGTTATATGCCCTTGAGAACTCAGAATTGTGTAGGGCTCATCTATAGTTTGCCCCTTTGAGGGAAGTCAATTTTGTCTTCTGTCCTCTGAACCCCAAATAGGTATCAAAGTTAGAACTCTAGGATTCAGCAAAGGCCTCAAAGAAAAAGATAAATTTGACATTAATTTACCTCCTAAGATTATAATTTTAATTTCATTTTGCCTTCACAGAATTATTGCTTTCAATAATGTAACCATTTGTATTATTTTAAGTCAAGTATTGTCTCGCCTATGCTACCCAACAGAACCATTACCTTTAAAATGTTTTTCTTCAAGAAAGGATACATGTTTCTAAAAGTGGTTAATGATTTCCTGAATAGATGAAATTTCTGGAAGGCTGGTCTATATACAGAGTAGAAGAACGTTAAGGCAAAGGCAGAATATCTTTATTTATTTATATATTTAAAGATTTTATTTATTTTTTTGAGAGTCAGTGAATGATAGAGAGAGTGAGAGCACACACAAGTTGGGGGTCAGAGAGAGGAAGAAGCAAACTCCCCACTGAGCAGGGAGTCCCAAAAGGGGCTCCATCCCAGGACCTTGGGAACATCACCTGAACTGAAAGCAGACACTTAACTGACTGAGCCATCCAGGTGCACCAAAGACAACATTTCTGAATCCCAACCCAGACCTAATTTCCCAGGCTGGCAAAAATAATAAATAAATAAATAGATAGATAGATAGATAGATAGATAGATAAATAAATAAATAAATAACAACTTAGTCATTGATTCTGTAGAGTAAAAGTTTTGTGCTATTGAATTTAGCAAAGCAGTTATGACTGGATCCATAAGAATCCATTTATGAGATAATCTTTACGTAACTGGTCATGGTACACAAAAATTTTTAATAAAGTACCAGTCTACAATAATCATTTAAAATATAAGGATTATTATTCATCTAATAAATGTTCTAGTTACTCTAAAGGGTTGGGAATTGCTCTCTACTTACTTGAATTACTTCTTAAGTTAGTGTTTTCTATTTCATGTGGCTGCAAAATTTTTATTAGTAGAATTGACAGTTATTAGATTGCATTATACCTTGTGTGCTTTTGGTGTTGATGACAGTCCTTTTCTCAGGGCCATGGTTTAGAGAAAGATATTTATGTAACTGCTGCTTCTTATGACGTGTCCGAGAAGACTCTTGGATGACCCATTCTAGTTACTTTCTACTTTTTATTGATAAATAATAAAATTTCTCTCAAGTATATTTTGCATTTTAATTGGGGATGCTTAAAAGGAGTCTGAGATTCAAAAACAGACACTCTTAATAGTAGAGAATGAGCAGAGCAGATCCTACCTTGGCAGAAGGACTTCTGACTCTCAAATTACCTCCATGTGATTTCTCAATGTCACACAGGAAGTCACTTATCCTGTCACTTTTTAAAGAACAGACTACCTTGATGGGCCCCATTTCTGTTGCACAATTCTTTGACCTTGATGGGGGAGAGTTTGTTTTCTTTTCTTTTCTTTCTTTCTTTTTTTTTTTCCTTTCCCTTGTTGATATAGCATTATAGCAATCAAAGGAGCAGAATCCAGGGATTCAGGCCCAGGACAAGTTAATTAATGCAAGTCACCTACCCCTCCACATGGGCTTAATTTTTTTTTTAGGGTCACCCAGTGATTTACCAATCTGTCAGTTTTTCTTCTATTCTCTGTCTTGAGTCATAATTGTAGGGAGCAGAATGAAAACAAAATGGGCTTTATTTTCAGGTCTTGTATTTATAGTAGAATTTATTAGATGGCTCTCTAACCCCTATAAATAAGAACTTGTAGATGCTTAGAATTCGTAAAATTCTTTGAACTTGACTCTTCTTCCATAGCCTGATGTACAAGTTAGAAATGGACAAATATAATGTCAGCATGAAGAAATGGCAGTGTTATCTATTGAGACATCCACATTAAAGACATCAAAATATTTTTGGTCAAAGATATTTAATCTTTTGCCACACATCCGGTGTCTTTTCACATAAGCTTTAAATATCTGATTTAGGGGATCATAGTCCTATGCAGACAGCTGAAGTGATGATCTGTTTGGCAATTCACATTAGAACAAATAACAACTCAATTCACTTCCCAGGGTGTGAAGTTGAGATTTATTCCTGTGGAGGGGTAGGTGACTTGCATTAATTAACTACTGCTAGGTAAGAAGTGACCCCAAGATTCAGTGGCCTAAAATAAAGTGTCTTTTTATCTCATGGTTCTATTGGTCAATATTCTACTGACTTTAATTCTACAGTATTCTATTTTGCAGTAGAGCAATCTGGGCCTTCTACTTCAGAATTTCCACAGGCTGTAGCTAAATTATCAGCCAGCCTGTAGTCATCTTAAAACTCAACTGAGGGAAGATTTGCTTCCAGGAATCAATCTGACACTTTCCCAAGTGTAATGTTTAAAAAATATTCTTAATAAACAGATACTCCCACGTTTAAAGTGCTGATTCCTCCAGGTGAAAAAATATGACTCATTTTAATTTTGAAGCAGAGGAACCTGATTTTCTCCTCCTCAAGAGAACTGGTCATTAGGCAGAATGGAAAAGCTGAGGTATTATTGGTTTATAGAATGGTTAATGGATAACAGTACTACAATGCTAGGTTTCTTCATTTTGCTCATTTTTCCAGAGACAGAAACATCTTTGCCCACCTAGAGACTTTTAGCATGTAAAAACAAATGCAGAGCTTCCATTTAACAAATAGCTAAGAATGAATATTAATTTCAGGCCTTTCACTGATAAGAAACATAAAAGTGTCAAAACAGCTTTTTGGTTTGAAGCTGGGCTTAAGAAATATTTACCCAAAGATGAAAAATTGAATTAATAATGAGCAGTTTAATATATTCTTCCTTATGCAACTTAGTTCCATAGAAGCCAGGGAGAAGCTCTGATCTTGTTTAAAAGATACCCAACTGAGTAAAAATTGAGGAGTAGTGGGAAAATTAAGGCAGTGAAATCAGTGCTACTTACAGGTAATGGAACTAATTTCTCCTTCCTTGGAGTTCTGTTAGCAGTTGTAATATTCCAGTTAGTAGGCATTCCAAATACAAAACCTCTCTCTACATTTGATAAGCATACAAGCCATCATTCTCTTTTGACCACACTACAAAAATAGCCTCCCAACTAGTCTGTCTCCCTAATGCCTTTGCTTCATAAAAAAGCCACAAAGATAAATAAATGGTACAGTAATGCGAGATGTCAGTAGTGAGGAAGTTTGGGTGTGCGGAGGCACACATGGTATATTGGAACTCTTTGTACTTTCTATTATATTTTACTGTGAACCTAAAATGTGCTGAAAATTAAGTTTATTTATTTGAAAAAAATGCAACAAGCATTCTTTCAAGACAAAGCCATGTCTTTAATTTTTCTTGCTCTGCTTAGAATCTTCCAACACTTCCCATCCCTCAAAATAAAATTCAGCATCCTTACAATTCATAAGCTCTGTAAGATCTGGCCCAGGCTGCTTCTCTTCCATCTTTCCAGCCGCCTTCTACCCATTCTTTCATTTTTGAAAAATGGGCTTCCTTTTTACTCCTCAATGGACTAGTCATGCCCCTACCTTTGAGTTGCTGCCTATTCTGCTCTAATGGGATTCTCTCCTTCCAGATACCAGCATACACTGTTTCCTTCAGTGTGTGTCAGAGGGTGACCACACATCTTGCTGAAGAGGCCCTTGTTCATCATCAAAGTAAGTAAGAGTAAGCCATTCCTCTCCACTGCTCTCTATCCTCTGTTACTGTTTATGTGTCCCTGTACCACCATATGAATTTTTCATTCCAACTACAAAATGTTGAGTGGAAACTTTCAGGAGCATTTCTGTTCATCATTATTTATGACCACTTTTCAGTAATCAATAGTGAGACATTAAAAATATATTAGCAATAAATTTCCAATTTTTTAAAGACCAGATAGAAAGGATGGAAAGTTATTTAACTTTGGGGTACTTCAAGATAAAATGGAACCATTGCTATTTTTTTTTAATTTATTTATTTATTTGACAGAGAGAGAGAGGGAGAGATCACAAGTAGGCAGAGAGGCAGGCAGAGAGAGAGAGGAAGGGAAGCAGGCTCCCCGCTGAGCAGAGAACCCGATCCGGGATTCGATCCCAGGACCCTGAGATCATGACCTGAGCCGAAGGCAGCGGCTTAACCCACTGAGCCACCCAGGCGCCCTGAACCATTGCTATTTTTTAAATTGAATATAGGTTATTAAATTCATTAAATCAGGACTACAAGTAATTATTGGTATCACAAATAGATATCATACTGACCTTTATATTTTATTTATGTTTTTAAAGATTTATTTGAGAGAGGGAGAGAGAATGAGAGAGAGAGAGAGAGCACACAGGACCAGAGGGAGGGGCAGACATCACACAGAGCAGGGAACCGGCCTTGGGACTCTATCCCAGGAGATCAGGACCTGAGCCAAAGGCAAATGCTTAACTGACTGAGCCACTCAGGTGCCCCTCATACTGATCTTTAAATATTACCTGTCTTTATAAATAATATGAAAAAAGTCCCTTTAGAGCAGATATAAAATAAATAGCAGTTTTCAACTCTTTACTTATATCTCTTTTCAGAGATTTTAATTTATTTGTCACAAGGTTTAGCCTAGGAAATATGAATTGAGAACCACAAGATTAGAATCTTATTTTCTCTGATACCTTGCCTAATATTCTGTCTTCAATTAATAAAGAAGCTCCTGCATTAGGGATTTCACAAGCCCGCATTGGTAATATTAGGGAACAATAAGTTGTATTAGGGAGACTGTTGCTGAAAGACCCCTCTCCTAGAAAGACCCCTCCCCTAGTAGATAGATAGGATAACTAACTGCTTGTTTGCTTTTCTGTAAACCGCTGGCTTTTAGGTATGAAATTAGGTTATCAATTGTGTGATTAATTGCTTATTAATTGCTCTTTTGCCTTTCTCTAGCCGCGTGGCTTATAGAAATAATAGAGACGCCATGATGGCATTCCTCCCTTCCCCCTTCTTGTTCCCCTTCCCCACCTCTCCTTTCGCGCGCGCGGGCCCTCATAACCAATCAGCTTATTCCCCCCTTCCCGCCGCTCTCTTCGCGCGCGCGCGCGGGTCCCTGGAGCCAATCCGCAAACTCCAAGTATGTCTTTTTCAAAAGTTCAAACTGTCCACCAATCAGTTGCGCCCCACCCAAAACTTGTTTGTACCTTCCTATAAAAGACCCTGCTTCACTCCGGTCGGGGTGCTTGGTTAGCTGGAGCTGCCGACCACCCGCCGGTACCTGCGTGACAATAAACCTCTTGCTGTTTGCATCCAGTGGCAGTGTTGGATTCTTGGGTAAGGGGATCCGCGGGTCTTTCATTGCCAGACACAGATAAACTAAGTTCTGGGGAGAAAAGAACATAACCTTTGAATTTATTTGCTAAGGCTTTTGATGACTACAAGTATCAGAACCATTCTTCCTTCATTCAAGGATTGTAATCTGAGTTCACCCCATTAACCTCAGAGCTTGAATTTAGAAGCTCAGCTACAAAGTCTGGGTCTTACTGATTTAATGACCTGTGATCTTGCAAAATTTGTGGCATGTTTTGTTTTATTTTACCCCTTTTACCTATCGTATACGCTCTCAAGGACAGAGGCTAGATTGCCTTCACATTTATTATTTATTTCCTTTGTCTGAAAACTACCTAGGGTCTGAGTAAAGGGTGCAATAAGCCATGCATATTAGCTTCTCAAGTGGATGGTAACTACTGAGGAAATTAGCACTGTGTTTGGAACTCGGAAAGTAGTATGGTCCAGAGGAAAAAGGGTGGGCTGGGGACAGTGATGCATATGGGTTTGAAATTCATTTCCATTGATTACCTGATTTCAACAAGGAAATTTGCCACTCTGGGCTTCGATTCCTTCACCTGAAACAGCTACCCTTTAGAACTGTTGATTAAGTGAGGTTAGACATTGAATTAATCTCCACAGGGCCTGGAACGTGGTCCCCACTTCATCAACACTAACTTATAAATATCAGATGTCTCAGGAGATTCTGTTTTTACTTGCTCATTGTTTATTTCAAAATCATGCACTAGTCTTGAATTACATAAACTGTCCACACAAAGTATATTTAAGCACTATTAAATATATGAGGGCCATTCGAGTGGGAATAAGCAAAGACTGTTTATTTAGAGCTTGCTGTAGCAAGACAGTCACCCAGCATCATTTGGTTTTAGCTGAGACTCAAAGACAGGCAGGGGAATGTAAAAGCTAAACAGTGAACAAAAGAGAAAGCTTCAGAAATTCCCTGATTGGAGGCTGTTGATAATGGGGAAACTGGAGACAGGTTAACTAGAAGTGAGACATCCTCTGAGATTCATTAGTCGAGTCCCCCCGGCTTTCCGGGTTAGTTGGATGTTGGAAGTAAGAAAAAAGATTAGGGAAGCTGTCAGTTATTGATTGCAGCCTGACAATTTGGGATCAGTTGTTCCTAGTTTGTGGGTTGGCTTCCACTGCTAGTTGCTGCAGGCTTGGGTCACAGTTCTATTTTAGTAGATGATCTGGGCATTGTCTGGTTGTATATTCAGTCTTTCAGCACAAGGAGTGAGGATGGTTGTAGTAAATAATGTCAATTTTTAGTAGAAGCGGAACATCTGGTAAGAAGGTGCTAGCACCATTGCTGCAAAATCTATTTGCTAATGCCTAATATTCTTTTAAAGTTGAACTCTCTGTTAAAATTCAAGCTAATTAACTTTGAGGCAGTTACTTGGTTTGAACCCTAAACTTTATGCTTAATTTACACAGAGTGTTGTTCAAATTAAAAGGCTTTGTTGACACCTACTGACATCACAAACGGATATTTATATGTTTTACTTGGGCTCACCAGCTATGCCCTTCATTTTTATCTACTAATTAATAATCATAAATTTACATATAAACGTGTAAAGATTTAGTGTAAACATTGAATAAAAATGTCTACTTAAGCTTTCTTAGAAAAACAAGGGCAGGGGTAATTACTGTATCACACCAGTCTCAGGATACAAAAGCCACAGAATAATAGCAATAAAACACTGTTCTCCTTCTATCCACCATCACAATTGAGGGGGCTTTAGCAGTGCTGCCATCCCTCCAAAATAGTTCAGAAAGTCTCCAGGCACTAAGGTTAAATTGAATAAATTTCCTCTGGCTGCCTCTACTCTTCACCATTTCTCTTTCCTCTTCTTTTAAAGATTTTATTCATTTGACAGAGAGATAGATCACAAGTAGGCAAAGAGGCGGGTGGGGGTGGGGGGGGCGGGCTTCATCCCAGGACCCTGAGACCATGACCTGAGCTGAAGGCAGAGGCTTAACCCACTGAGCCACCCAGGTGCCCCTCTCCCTCCCCTTCTTGATGCAGGCTTTAGGGAATACTACCCTCCTTTA
This sequence comes from Mustela nigripes, assembly GCF_022355385.1. Classification (NCBI taxonomy): domain Eukaryota; kingdom Metazoa; phylum Chordata; class Mammalia; order Carnivora; family Mustelidae; genus Mustela; species Mustela nigripes. The sequence continues at coordinate 55,495,597 of NC_081561.1, forward strand.
GGTTAAAATCTTTACAATCAGATTTGCATTTTACTTTAATTTCTTACAGAGATTTCAGTGGTAATGGCACTTTCACCTTTCCTGCAGACTCCTCTCCTCAAGGACCCAGGCATGAATCCCTGAGGACTTGGAACAGGTAGGCAATCTGATCAGTAGCTGTTATTAAAAAAACAAAAACAAAAAACAAAACAAAACAAAAAACACTAGGAAAGGCTTGAACTGCAGCTTTTTGGAATTCTGGCAGAACATCCTGTTATGCTCCCAGAATATGACAGGATGGGGGGGCCAATCCTGACATCATGTGCCAATCACCTCCCTCCTCCTCCAGGAGGTTGCCATGAGACAATTTCTCATTGCCATGTGAGTCTGATGACGGATGGGGCTTCTGCTCTAACCTCCAGAAAAGAGCTGCAGACTAAAACCTCTAAGGTACAGTCTAAAATCGGCTCCTCAGCAACATATATATCCCATAATTTACACTGCAGTCATGTAGCTCCTTTTGTTTCAGTGTCCTTGTTGGTGAGTGAGGACCAGGGAGCTCCTCTGGCTTTGGCTGTTCTTCCTTGCACTGTCATGGAAGTAAAACATTGTCTTAACCTTAAAGTGATTCATTGTATCTTTACTTTTGTGTGTCTGAAAGTTGCAGCACCCAGTCTGTGCTCAGATGCTTAGCAACAGACAGACCCAGGGCAGCAGTAGCTAGGCAGATGTAACAGCTTCCCATAGACCATAGGTTTCCTTGTCATGATCCCACTCCAGAGTCGAAGAATTTTTAGTTTCTTGACATTCTCCTGCAAACTCCAAATTGTCCACTCAAGCCAGTGTTTTAGTAAGGCTGGTTTAGTGTGACCTTTACTTTGATCTTGTAATGCTGGGCAACTTTGCATAACCATCTTCCTAGAATCATGTAATACCTCCTTACTGTAATAAATCCCTTAATGTCATAATACTCATGTAGATCTGCTTCCCTTAGTCTTGACTGACTGATAAAATTAGATTTTTTTTTTTTAAAGATTGCACTGAATGTGAATACCTCAAAGAATTTGGAGTATGTTAGTATATAGGAAATCTTTTTCTATAAGAGGCTAGGATTATGTAAGCTTTGATCAAATTTTTTTGTTTGTTTTTACCCCCAAACTGAATACGCCCACTCCAAGTCTCTGAACTGGCAGGTAGCAAGTTTGGTTGCAACTCCTTGCCTTCAATTCTAATTTAGATGTTTTCCCTAATGCCAGTTGGCAATCTTTGTCTTTACTTTTTAGAATAGTTCGAAAATATAGAGAATGGACCAGGGTTACTCCTCAAAAACAATTGGATGATGAAAATGGAGAAAATTTGTGAAATTGATTAGACTGTATGGGAAAAAGTACTTTTATCAAAGTAAAATTTCTACTGGTATAAGAACAATTGTTCTTTTCTGAGCAAAGGATAGATATGACAGGTGAATTTTGATTCTCTTGATTTTATAATGTAATAACAGGACACATTTTTATTAAAACTATGTGTTTGTATAATTCAGTTGCCATTATAAAATAAGCATTGAACTTTTTCATATTTCTTATTTATGTAAGACAAATATTCTTATTCCATAAATGAAAACATAGTAGTTTGAGTGACTTGCACTATGTTGTAAAGCTGACAAGTGCTGAAGATAATTTTATTAAAATGTATACCTTTTTAATTCTAAGAACTATTTTTTAAGTAAATTTGAGACACTTAGAAGCTCAAAAGGCAAAGGAAACCAAGGTTAAGCAAGAGAGAATTTTTCCTCCTTTCAAGATTATTGACAACATAAATTTGTAAAATTAATAACTTTTGAAAATTTCAGTTGTCCCACTACCCTTAGACATTTGTAGGTATTGACATTTCAGCTCTAATGGCCTGAGCCCCTTTCTGCCTAGTTCTTAAAATTTGAAAGGGGAAAAAAATTAACAATGGACGATTGTAGCTGGACCATTAGACTTGCTTCCAATAAGGTTGGTGTTTTGAAGCACATGAAATATTTCACACAGCATTCTCACTTGAATATGAGATTATAAATACCATTTAAAGAATTTTCTTGACACTTGTTTAATACAAATCTTACAGGATGTCACATTTTGAGGATTTAGAATATTTTGTTTGCTAGTATGCCTAATTGTGTATAAATTTCTAAATCACTGGTGTCTAGCCAGGGGTAGATCTTAGAATCTCTTGTATAATTTTTCAAATATACAGGCAAAGGAACTGAGGTCAATAGAACCAGACTCTATGGAGGACAGAAACTTCATATATGCTTAAAAGCAAATAATAATTTAAAAAAATTAAAACTGCAACAAAAAAGATACTTCCCCAGGTTTTTCTGTATTTATGATGTGCATTATTAATAGTATAGAAAATTTAGTAACACAGTAGAGACATTAAATATTTTCACATAAATAAATAGTTGGCTTTAATGTTAAATCCAATTTCCCTGGCAGTTTTCATTTAGTGGTTACATAACAAGCAGTCCTCACAGTCCTTCAGCTTAACCTGACTCTGCAGTACTGTGCTGCTTCAGAAATGATGAGAGAAATCTCCCCAACTATTACCTTCAGATGAAAGCTTCTACCCACTACATTAGGTAGTTCAGCAGATGAAATGTTCCAAAAATGAACCGTTATATATATGCTCTGCAACAGCATTTATTTTTATTAACTTGTCACAATTATAATAAAGAGAGGGAGTAGGGAAGTAAAAGTACAGGGTTTTTCTATGTAATTAAATTATTAGCTTAAAATACTATTATAACTATAAGAAGTTTTATGTGTGTGGTAAGAAGTAATTGTGCTAATTTAAGGGGTATGGGTGGCTCAGTTGGTAAAGCATCTACCTTCAGCTCAGGTCATGATCTCAGGGTCCTGGGATCAAGTCCCGCATAGGGCTCCCTGCCCCCTGCCTGCCCCCACCTCCACTCATGCTTTCTCTATTTCAAATAACTAAATAAGTAAAAAAAGAAAATAAGTAATTACGCTACTTTAAAACATTTTGTAAATGATTAGTCCAGTGTGAACATGGAATAACACTGGGCAGAGGCACATGAAAGTTAGAAGAGATTTATTATACTCACAGGCACCAGAAGAGGGAAACAAGTGTACCACCCAAGGGCCATAGAGGAGAACCTCCAAGGGAGCACACTCAAATAAGCAGGTGGGTAGCCCAGCATGAGAATGAGAGTAAGTTTCTTTATAAGGGGACAGGGTGGGGGCTTTCATTGTTGTCTTTGGTCACTATGTCACAGTCCAGTCTGGGGAAGGCAAGAAGGGGAAAAGATAGTTCTATGTTTGGCGCCTGGGCAGGGTACTCAGAGCCTGTGTTTGGGGATATTGAGGCTTGGGGAAAATATGGTTTTCAAAATTTGCAATACAACAAAGCTCACAATACCACTCCCCCACCCACAGAAAACTTCATACAGAAAATATACAAAAAAGAATCAAAGATTACTACCAAAAAATTCGTGAAACACAAAAGAAGACAGTAAGAGAAGAAAAGATGACCGAAAGACTATGCAACAGACAGAAAACTAATCATAAATGGGAGTAGTAAGCCCTTCCCTACTAATCACTACTTTTACAGAGTGTGTGGTGGGGATGAAATGGGTAAACGGGGCCAAGGGGTACAAGCTTCCAGTTGATTTTTAAAAAATTACTTTAAATTGAAATGAAATAAACACCCCAATCAAAAGGCATAGGATATCTGAAGGGGTAATAAAACAAGAACCAACTATAAGTAATGCACTTTCAATTTAAGGTCACACATAAGCTGTGAAAATAAAGGGATGGAAAAAGATTGCATTCAATACTTAGACAAAATACACTAAGCCAGAAACTGTCAAGGGGACAAAGAGGGACATTATATAAGGAGAGAAGTGTTAAGTCATCAGGAAGATATAATAATTATAAATGTATGTGTACCCAATGGCAAAACAACTAAGTATATCAACCAAGTATCAAGAAACTAAAGAGAAAAACAGTAATACGATAATGGTATGAGAGAAAAATTGCAAAAAAACTTATTTTAGGGGTGCCTGGGTGGTTCAGTGGGTTAAAGTCTCTGCCTTCGGCTCGGGTCATGATCTCAGGGTCCTGGGATCGAGCCCCGCATCGGGCTCTCTGCTCAACAGGGAGCCTGCTTCCCTTCCTCTCTCTCTGCCTGCCTCTCTGCCTGCTTGTGATCTCTGTCCATCAAGTAAATAAATAAAATCTTTAAGAAAAAAAAATTATTTTAAAAGTTTGTTAAGTTTGTGTTACTTCGATTATTATGACGGATTCTATATTTAGACTAATGCTCAAAATTAAAATGATCTGCTCAATTAGTTCTATGTCACCCAAATCAATATTTCTTCATTGAACTTAATTTTGTCATCTTAGTATTAATATTTTATGAAGTTTTTCTGTTTTACCATGTAAAAAGGGTTGTTTTAGAATATTTTTTATTTCCATCCTTTAAGAATGCAATATCCTCTCTCATATTCATTTCCTAAAAATTCTAAAATTAAGAAAAAAATGAATGGTAGACGTTTCCCTTTATGCATGTAAATAAAGTAGGAAGGTAGATACAGATTTACATCTAAAGAAATTATTTTCTATTTCTCTTAGCTGCTTAGAGAAAATTGAAAATATTAATGCAAATTACTAATATGATTTTACCAAGTAGAAGATAAATGTAGTCTCACCCTCTTCAGGAAATCTTTAAACCCAGTTATTTGGAGGAATATGACAGAGAAGGTCACTGAAAACTTAAGCAGACCAGGTATCTGTTATTGAAAGCTTCACATTGTTTCTGTTTTCTTTGGTGGAAAATATTGACTTCAAGGCAAAACTTTCTTTTATTCCAAAAGGAGTTAACCTGTTTAATTAATCAGTATATTTATGCACAATCTGTAACATGAATTGAGCATAGCTGTGGCAAAATTCTGTTAAGCTAGAAAAATATTTATTTTTACTGATGTATAGGTGACACACAATGTTGCATTAGTCTTAGGTATAGAACATAATAATTCAACAACTCTATACCTTCTGCTGTGTTCACAAGTGTAGGTACCATATGTCACCATACAGCCCTCTTACAATATCATTAACTATATGCCCTGTGCGGTACCTTTCATCCCTGTGACATATACATTCCATGACTAAAAGCCTGTACCTCCCACTCATCTTCATCCACTTTGCCCATTCCCCACCTCCTTCCCATCTGGCAACCCTCTGTTTTGGGATTACTATTTCTGGAGCTATATCTGCTATTCAGTTAGATTCCACATATAGGTGAAATCATACAGCATTTGTCTTTGTCTGACTTACTTCATTTAGCACAATACCCCCTAGGACCATCCATGTTGTCACAAGTGGCAAGACCTCATTTTTTTTTTTATGACCGAGTAATATTTATACACATACACATGTATACACACCACATCTTTATCTATTCAACTTCTATGTCAATTCACTGATGGAAATGCTTCCCTATCTTGGCTATTGTATATAATGCTGCAATAAACATAGGGTTGCATCTATCTTTTCAGGTTAGTCTTTTTTATTTTCTTTGCGTAATTCCCACCCAGAAGTGAAATTACTGGATCATATGTTTTTATCTATTTTCAATTTTTTGAGGAAATCCCATACAGTTTTCTGCAGTGACTATACAATCTTGCCAACAGTTGTTATTTTGATTCTAGCTAATCCGACAGGTGTAAGGTGAACTCATGGTGTTATTGATTGGTCTTTTCCTGATAACTGGTGATGTTTAACATCTTTTTCAGGTAAATACCTATTTGAGTAGTGTGTGCGTGTGTGTGCTGAGTTGCCTAAATTCTTTATGTATTTTGGATATTAACCCCACGTCTTTTCCCATTAAGTATATTTACTTTTCATCTTGCCGATGGTTTTCTTTGCCATGCAAAAGTAACTTTGTGTGTCTGTGTAGTCCCACTAGAAGAGACGGATCTAGAAAATGTTTCTGCAGCCAATGTCAAACAAATCACTGCCTATATTTTCTTTTAGGAAATTTATGACTTCAGGTCTCACATTTAGATCTATAGCCCACTTTGAGTTTATTTTTGTGTATACAGTAAAAAAGTGGCCCAGTTTTCCTAGTACCATTTATTGATAAACCCTTTCTTCATTGCAGATTTGTGCCTCTTTGGTCAAAGAATAATTGACCAAATAGGCTTATTTCTGGGCTCTCTATCATGTTCTATTGATCTGTGTGTCTATTTTTGTGCCAGTGTGGTTTGGTACCAAACCATACTGTTTTGATAATTATAGGTTTCTAATATAGCATTGAATCTGGGATTGTAGTGTGTCCAGCTTTGTTCTTTCTCAATACTGCTTCACTTAAGAGTCTTTCCACACAGATTTTAAGATTATTTTTGTTCTAGGTCTATGAAAAATAGTATTTGTATTTTGATAGGGATTGAACTGTTTCTACAGATTACTTTGGATAGTATATACATTTTAACAATATTAATTTTTCTAGTCCATGAGCATGGAATACCTTTCCATTTGTTTTGTTTTCAATTTTTTTTAATCAGTGTTTTATAGTTTTTGGAGTACAGGTCTTTCACCTCTTTGGTTAAGTTTATTCTTACATATTTTATTCTTTTTGGTGCAATTATAAATAATTTTTTTTTTTTTGCTTTGTTGTTAGTGTGTAGAATGCAACAGATTTCTGTATGTTAATTTTGTATCCTGTAAACTTATTGAATTCATTTATCAGTTTTCATTTGTATAGTATCATATTATCTGCAAAGAGAGTTTTACTTCTTCATGCATTTAGGTGACATTTCTTTTCTGATTTCTCTGGCTAGGACTTCCAGTACTATATTGAATACAAGTGATGAGAGTGGACATTCTTATCTTATTCCTGACTTGAAGGAAAAGTTCTATTTTTCCCCATTTAGTATGATGTTATCTATTGGGTTATCACATTTGGTCTTTATTTTGTGGAGTTATGTTCCCATAAACCTACTTTGTTGAGCATTTTTACCATGAATGGATATTGAATTTTGTCAAATGCCTTTTCTGTATCTATTGAGTTGATGGTATGATTTGTATCCTTCATTTCATTAATGTGGTTTATTATGTTGATTGATATCTGAATACTGAACCATCATTGCATCCCAGGATTAAATCTCAATGACTGGGAATAAACATTTTCATGTATTATTGAATTTGGATTCCTAATATTTTGTTTAGGATTTTGTGATCTATGTTCATGAGGGAGGGATAGTTTTCTTTTTTGTAGGGCTTTTGTCTGGTTTTGCTGGCCTCATAGAATATATTTGGAATCATTTATTTCTCTTCTATTTTTTACAATGGGTTAAAGACATATGTATTAACTTTTATTTAAATGTTTGGCAGAATTCATCTGTTGGGAGTTTTTTAATGGTCTGTTCAAGTTTTCTATTTTTCCTGATCCAGTCTTAAAAATCATATGTTTCTAAGATTTATCCATTTCTTCTAGGTTGTCTTGGCATAAATTTTTATGATTTTTTTTATAATTCTTTATACTTCTCATCTTTCACTTCTGATTTTATCTATCTTCTACCTTTTTTTCTTGATGGGTCTGACTAAAACTTGATCATTTCCAAGAAATAGGTCTTGGTTTCATTGATATTTTCTGTTCTATAAGTCTCCACTTATTTCTACTCTAATCTCTACTATTTCTTTCCTTTGGTCTGAGATTTTGCTTGTGGGTTTTTTTTTTTTTTTTTTTTTTTTTTTTTGAGGTGGGCCAATATTCCTATAAACATCCCTTTTAGAATTGCTTTTGTTCAATCCCAAAGATTTTGAGCCATTGTGTTTCCATTTTCATTTCCTCTTTGATATCTTTGTTGACACACTGGTTATTTAGTAGCATGCTTTTTAGGCCCCATGTGTTTGTGTTTCTTCAGTTTATTTCTTGTAGTTGATTTCTAGTTTCATACCATTGTGGTCAGAAAAGATACTTGATAGGACTTCAATCTTTTCAAATTTATTTAGGATTTTTTATGGCCTAACATGATCCATCCTGGAGAATGTTCCATGTGCCCTGTGAGGAGTGGGGGTGAAAAATATTTTCTGTGGTTTTGGAATGGAATGTTATATATTTTATATATATTTGTTCTCCCTCTGATCTTGTTTTCAAAACCACTGTTTATTGGTTTTCATTGATGCAAGTGGGCTGTTAAATTTTCCTACTAGTAATTTCTCCCTCTATGTCTGTTAATATTTGCTTTATAGATTTAAATGCTCCTCTATTGGGTGCATAGATATTTACAGTTGTTTTATCTTCTCATTGCATTGTCCCCTTTATAATTACATAGTGTTTTTCATTGTGTCTGATATTAGTATTGCTGACACAGGTTTTATTTCCATTTCAATGGAATAGCTTCACTTTTGGTCTGTATCTATCTTTAGGTATGAAAGGAGTCTTTTATAGACAACATATAGATGGGTCACATTTTTTATCCATTATTTCATGCAGTATCCTCTGATCGGAGCATTTAGTCGATTTACATTGCCATTTAATTTTTCTCGTTTTTCTAGTCCTTCTTTATTCCTATCTTTTGCTCTTTTTCCCCTATGAGTTGACATGTTTCCTTAGTGTTTCTCCTTATTTTTTGAAGGACTTTGTGCTTACCATGAAGTTTGTATACATCATCCTATAGGTGGCAATGTATATCAAGTTGATGGTTGCTTTTGTCAGACATTCGAAAAGCACTAAACTTTTTTACGTCCTCCTCCCTGTTGATCCTCTGTATGATGTCATATTGTATATCTTTTTATCTGGTCGTTTAGCTTCTATAGTAGCTTTACATGGTTGATCTATTACCTTTACTTTATGTTTGCTTTTACCAATAAGATTTTTTCTTAATTTTCTCACTTTTAGTTAGGATCTGGTCTTTTCTACTTAAAGGAGTTTATCACCACTAAAGTGGCCTTATCTCTTTATCTAGCAAAATTATCATTTCAGAATTGAGGAGAGAAAGACAACTCTTCGTTGTAGGCTTTTTCTTTTCAGCACTTTGAATATATCATGGCACTTTCTTCTGGCCTGTGAAATTTCTGCTATAAAATCAGCTGATAGCCTAATGGGTTTTAAATGGGTATTATTTGGGAATGGCCTCTGAACGCATTTTAATTAAGTAATGAAGTGGTAGTAATTATTTCTACTTTAAAAACCATTAAATGTGAGACTATTAATTCAGTTATAAATAATGCATAGCTCATGGGTCAAAGATGTCACAATGGTAATAGAAAATTATTTGAATCGACACATTAAAAATAAACATCCAAAAGCTTTGAAATATAATTGAAGAGGTACTTACAGAATAACGTAACCTTCTCACCCATCACTGTATTTCCACCTGCAGGATCTAGGAAGATCCCACCCGAGGACTTCATTCTACACTGCATTAAGATTGTTGATGCTGGTAGAGGGCTGGCTGTTAGATCCCAGTGTGTTTACACTTTCCCTTGCTTGATCTACTTTGTGATCTCTGGTATTCCTGTGTCTCCCACATAATTGCCCTAAGTCACTGGCTCTGCTATCACAACTGCATTTCTGGTAACTCTCCAGGTAATGCCTGCTCAGTGACTGAAAGTAAGAGATGTTGCTATTCACTACTAGATAGTCTCCAACATTTATAGCTGCTTTCTAGCCATCACTCAGTTTAGTAGATGCCAATTAACCTGTCAATTTTTTGTATTCTCTCATAGTCTGAATACAAACTCCATTTTTGTTTTTGTTTTAAGATTTATTTATTTGAGAGAGAGCAAGAATAGAGAAAGTGAGCAGGGAGGGGCAGAGGGAGAAGCAGAGTCCCGGCTGAGCAGGGAGCCCCTGGGATCATGACCTGAGTGGAAGGCAGACACTTACCCGCTGAGCCACCTAGGCACCCAGAAACTCCGGGATTTTGTAAGTCAGACTTAACCTTCACTTCAGCCTCCTCTTCCTCCTCATTGTTTTATCAACTGTGTCCAATTGATATGTAAAAACATACATATACATTAGAAGTTATTCATGTAAGGGTGGTGTTTCCTGGAATAGAAATTTACAAAACCTGTCAAAAATGGACCAGATTTTGAGTATACGGAATGAAATTTATAAAATGACAAAAAATTTAAACATTGTGGGATGATGATAGAAAAAATCGGAATACAAGGTTATTAAAATGATGTCCTTATATAATACTAGGAAAATTAACATGTATATGTTAAAATCTCTAAGAATTTAGTTCAATGTTAACTAATATTCTAACAAATTTCCTTCAGAAGATTATTTTTTTATGCAAAGTGAATTTTTTTTATCTGTTTAGGTAATAGAAAATCAGACTGGATCTTAAACAATTTAATGTAATGTCTATGACACTATATTTTTGTTTAAATTTTCCTGGTGTGGTAAATGGCAAAAATGACCACAATCCTTCAGTCAACCCTGTTACCATTCTCTCTGCAATGTGACTTTGCAGTTTCTCATACCAAGAGACAGAAGATAGCATCCCCTCCCTTGAATCTGGATTATCCAACTTGATTGGTCCAAAACAATGCAGTGGAAGTGATGGGGTGCTAGTTCCTAGCCTAGGACTCAAAATTTGCATGCTTCTGGTCACTGCAAAATATATATGTATATTCATACTTCAGATTGGAATTTGAATTTTTTTTTAAATGTTTCCTTCCACCTTTCTGTAGTTAAACCTTTGGGTATTGTCATTTGTTTTCTATTTATTATATGACTGCTATTGATTTTAGAGACTCAAAAGGAGAATTATGATCATTTTATTGTAGAGTTTTGGTTTATCATTTAGAAATGATGGAATTTTATTTAATTGAAAAATACAAAAAAGGTAATGTCTCAGCTATAAATGTGATGAGTCATGTCATATAGCTTGCAGCCCAAACTATAAAAAAACCAATAGATAACACTAAAATGTGGGCCCCAAAAGAAATCTCTAGTAACCTAATTTTAAACACTAATAACTTGGCATTAAGACTGATTTTTCAAGCCAGGGCAATGTACATAAGTCCTGTGGGATTTGAAGAGATTTGCTTTCTTTTTTTCCTGATAAGAGAAAGGTAAGATAAGTTGACCATAGAGTTGAGAGTCTATTTATGGGCTCTCTATTCTGTTCCATTGATCTATGGGTCTGTTTTTGTGCCAGTACCATGCTGTCTTGATGATGACAGCTTTGTAATAGAGCTTGAAGTCCGGGATTGTGATGCCACCAATGTTGGCTTTCTTTTTCAATATCCCTTTAGCTATTCGAGGTCTTTTCTGGTTCCATATAAATTTTAGAATTATTTGTTCCATTTCTTTGAAAAAGATGGATGGTACTTTGATAGGAATTGCATTAAATGTGTAGATTGCTTTAGGTAGCATAGACATTTTCACAATAATTATTCTTCCAATACAGGAGCATGGAACATTTTTCCATTTCTTTGTGTCTTCCTCAATTTCTTTCATGAGTACTTTATAGTTTTCTGAGTATAGATTCTGTGTCTCTTTGGTTAGGTTTATTCCTAGGTATCTTATGGTTTTGGGTGCAATTGTAAATGGGATTGACTCCTTAATTTCCCTTTCTTCTGTCTTGCTGTTGGTGTAGCTAATCTTCGACAAAGCAGGAAAGAATGTCCAATGGAAAAAAGACAGCCTCTTCAATAAATGGTGCTGGGAAAATAGGACAGCCACATGCATAAAAATGAAATTGGACCATTTCCTTACACCACACACGAAAATAGACTCAAAATGGATGAAGGACCTCAATGTGTGAAAGGAATCCATCAAAATCCTTGAGGAGAACACAGGCAGCAACCTCTTCAACCTCAGCCGCAGCAACATCTTCCTAGGAACAACACAAAAGGCAAGGGAAGCAAGGGCAAAAATGAACTATTGGGATTTCATCAAGATCAAAAGCTTTTGCACGGCAAAGGAAACAGTTAACAAAATCAAAAGACAACTGACAGAATGGGAGAAGATATTTGCAAACGACATATCAGATAAAGGACTAGTGTCCAGAATCTATAAAGAACTTAGCAAACTCAACACCCAAAGAACAAATAATCCAAGCAAGAAATGGGCAGAGGACATGAACAGACATTTCTGCAAGGAAGACATCCAGATGGCCAACAGACACATGAAAAAGTGCTCCATATCACTGGGCATCAGGGAAATACAAATCAAAACCACAATGAGTTATCACCTCACACCAGTCAGAATGGCTAAAATCAACAAGTCAGGAAATGACAGATGCTGGTGAGGATGCGGAGAAAGGGGAACCCTCCTACACTGTTGGTGGGAATGCAAGCTGGTGCAACCTCTCTGGAAAACAGCATGGAGGTTCCTCAAAATGTTGAAAATAGAACTGCCCTATGACCCAGCAATTGCACTATTGGGTATTTACCCTAAATATACAAATGTAGTGATCCAAAGGGGCACGTGTACTCGAAAGTTTATAGCAGCAATGTCCACAGTAGCCAAACTATGGAAAGAATCTAGATGTCCATCAACAGATGAATGGATCAAGAAGATGTGGTATCTATACACAATGGAATACTATGCAGCCATCAAAAGAAATGAAATCTTGCCATTTGCAACAACATGGATGGAACTAGAGCGTATCATGCTTAGCAAAATAAGTCAAGCAGAGAAAGACAACTATCATATGATCTCCCTGATATGAGGAAGTGGTGATGCAACATGGGGGCTTAAGTGGGTACGAGAAGAATAAATGAAAGAAGATGGGATTGGGAGGGAGACAAACCATAAGTGACTCTTAATCTCACAAAACAAACTGAGGTTTGCTGGGGGGAGTGGGTTTGGGAGAAGGGGGTGGTATTATGGACATTGGGGAGGGTATATGCTTTGGTGAGTGCTGTGAAGTGTGTAAACCTGGTGATTCACAGACCTGTACCCCTGGGGATAAAAATATATGTTTATAAAAAATAAAAAATTATATTAAAAAAAAAGAGAACGGTAAGAAATCATAATTTTAGATATAAACTCAAATGGCAGAATTATAACAGCTTCTCAAACCAGTTTTCTGTCCATTCACTGGTTCAAATGATAATTCTTACCAGCTTTTAGAGACAAGAGAACTATTGTCCCTGATGCTTTACAAAGAAGGACTTGGAAGGCAACATCCTCTCATCCTCACTGACCCTGTACAACATTGCTCTTGTTTTTGTCTATTTTGCCAAAAGTTCTGGGTATCATGTCCCTTTACTGGACCAATTGCTTGCCACACCCTTCAGCAATGTGTGGGGGTTGGTTAATTGTCTTTTTATAGTGCATCCTGAGGAAAAAACAATTAAAATAGGAGATCTAATGAGCAGTTACTCGTGACTTCAGTGATAGCTTTTTATCAGGCTTGAGCTTAATTTATGTGAATTTTGTACCATTGAAAATAGTGTTATAATAACTAAAGCTGAAGCAGTCTTTTCTCAAATAGCAGCTTATTACCTTTCCCAGTTTCTCTCTCTTGTCCTTTTGTCTAATGTTCTTTTTCCAAGGATACACTTGGCAAAGTTTTTAAAAATTTCTTTCTTTGAAAGCACTCATGAGACTTCTCAGAAATATTCACTCATACTTGGTGTTTTTATGCCCACATAGTCACCTCATCAAGCCAGGCTATCTAACTGGATATTCCAGGTAAAAATTATCAGTAAACAAACTGACTCTAGTGGTCACCAGGGAGATATCAGACAGTGAAGAACACATTATAAATCCTACTGCTTTTAGTTTGGCAGATGGACATTCAGGCTTTCCCAGCATTGAAGCTAGATTTTTTTTTTCTTGTTTTGCTCTATTTATCTTTTCCTTTGTGTAAACTAACTTAACCACTTACTGCCTTCTTCCTTCCCTAGAAAGCTTACCACTCACTAGTAGATGCCGAGGTTACCCAAATTTAAAAAAACAAAAAAATTGTTCTCCATCAGCTCATAATCTAGTGTCACACTGTCTCAGCTCATTTATGAGAAACAATATATATTAAGAAATACGAGTCAGGAAGTTTCATGTACAAAGAGCTTTCTTGGAGGTTAAATGGGTATTGTCGTCCTTGTGCTACTGATAAGGTTCAGCCTTAGACCTGTCCTACAAAACCAGTCATCTCAGACAATGTAGCATATCCATAGAAACACTGAAATATCGGTTTCACCCTGAAAATCCCTGATGATAAAATTCGTCCTCTATTAAGCACACCATCATTGGGATGAAGGAGATTGTAAATTAGTGCTTATCTTGCTTTTAACTTTCTATAGCTATTTCAGGCATTTCTTTAGAATGACCTGAGTTTTTCTTAAAATCACTCAGGATAGCCACCCTTCAGCAAGGGTAAGTGATTTATTTCTTTTCTGAATTGGAGGAAGAATTAATTTAGTGGATATAGCCTTGAGCAAAAGCAAATGTTGAATTGACCTCATTCTCTGTCTACTTTCAGCATAACAGTGTGTAGGAATAATAAATAATAAAAAAATAATAAACATACATACAAACTCCTGGCTAAAGATGTCAGGGAGAAAAGTCTCCTTGTAGTAATTTTGGTAATAATCCCTTTTCTCTCAAGGAGTTGCAGAAAACATATATAGATTTATTTTTTTTTCCATTCTCCTTCCACAATCATTTCGATGTTTCTAAAGCTCCAATTTTTTGTATATCCACTGTCTCCTTGGAATTCCCAGTTAACTCTGTTTATCTACTCATTCTGTTATCTGGAATCATCTCCTAATATACCAATTAACTTCTCTATCAGCAAGGTTTAACCTCTTCATCCACATATTTCACTTTATCAACAAAAATACAACTTAAAAACACAGATGGAAATATTTTCACACATTTCTCAAAAACCTTCCATGGCTACTCAGTGTATAAATAAAGTCAAAACCTCTAAACACATATATCTTTACTCTAACCCATTCAATTCACAAATAAATCATGGCTATTCCTATGTGGCAGGCACAATGGTCAGCTTCTTTAATGTCCCTGTTCATTATCTCTTCAAGATGTGGTTTCATTCTATCCCTGCTGTTCAGAGCTGCATTGGTGGCCACACACTTCACCCCCCAGACAGAACCAACACCTTCTCCCCAATCCTTTACATTCTTTTGTAGTTGCTTTGACATTTTAAACATTTCTTACATGTTTAAACATACATAAAAAAGAATAAGATAATAAAGACTCATCACACATATTCTATCTAGTTATGGTTAGCAGAATTTGCTTTATTTATATTCCCCTCTCAATGTCACCATCTGTACTGTTGAGTGTGAAAATTTTTGAGTTCCTTAGAATTATTTCCTAAGAGCAACGGTCCATTAACTACTTGATTACCTTGAGGAGCAGGTGGTATAGTTAAGGCAGGATATATTTGATTCTTTGCCCCTACTTACCAGCTGTCAGAACAATAAGAAATTGATGTGCTAGAAAAATTTCAAGATAACCAATTTGTTTTTATTTTTAAAATCATGGAATTTTAACATATTTCATGAGTTTCAATCCATTGCAGTCTGCAGTATTTGATAAATTATTTGCTTTCTGTTATTACACCATGTATTTTTTTTCCCAGCCAGATAAAAAAATCAGCCATTTTTCTGAGCTGCTCACCTTGCTTTCTATGAAAAAGAGAATTAGGAGGCCATATCTGCATAAAGGGTAACCACTGCCAGTGGTATTAGATGTCATCCCTTTTCAGTGATCAAGAGCAACAAAGTTTTTTTGTTGTTGTTGTTTTTTGTTTGTTTGTTTTTGCCAATAAAGTGTTTATTTACACTGACATTATTAAGGTTACAGAGATTCTGATCCATTATTTAAAATATTTTCTGTTTGCATCTATTTCTTGTCTATTAAGCCTTGATTCCATGTGCCAATAATGTAATTACTTATTTGCCTCATCCTATAATGTATATATAATAGTTTCATTATGACAATACCCATGTTACTATTGAAAATACCAGTGTCATTATTGAACACTGTTTCATACTTCATTGCATCTTTTTTTCCTTAATGTTTAACTAGGGACAAATTACTTAGTTGAAACTTTACTAAAATAATTTTCTTTTGCTATTAATATTTGTATAATTATAATATTTAATTGTGATATTGGGCAAACAGTCACACTCATCTGCAGATGAGCCATGTGGAAAAGGCAGATGCTGATAAAACATGGTAAGATTTTCAGTTTAGGAAAGGATGAGTGGCCCCCTAAGGTTAAGAGATTTTGATGTTTTAAGTTTTATTTGGTACATCTTTGAAATCACACTTTGCTAGAAGAAGCTTGTTTTGCTTTCACTTACCTTCTGAGGTCAATATTTTTTTCTGCAGTGAAAATAGACACTGTGACCTATAACCAGCTCCAGTATATTCTGAAATTATCTTTATTGGCTTCTTTGTATAACCATTTAGCTTAATTTAGTAAAGTTACCTACACCTTGCAAGTCCAAATACACAGCCCAATAACTTTTATCTGATAGGAAAGGAGAGATATGAGTATGGTTCTTCTAGTTAAGATGTAATCCTGAAACCCGAAGTAAATGGCAAAATTTCTTCTCATTCCAAAGCCTTGTTTAGTAACCTTTTGTTTTTCCCTTAGGAATGAAGCAGTTTATAGAAAAATATAAAATATTTCCAGCTGTTCTCATCACATCTAATTTTAGGCCTCATTCATTGGGTGCTTGGGTTAGTTTAGGTACAAATACCCCCAAAAGAAGCATTCAGTCCCTAGGGGAAAAAAATCAGTATTTACAAGGTGATAAGCTCTGATGTGAATCAGTGGTGTTCTCACCTAGGGTAAATAGCACAGGATGGGCGTGGGGTGGGCATACACACAGTTTAATAAGAGAAAAGGCTGAAACCTGAACAATACAAAGGATCACAATCCAAGTACAACTGAACTACAAATTGAACTGCACAAATGAAAAATCTCATTTGTAAAAATATCTCCTGAGAAGTCAAATAAGTTTCAAGGAATTTTCGAGGACATTCTAACACTACCAAGGACTCTCAGGGAAAGACCAAAATGCTATTTCCAGTGAAAATAAATAAAAGACAAAAAGTCTGGCTTCAAGAAATACCTTGGGACAGTCTGAGACCAGAACTTATTCTGGACCCTTTCATAAATTAAAATGACATTAAGGGACAGTTTTTTTAAACTGAAAAGTAATCTTTAGTTTTTTTCACAAAGAAGATCCTGTTTAATTCCAGCACACAGCTGTGTAATTAACTACAGTTTATATATGCAAAATCAGCTCTGCCCTTCCATTTTAACACTGAAAAACTAAATCGCTAATTAGACCAGAAATATTTAGAAGGGAAGAAAGAGAACAGAAATGGAGATTGGGGATGTACATAGAAAGTGGGTAAAAGATGACTTTAAAGCATGAAAGAAGGTGACATAGAGGTTATCACTGCAGGAACATACTTTGTTTTAATCTTCTCAAAATTCCCTATCAGAAACTAAACCCAAGACAGATTAGATAAAGAAAAAGAAAGAAAAAAAGTCGGAGAAAAACAACATGTGGATAATCTCAACAAAGCTAGACAACATAAGCCCGCACACTCCATAATATGGGCAAATGAGGCTAAATGAGCACAAGAGCAAACTCCAAATAATCTCAGCTAAGAAATGCACAGGTAAAAATAGATTTAGAAAAATATCGACACCCTGAGAAGCAATTAATTCTGGTAAAAATCACCAACAGTGACATCACTAGCAAAAAGTTTGTAGCAAAAATCTAAGTAGCCAGGCTGGCAGCACCGGAATCCGACTTTCAAGTTGGCCTCAGAATTAGGGTAACTAATCATTCAGTGCCTTTTGACACGAACTGATTTGAGGCACATGGTACCTCCTATGGAGCATTCTTGTCAAAATTGAAACCTGAATTTAACTCACTTCTAGAGATAATATCCATTCCTGGGATATATGAGGGGTAGGGAAAAAATTGATGCCTCAAAGAAGAAGACAGCTTCAATATACGGGACAGTCTACAAGATCATTGGTACTGCTGCCATGATGAGTTAGAGCATGGCACGAAAGGAAGATTAGATCTAAATTTAAAGAGACTTTAGATATGGATATAGATATAGATTTATAAACTAATGCATATTCTGGACTTTGTTGCAATATATATTTGCAATATATGAGGTGATGGAGGAAATCTGGCTTGAACTGGGTATTAGGTGCTACCAAAAGATTATTAATTATATTAACTGTGATCACGGCATTGACATTACATCAGAAAAATATAGTTTTGTTTTGTTTTGTTTTTAAGAGATGATTGCTAATATCCAAACAATACAAACAAATCTCAATCCAGGCACAACTCAACTATAAACTTAATACCACAAATTAAAAAGTCCTATTAGTAAAAATATTTCCGAGGATCTGAATAATTACAGATATGTTTTAGAAATGTATGTGGAAATGACACAGTGTCTATTTTCCTTTCATAAGATTGTAGAAGTTATATACAGAAATGTGTAAAAAATAAAGGGAAGTTGAAGTGGCAAAATTTTGACAGGTTTTAAATATGGAGGATGTATATTTCACTAGCTCCCTAAATTTGTGCATTTTTGAACATGTCATAATTTAAAAGATTAAAATAAAAGACAAAATCAGTTTTTATTCAATAAATATTATGTAAACCCTTTGTGCCAGGTCTGGGGATTCAAATCTGATTATTTGGGCATGAGTTCCGCAGATGTGAAATGTACTTTTTACTTGATACAAAAGACCAAAACCTGGTCAATAAGATATTATATAAAGCCATATGTGCCTTGAAGGAAATAGACAGGATGCCGAAATAGAGAATAATGGGCGAGACTATGTGTAACATGGCCAGCAAGTGCAGCAGAATCAGCAGATAGGCACTGTCAGAGGATATTAGGCTGAGAACTAAATGTTTGTTTGCTTGTTTATTTATTAGAGAGAGAAAATGAGCAGTGTGAAGAAGGGGAGAGGGAGAAGCAGACTCCCTGCTGAGCATTGAGCTCAGCAATGTGGGGCTTGATCCCAGGATCTGTAAGATCGTGACCTGAACTAAAGGCAGATGTTTAATTGACTGAACCACCAGACACTGCCCCCTCCAATTTTTTTTTTAAGATTTTATTTATTTGACACAGAGAGAGGTCACAAGTAGGCAGAGAGGCAGGCAGAGAGAGAGGAGGAAGCAGGCTCCCTGCTGAACAGAGCGCCCAATGCAGGGCTCAATCCCAGGACCTTAAGATCATGACCTGAGGCAAAGGCAGAGGCTAACCCACTGAGCTACCCAGGTGCCCCCTTTTCTTTTAATGAGAAAAAATGTACTACCTATTTCTAGGTAGAATGACATTTATAAAATCTCTGTGATGGGAAGGGAAGGATTTGTTGAGCAAATAATTGGAAGACCACTATCAGTTTTAGAACTTAGTAATGACCCAGGAGAGGTGGAGGAAGGAAAAGGAGTTTATTTGAGTGGATCTCATGAGTCTAGGAAAAGGATAAATTTGTATTTTAGTTTATGTGCAATAGGGAGCTACAGAAGGGTCTTAAGAAAATGTCATTTTCTCTTTTCAATTTTAGGATAACCATAACTGCCATATATTTAAAAAGTTCAGAAAATATGCCTTTACTTGTTTGAATCAGTTATACCATATTTGAAGAAACTCCCTCTGTCACACAATGAGTAAACTCAGTGTTTAAGTTTTTAAACATGTCTGTTCTCAACACAGTATCACTGGCTCAAATAGAAAAAATAGTTTGATTTTGGACAATTTCTACTGTATTTGTTCCCTGATACAGAGGAACAGCTAGGTAGAACAAGATTCTGTTGAATTGCGAATGCATGATTTTAGAAAATGATTTATAAGTGACATGAAAACTCTCAGGAGGACAGTTGAAAAAAATGACAACACAAATTTAAAAAAAAAATCTTGGATCCTATTATTATGCAGAACTAAATATGGATGATTAATTTTGTTATGGTCTGTGCTAAATGACACTAAAAGTAATAGGTCTACCTGTACCTTTTACTAAATCAAGGTCTTCTATTTGCATTATTTTTAGTTCTTCATTTTCAATTTTTAAATCATTTTGAGCCTCACATGCAGAATATGGCCAACAGAGATTTGCCTAGTGAAATAGCTATTTTAGACATGTGTGACTTATTTCTGACATATGTTGTACAAGCAATTGTGTTAGGATGACGTCCATCAGAGATAATGGCAAGCTAAAAGTGGCACTATCATATTTCACTCTGATAATCATAAAAGCATACACAGAAAACCCTAATGTTTCAGCCCACAGGAGTAAAATCCTTCATTCACTTTTCATAGCACAAATGTGTTTAAGCCAAATTTGTCATTGCTCAAAACTAGTCATATTTATAATTTCACTTCAGTAAGTTGAAATTAATTTCTGGTAAATCTCTGCTTCTAGCTTCTGGATCAACATAATTATCTTGTCATTTATCAAATGTGTTTTCTAAAAACCTAACATTATAGCATGCCTTTCTCTGCTTGATACATTGCCAATTATTGAGTTGGTTCTGTGTTTTCACTCAATATGGAAATGTACCTACCTAAGCCAATAGAAATTACTTTGGCAATTCTATTGAGAAGCTTCATCTTATAATTCTGTTCTATACTTTGGCTTTTTGGTTCCTTTTTCATGGGAAGGAGCAAAAGCCAGCACAACCTGGAAAATGACCTTGATATATATCAGAGGAAGATTTTCTAATTTATAGAAATAAACCAGAAAATTCATGTGAGTATCTGCCACAGACTACCTAGTGTTTGAATCTATTATGTTCCTCTGTTAGTGAGACTATTTTTCTCATTAGAGAAACGAATCATGGTAAAAAGGTATAGCCTTCATGCCAAAACTATCTGCCACAGACTACCTAGTGTTTGAATCTATTATGTTCCTCTGTTAGTGAGACTATTTTTCTCATTAGAGAAACGAATCATGGTAAAAAGGTATAGCCTTCATGCCATAACCAAGTGTAGCTGTCATTGATCATGGTCAGTTTTTACTAAAAATGGATTATTTGAACAAAAACAAGGAGAATGTGCTAGGGACACAGAAATATTGGGGGGAGTGTTCCAGGCAGAGGTTAAAGTCATCCGTATGTCTATAGGATGAAGGTACAAATTTAAGGGGCAGGGCAGGAGATGTTGCAGAAAGGCTAAACAGATAGAAGGAGATAAGAGAGTAACAGTGATTCAGATCAAGTACAACATTATAGATAAGGGCAAGTACACTGGCTTTTCCTCTGAGAAAATAGGGTGGCCCAAGAGGGTTATGAGCAAAAGAATGGCATAACCAGACTTTGGTTTTAAACACACCATCTTTTGTAGTGAGAACAGACTGCGGGATAAAGATGGAAACAGGGAGACCAGCAGTGATATAGATGAGAGAGATGAAGAGAATGTAGTTACCAAGTTGAAAAGTGGTCAGATTGTACTAGAATTTAGCAGCATCCCTTATGATATCCTTGCGGATAGACCAAATAGATGTGGCTGGAATTGTAAGTAGAATTATATGATTTACACTAAGTATAAATAAATGAACTTCCTTGCTAAATGAATGTTATACTGATTGAAAGGCTCTTATCCCAGGATTATGACTTTGAACTTGAATTATTCTGCTGTTTCATTAATGACACAGAATAACATTGAAGGTATGCTGCAAAATCTACAGATTAAAAAAACAAACAAACAAACAGGGACAAATACACTAAAACATTGGATGAAATCAGATATGTTTTCACAAGCACAAAATTATAAATAAAGGAACTGGAAATCAAGAAAACAAATCTCCCTAAACACAGGGGCAACTTGAGTAAACAGATCTAGATATTTAACTTTAAACATACTATCAGTTAAAGTATAACACCTTAAAAACTGAACATAAACTTAGACCACATCAATTATAAAAGCATATTAGCTGAAAGCAGTAATAGGACACCGCTTCAAACAGGAAAACCTAATTCTACTGTTGAAGACACTGAGAATTAACTTGAGTGCTTTACATAAACCAATCAACCAATCTACTCCTAAAAGCCCTCTTATGATATAGGTATTAGTATCTTCCATCGCATTTTATAAATGAGCAAATTGTGGCCTGGAGTGGATAACTTGCATATTGCCACACAACTAGTAATTGAT
This sequence comes from Mustela nigripes, assembly GCF_022355385.1. Lineage (NCBI taxonomy): Eukaryota > Metazoa > Chordata > Mammalia > Carnivora > Mustelidae > Mustela > Mustela nigripes. The sequence goes on from NC_081561.1 coordinate 55,517,731, forward strand.
TGAGCTGGGATTCATTTCCACATAGTCGGGCTCAAAACTTAACCTTAACTAAGATACCATAAAGCATGTTTTTGGACACCCTTATTTGAACATTAAGTCATCAGCAAGATACCTGCTAAGCATATCTTTTTATTTATTTTCAAGTGAACCAATGTAATAGGAAATGAAGAGACTTCATCAAAAGTACTTATAAGGCTACATTTGAGAAATTGTTCTTGGGGCGCCTGGGTGGCTCAGTGGGTTAAGCCGCTGCCTTCGGCTCAGGTCATGATCTCAGGGTCCTGGGATCGAGTCCCACATCGGGCTCTCTGCTCAGCGGGGGGCCTGCTTCCCTTCCTCTCTCTGTGATCTCTTCCCTTCCTCTCTCCTACTGTGATCTCTCTCTGTCAAATAAATAAATAAAATCTTAAAAAAATTGTTCTTCTGTTGATGTTGTATTTTAAGAGGACTATTGGTACAGCCATTTTTGATGAGGGACTGTGGGTACTCAGAATCTTCTACATTTATGTTTGTTAGTCTGATAAGAATGAATACAGGTAAATCAAAGAAGGCCATCTGTGAGTTATGATGGCAAACTTACTGAGGTTTTGAGCTATTCAAGGATTGAACTTAGAAATCTGATCTATGTGGGCTGAGTCTGGAATGCAGATTGGGTCTAGGGAGCTGGTGGTGGGAAGATAAAGAAAAGCCAGAAAAAGGACTCCTGGGGAGCACCAGTTTTATCCTCTGGTATACAAGAAGGGCAGAATATGGTGAGAAAGAGTTTCATCAGCTCAAATTAATATGAATAGGACACAGGGAAACTCGGGCTGTGATTGTCTATCATAGCCAGCCAAGCAGATCTCTTCTAATAGGAGGGGCATAGCAGGGAGACGCTCCCAAAACCTAGAAGGAAAGGCTGGCCACACTATTGTTTGATTCAGTAGCTCAATCTAGGTTTTCATTGTGGGTGTCCTAAAAACCTTCTACATATGCCACAAGAAGATGAATGCTAAGCTGAATAATGGGCACTGTCAACCAATGCAGACAGATGAACCTAGAAACAATTTCAGAATCAGAAGTTAAAACTATGAGGTCAGAAATAAAAGGATCAGGCAAAGTGTAAGTGAAAATCAAGAAACTACAGAAGAGCAAAAGCCATCATGGGAGTGGAGTGAAGGGGTAAAATTAAATATCTGAGTTTTCAGACACTGGGCATTCTACCAGGTGTTTGTTTGTTTGTTTGTTTGTTTTAATCAGAGGAGGTTATCACAGTGATTGCCTGGATCAAGATGGGAATAGAAAATGTGGGGGTTGGAGATCCTAAACTCTGAAGAACAGAATTTACAACCAAGTAGGTCTTTATCCACAGGGATCTTAGACTAGATATGGAAATATCTACGCACATGTTTAAAGAGTTGTATTCACCAAGAGATTCAGGATTAATTCAGGATTAACCAGAAACAAATTCTACCAAGTCCAGGAGAAAACACATGTTCAGTAAGTAGGAATTGATACTTAAATGTTATTGAGTAAAGTACCTAGCTGTGTGAAAGTATTTTATTTTTTAACTTTTTAAAATATATGGTATAAAATATTATAATAGTAAGATATTGAATTTTAAGTTTCCAACTATTGGAAACTATTGGCTCAACTTATGATTGTGTGACTTTACAGTTGTGAGAAAGCAATATGCATTCAGTACAAACTGTATTTCAAATTTTGAATTTTGATTTTTTTCTGGGACAATGATATGCAATATAGTTATTCAGTCATGATGATGGGCAGGGACAGTGAGCATAGTTCCCAGTCAGCCACAGGATCAGGAGGGTAAATAACTGATACACTTAAAACATTTCTGTGTTCATATAACCATTCTGTTTCTCACTGTCAGCCCACTATTCAAAATATTACATGAGATGGTCAGTATTTTATTACAAAATAGGCTACGAATTACACAATTTTGCCCAACTGTAGGCTAATGTAAGTGTTCTGAGTGTGTTTAAGATAGGTTAGACTATCTTAGATGTTCAATAATTTAGATGTATTAAATGAATTTTCAACTTATGATATTTTCAGCTTATAGTAGGATTATTGGGATGTGAACCACATCAAAAGTTAGGGAATACCTGTAGTTAAATGTGCATTTTATAATATGGAAATTGAAAACTATACTAATTATCTTCAATTCCTCACCATTTTAGGAAAGCCTCCTTCTAGATTATATGGTTCTGAGGACACCACATAATTATATTACTGAGCTAAAGCACATAATAAAAAGTAAAGAAGACTTCTGAATTCTTATCTTGAATAAGTGATAAAAGATAAAATAGACAAAATTAGAATCATCATTCAGATAATAATACGTGTAAGAATTTTTAAGACTATTATTGTGACCAATATACACATACACACACCCATATGTAAACATAAATATATACTTACATATAAATGCACGGATATATAAATATATATATCCATATATACTATATATATCCATATATATGGATATACATATATTAGAATTTAGTACTATTGTGATAGATGTATCCATATTATCTATATCTAGTCATATATATGCTTCCAGTATTTTTGCTATAAGTAAAATACTTTCTAATTTTTTAATATTAAGATAATGGGATGACAGATAAAAGATGTTAAAAGTAAAATTTATGACTAAAAGCTCACAACTTTATGAATAGAATACAATTTTTTACTCCTTGAAAGGAATTCCATGCTCAAATTAAAACATTCAATGTGGTGTCAGAAAAGAAACTGACATAGCCCATTAATTATAGGTAACTAAAATCAAATAATTAGCATAAGCCTTTGTCTTTGAGTCAGAGTCTTATGTTAGAGAGACAGCTCTAACTCAGTCTGCATAGCCAAGCCTTGGTATGATGCCTCTATAGCAAGTGCAACCATTTTGAAGAAATATGGTCACCATTTAGATAATGTCTTTGTAGTAGGGAGTCACATATTAAAGATTGTGAGTGGGGAGAAGGTACACTAGTTTCTAGTGAAATGCCATTCTATAGCTTTATCATTATTTCTTCCTGTTCTGAGAAAGAAAGTGCATTTTTCATGTAGACACCAGAAAATTCTGGGAAACAGTCTACCTACACGTAGAAGTTTGTAGGATTGTCAGTCCTGATCAAGAGATAAATCAAGCAGACAGAGGCAAGGCTGAGTTCTTCTGATGTATGCATATATACCATCAGTGAACAAGTGGCTAGAGTTATCATAGGAGTCAACAAATCTGAACTTGACAAACTTATAAATTAGGATCAAAGAATAAAAGAATCATCGAAGCAGGTGGGTGGTTTTGTTGGTTAAGTGTTCGACTTTTAATTTCAGCTCAGGTCATGGTCTTGGGGTTCAGAGATCAAGCCCCGTGCTAGGCTCCCTGCCAGGCATGGAGCCTGCTTGGGATTCTCTCTCCCTCCACATTTGCCCCTCTTCTCCCCACTTGTTCTCATGCTTTCTCTCAAAAAAATTAACAAACCAAACCAAAACAAAACACACACAAAAAAGAATCATCTACAAGAACTAGTTTGCTTTGGCATACAAGTACTGCAGAATTTTGCCAGTTTTTTAGGGTAAGTAATCCCAATTATGACTAAATGAGATCTTCTGTTTAGAGCTTTGTAGCTTTTTCTTAATAAATATGGATTTATGAAAGGAAAATTTATTGTGCGTGTGTTAGAGTTCCCCAGAGAAACAGAACCAATAGGATGTGTTTATACATAGAGAGGGAGATTTACTTTAAGGAATTGAGATACATAGCAGTAAAGGCTTGGCAAATCCAAAATCTGTTGATTAGAGTATCAGGCTAGAGACCTAGGGAAGGGGTGAAGCTTGATTCCAAAGGCAGACTGTTGAACTCCTTGCTCAAGGGAGTCAGTTTTTGTCCTATTAAGGCCTTTAACTGATTGGATAAGGCCCACCACTTTATAAAAAGTACTCTGCTTTATTCAAAGTCTACTGATTTTAATGTTAATCTCATCCAAAAACACCTTCACAAACATTCAGAATAATGTTTGATGAAATTTCTGGGCACTATAGTCCAGCTAAGTTGACACAAAAAATTAACCATCATATTGAGATTATTTAAACATGGTTAGGCCTGCTCATATTAGTCCCTTAGTTTAAAAAAAAAAAAAGAAAAGAAAGAAAGAAAGAAAAAGAAAAAGAAAAGAAACATTTTCAGAAACAGACATAGGAAGAGGCAAAAACTGATGGCTCAGGTGCCAAGTAAGAGCTGTTCTAATTGGGGTGTAGTAGTATTTCTGTGATAATGACAATTTAAAACAAGTTTGATTTTTTTTAAAAGATTTTATTTATTTGACAGAGATCACAAGTAGGCAGAGAAGCAGGTGGGGCGGGGGGCGGGGTACGGAAGCTGGCTCCCTGATGAGCAGAGAGCCCAATGTGGGACTTAATGCAAGGACCCTGAGATCATGACCTGATGTGAAGGGAGATGCTTAAGCCACTGAGCCACCAAGTGCCCCTGTGATAATTACAATTTAGAGTTAATTTATCTTGCTTAAAATATTAATTATGATAGTATATTTGACATTAAATACTTGATGTAGTCTTTCTGAGATAGAAGAGGATAAAAATTCCTTGTTTCAGATTTTCTTCAACTCAGTTGGATTCTTTAGCACTCATGTCCCCCTGACCTCTTCCCCTACCTTACCTTTTTCTCCCTGATCCCATGCAAAAGATGAGATACCCTAGTAGGGTCAGATGTATCTTTTTGCCTATAATCTCAGATGCTTCTGATGTTCATTATAGTTTGTGAATAGGACTGATTACTGCCTCAAGTGCCATTTCATCCATTCTTTGAGGCTGTTCCCAGTCTTTTGAGAACATTGACCATAGGTCTCTATTTTTATTGTGAATATTATTGTTATTGCTTGCAAGAGATGTGCTGTGATTCTTAACAGTGATCCAGTAGTCTTCATAGAATATTCATAAATGTCTCTATGAAAACAAATAGTGAATTAACAGAATCATATTTCTATTTCACTTTAACTACATGCAGATGAGTTTCTTTTTTTAAAGAAATGTTTGAAGAATTATCCTCAGAATTCTCCCAACCCTGTGCCTCCCCCATCCTTATAATCAACACTCCCCACAAAATATGATATCTTGTTTTGTTTTTTTTCCTGGAATTTCAGACAACCAGCTATTCATTTTTTTCTTGAGCCAGTGACCAGGATGAGAGAAATTTATCTTATCAATAATTCTGTGTATATATTTGGACTTAGATACTTGACTCATACAGCAATTCAGTAATATGGCAGGATACAAAATCAATGTACAGAAATCAGTTGCTTTCTTTTACACTAACAATGAAAATATAGAAGGAGAAATTAGAGAATCAATTCCATTTACTATAGCACAAAGAACCATAAGATACCTGGGAATAAACCTCAGAAGTAAAGGATCTGTACTCAAGGAACTACAGAATACTTAAGAAAGAAATTTAAGACACAAAAGATGGAAGACCATTCCATGCTCATGGATCAGAAGAATATACATTGTTAAAATCTCTATACTGCCTAGAGCAATCTATAATTTCAATGCCATTCCGGACTTAGATACTTGATAATAATTTTGTAATTTGTCAAGGCATAAGCTGAAACAGATGTTATTTCAAAAGAATATGTAGCTAGGAGAAAAGTGTTAAATGAGCAGTTAAGTTACACATAACTGCATCAAAGGACAGATCTTACTTTACTAGCTCTTTACAGAATTAAACTGAATAGGTGGATCCCTTTCTCAATGCCTATAAAAATCTATATACCTATGGTTTCATCCCTAATAAAAGTTCAGTTTATCCTTTCTTTCCTGGGTGGCAGGCATTTTTATTACCAAAAGAGTCTAATCACGAGAGTATATACTCTTTGAATAGATTTTGCTAAATTAAATTTATCATTCAATAGATTATGCTAAATTCAATTTATCAAGTAAAAGTGATAGAAATTGTTTTTGAAAAGTGGATTCAGTATAATCTCTTTTTAAATCAATTTCTATGACATTCTAACTATTTTACCCTAGTTATAATGAAACCGTTTAAAGTTTAGCAAAAATTCACAGTACTTTACAATTCCAATCACAATTTGAACCTCCTAATCATGCCATACATGATATATTCAAAGAATATGCATATATATGTATATTCTTTACAACTCTCAAACTTATGAGCCTAGCAGCTGAGGAAGAAATTGAGAGAAAAATATATAGCTTACCTTATCTCCCTTGCATTCCAGTTTAATAAATATCTAGTCCGCCATTTAACCAAAAAGGATAATCTTCTAATGCCTAATCCTATTACCGAATATTTACAAAAATATTTCTCTGCTAAACAACAATAGCAAGAAACACCCTGTTTCCTGATAAGCTGAGGTAGAAAGTTTCACCGTTAATTATACTTTATAAATAAAGGTACAGAAATCTATTTTAAGCTAATTATATTTTCTGTAAGGCTTAAATTTAAAACTGTTTTTATTAACTGGAATTATTTTACTAAGTAATATTTTAATTGAAAATTTTGAAAAAGAATTTGAAAAACTAGAGTATAAACCTGAATGTGAATAAAATATAAAAGATTGGAAAATGGACCCTGGTCCCCAAACCAGGCAAAGACCCCTCCAAAAAGGAGAATTTCAGACCAATATCCTTGATGAATATGGATGCTAAGTTTCTCAACAAGATCCTAGCTAATGGGATCCAACAGTACATTAAAAGAGATTATCCACCATGACCAGGTGGGATTTATCCCTGGGTTGCAAGGGTGGTTCAACATTGCAAATCAATCAATGCGATAAAATAATAAAAGAAGAGATAAGAATCACATGGTCCTCTCAATTGATGCAGAAAAAGCATTTGACAAGATACATCATCTGTTCCTGATTAAAATGCTTCAAGGTATAGGGATAGAGAGAACATTCCTCAACTTCATAAAATCTATCTATGAAAAACCCACAGCGAATATCATCCTCAATGGGAAAAAAGTGACAGCCTTCCCTTTGAGATCAGGAACACGACAAGGATGCCCACTCTTACCACTCTTGTTCAACATAGTATTAGAAGTCTTAGCAACAACAATCAGACAACAAAAAGAAATAAAAAGTATTCAGATTGTCAATGAAGAAGTCAAACTCTCTATCTCTTTGCAGGTGACATGATACTTTATATGGAAAACCCAAAATACTCAACCCCCAAACTACTAGAATTCATTCAACAATTCAGTAATGTGGCAGGATACAAAATCAATATACAGAAATCCGTTGCTTTCTTATACACTAAAAATGAAAATACAGAAAGGGAAATGAGAGAATCGATTCCATTTACTATAGCAGCAAGAACCATAAGATACCTGGGAATAAACCTAACCAAAGAGGTAAAGGATCTGTACTCAAAGAAATACAGAACACTCATGAAAGAAACTGAAGAAGACACAAAAAGTGGAAGACCAATCCATGCTCATGGTTTGGAAGAATAAACATTGTTAAAATGTCTATACTGCCTAGAGCAATCTATACTTTCAATGCCATTCCGATCAACATTCCACCAGCATTATTCAAAAAGCTGGAGCAAAGAATCCTAAAATTTGTATGGACTCAGAAGAGACCCTGAATTGCTAAGGAAATGTTGAAAAAGAAAAACAAAACACATTGCCTGATTTCAAGCTTTATTGCAAAGTTGTGATCACCAAAACAGCCTGGTACTGGCATAGAAACAGACACATAGACCAGTGGAACAGAGCAGAGAGCCCAAATATGGGCCCTCAACTCTATGGTCAAATAATCTTCGACAAAGCAGGAAAAAATATACAGTGGAAAAAAGACAGTCTTTTGGGGCACCTGGGGGCACAGTGGGTTAAATCCTCTGCCTTTGGCTCAGGTCATGATCCCAGGGTCCTGGGATCGAGCCCCACATTGGGCTCTCTTCTCAGTGGGGAGCCTGCTTCTTCCTCTCTCTCTCTCTCTGCCTGTTTCTCTGCCTACTTGTGATCTCTGTCTGTCAAATAAATAAATAAATAAAAATCTTTAAAAAAAAAAGTCTCTTCAATAAATGGTGCTGGGAAAATTGGACAGCTATGTGTAGAAGAATGAAACTCAACCATCCCCTTACACCATACACAAAGACAAACTTGAAATGGATAAAAGACCTCAAGATGAAGCAGGAATCCATCAGAATCTTAGAGGAGAACATAGGCAGTAACCTCAACATCTGCCACAGCAACTTCATTCAGGATATGTCTCCAAAGGCAAAGGAAACAAAAGCGAAAATGAATTTTTGGGACTTCATCAAGATCAAAGGCTTCTGCACAGCAAAGGAAAGTCAACAAAATAAAGAGGATGGGAGGAGATATTCGCAAATGACACTACAGACAAAGGGCTGATGTCCAGTATCTATAAAGAACTCCTCCAACTCAACACACAGAAAACAGATAATCATGTCAGAAAAATGGGCCAAAGACATGAACAGACATTTCTCCAATGAAGACATACAAATGGCTAAGAGACACATGAAAAAATGTTCATCATCACTAGTCATCAAGGAGATTCAAATCAAAACCACATTGAGATACTACCTTATACCAGTTAGAATGGCCAAAATTAACAAGACAGTAAACAACATGTGTTGGAGAGGATGTAGAGAAAGGGGAACCTTCTTACACTGTTGGTGGGAATGCAAGTTGGTATAGACACTTTGGAAAACAATGTAGAGATTCCTTAAGAAATTAAATATAGAGCTTCCCTATGACCCTGCAATTGTACTACTGGGTCTTTGCCCCAAAGATACAGATGTAGTGAAAAGAAGGGCCATCTGTACACCAATGTTCATAGCAGCAATGACCATAGTTGCCAAACTGTGAAAAGGACCAAGATGCCCTTCAACAGACGAATGGATAAGAAAGATGTGGTCCATATATACTATGGAGTCTTATGCCTCCATCAGAAAGGATGAATACCCAGGTTTTGTATCAGCATAGACAGGACTTAAAGAGATTATGCTAAGTGAAATAAGTCAAGCAGAGAGAGTCAATTATCATATGGTTTCACTTATTTGTGGAACATAAGAAATAACATGGAGGACATGGGGAGATGGAGAGGAGAAGGGATTTGGGGGAAATTGGAGGGGGAGATGACCCATGAGAGACTGTAGACTCTGAAAAACAATCTGAGGGTTCTGGAGGGGTGAGGGGTGAGAGGTTGGATGAGCCCGGTGATGGGTATTATGGAGGCCACGTATTGCATGGAGCACTGGATGTGGTGCATAAACAATGAATTCTGGAATACTTAAAAGAAATTAAAAACATAGGGTGGGAGGTCGGGGTACCAGGTGGTGGGTATTATAGAGGGCACGGATTGCATGGAGCACTGGGTGTGGTGCAAAAATAATGAATACTGTTATGCTGAAAATAAAAAATAAATTAAAAAGAAATTAAAAAAAAATAAAAAAATTTTAAAATGATTGGAAAATGGGAAAATATTTTAATTCCTATGGAGCCAGGGATATTTGTCAGGTTAGTAATCTATTGGCAGGAAACAGTGGGAGGGGAGGAGATGCAGAGATAAGCATATGAGAACCATCTTGTCTAGATCCTTGATATAGTGTTGTCTATGGTTATTATCATCTAAATACTTGTTATAAATGTAGAATCACAGACTTCATACAAGATTTACTAAATTCTAATCTGTTTTAATAAGATCATTAATTCATACAAACATTAATGTCTGAGAAGCACTGAACTCTGTGATAATTTAGTCTAGAACAAACGTTGGTTGACAGGGTTTTATAATGAGTTTTGGCTTTTCATAGTACACAAAGTCCAATATACTGGAATGATTTTGATGGGTTGCTTGGTCACAGCTCACAAACAGTGCCTTAAACTACACACATGACTTTATAAATTAATTACACACATGAATTTACAAATTTGCTGCCACCTGTAATTTGTGCTAAATAACATCAATTAGATAATTTTTCCAGTCATTCTGAATGAAAAGTGACGGACTGGAATACTGACAACATGAAAACTTGAATTATATAGTTCTGAGTCAGATCCTTTATTTTAGTAAGGTATACAAACACTTTGAATTTCAACTTTCTCTTCTGTGATTTGGAGAGTATAATGCCTAGTTTTTAGGGCTGTTGAAGATTAAATTAGATAAATTGTGTAAATCTGTGGGAAAGGCAGGATGGTGGCAGAGTTGGAGGATCCTGAACTCACTTCATTCTATAGACACACTGAATGACAATTGCATCTAAGAAACTAATTCTGAAGATGACCTGAGGACTGGTAAAACACATCTTTCACAGTTAATCACAGAGAGAAAACTACATCCAAAAGAGTAGGAGTGGCAGAGGTGTGGTTGGTAACCAAATCCCTAGGGAGTCTAAGCTTCAATAGAAGGGACACCACAAGCATGGAGAATCAAGAGGAGCAAACCCACACCAGGTACTCCTAGCACTGGGAACCCCCACTGGGAAGACAAGTTCCTGTAAGACATGACTTTGAAAACCAGATGGATTTAACTTCAGGAGCTTTGAAAATCAGGGACTTAACTCGAGGATAGCTGGAGGGCAATAGGAAACTGAGTTCCTGCCCTTATAGAGCCAGCATAATAAGTAACATGGCTCATGACACAGCATAGAAGCAGCAGTTTGAAAAGTACCTGGGGTATACATTAAAAAAATAAAAAATAAAAAAAAATAAAAAAAATTATGGACTGATATTAGGACATGCCCTAGAGGGGTAGACCTTTAGGAGACCTCTCTAGGAATAAAAGTGTCAGTAGCTGCCATTTCTCTTTTTCTACTGCAGCCTAGATAGCAAGATTATTGAAAGAACCAGTCCTTATATTCTCCATCTACCTTTGGTAAAACCACATGTCTTGTTCCCCTGTGGAGTCACCCCATACAACATGCCTGCCTCTGCAGCCATCCCTCTAAAGCAGGTTTTGTTCTGGTGCATCCTATAGGCAGCCCCAGTAGGGACCTATGCCATACCACAGTAACTCCTGGCTTGGGGAGGGCAAGAGATAACCCCATGCATCTGTGCACCCACAGTTGCCAGGCTTCACAACTGGGTAGACAGGGAGAAAGCCCTGCACGTTAGTGTACTTGCAGCTGTGGCAGAGAAGGTAATTTTAGACAACTAGTATGTTACTGTCCCCAACCCCAGCAATCACAGTTTTTCAATTGGCTAGGCAGGTAGCATATGCTGCCCTTCCAAGCAATTGAGGTAACTAATTGCAGACACTAGTCTGACTGTCATCACACCCCCCACCCCAATAAGTCTGTGGTGGCCTCAAACAAGATCTGTTAATAGCACAAGAACCAAACCCTGCCCATTGTGCTATAGGAGGCAAAACAGTCATTGCAGCAGCTGGACTAAGGGCAGCTGTGGCTTAACCACAATAGGGCACAAGAAGCACACACAGGGGACACCCCCTGGAACATCTCATTCTGGTACAAGGACCAGAAGTTATTACAAGGTACCACAGGACCTCTTCTATACAGAGCAACTTCATTCAAGACCTGGAGATATAGCTGAGCTCCCTAACACAGAGAAACAAACAGAGTTAGACAAAATGAGGAGACAGAGGAATATGCCCCAAATGAAATAAAAACACAAAAATTACAGTAAAAGAGCTAAATGAAATGAAGATTTAAAAAAAAAATGCTTGAAAAGAATTCAAAGTAAAGGTCAAAAAGATATTTGCTGGACCTGAAATGAAAGCAAATGAACTCAGAATTTCAACAGAGATATTAAAAAATAAAAAGAACCAGAAAGAGCCGAATAATTCAATAACTGAAGTAAAACATACACTAGAGGGAAGCAACAGCCAATTAGAAGATGAAGAAGAATGGATTAATGTTAGGAAGGCAATAATAAAGCAACCAAGCTAAACATCAAAAACAAAACAAAACAAAATAAAAAAATGAGAATAGGTAAGGGTAACTCAGCAACATCATCAAGCATAATAACATTTGCATTATAGGTATCCCAGAAGAAGAGAAAGAGAAGGAGGTGGAAAACTTATTTGAAGAAATAATAGCTGAAAACCTTCCCAGTCTGGAGAAAAAAATAGACATCCATGTCTAGGAAGTACAAATCTACCTCTAACAAACCCAAGGAAATCCACATAAGACACATAATAATTAAATAATTAAAATGACAAAAAGTAATTCAAGAGAGAATTTTTAAAGTAGCAAGAGAAAAGAAAGCAGGTACATACAATGGAAACCTTATAAGTCTATCATCTGATTTGACAATAGAAACTGCAGGTCAGAAGACAGTGGCATACTATATTAAATGTGTTGAAAGAAAAAACTACATCCAAGAATATTCTATGCAGCAACATTATCATTCAGATTAGAAGGAGAGATGAAGAGCTTCTCAAACAAAGGTGGTTATCATCACTAAATCAGTCTTTTGAGAAATTTTAAAGGGATTCCTTTAAGTAAAAACAAAAAACCATATCTAGAAGAGAATTATGAATAAGAAAAATTCACAGATAAAAACAAACACATAGTAAAGGTAATAAGTTAATCATGAATTAATCCAGTCTAGAAGTTGAAACATAAAAGTAATAAAAATCAATTATAGCTAAAAAAAATTAGTCAAGGGGTATACAAAATAAAAAAAATTAAAATATATAAGTGAAATGTGATGGGAGTAAAAATTTAGTGCTTTATAGAATGTGTTCAATCTTAAGCAATCATCAACTTTTATTACAGACTGCTACACATGTAACATGTTATATAAGAACCCACTTGTAACCAGAAATCAAAAACCTATAAGAGATACCCCCAAAATGGAGAGAAATCCAAGCATAATACTAAAAAAAGTCATCACATCACATGGGAAGAGAACAAAAGAAGGATAAGAACTACAAAAACAACTAGAAAACAGTTAACAAAATGGCAAATCAATTTGGCAAAACAAAATCAGTGATTACAAAAACAAAATCAGTAAATGTAAACAGAGTGTACGTTCCAATCAAAAAACAAGGGTAACTGAAAGTATAATAAATCAAGACCTGCCTATATGTTGCTGACAGAGACTCACTTCAGACCTAAAGGGAGAAAGGAAAGTGAACAAAGAGATGGAAAAGGATATTCTAAGCAAATGGAAGTAGAGGGGGGAGCCAGATTAACAATACAAATATCGGACAAAATACACTTTAAAACAAAGACTGTAGCAAAAGATAAAGAAGAGCATTACATAATGACAAAAGGATTAAACTCTCAACAAAATGGGTTTTGAGGGAATATACCTCAATATAATAAAGGCCATATATGAAGCACCTACATCTAGGGTGTATACTACAGGGTCAAAAACTGAGAACTTTTCCTCTGACATCAGAAGTAAGACAAGGATATCCACTCTCACCATTTTTATTCAAAATAGCAAAATAGTACTAGAAGTCCTACCTATAGCAATCAGACAAGAAAAAGAAACAAAATCATCCAGGGCATCTGTTGCATTTCTGTACACTAATAATGAAATAGCAGAAAGAGAAATTAGGAATCTCATTTACAATTGCATCAGAAAGAATAAAATACCTAGAAATAAATTTAACCAAGGATATGAAAGACCTATACTCTGGAAACTGTAAGACATTAATGAAAGTAATGGACAACAGAACAAATAAAAAATAATTATAGATTGGAAGAATAATGTTAAAATGTCCACGCATTTTACAAATCTACAAAACAATCTATACATCTAACACTTTCAATATGAATACACAAGAGCATTTTTCACAGGGGCAGAACAAATAATCCTTAGATGTGTATGGAACCACAGAAGACCTGAAATAACCAAAACAATCTTGAGAAATAAGAACAAAACTGGAGCTATCACAATCCCAGATTTTAAGATACATTACAAAGATATAGTAAATAATATAGTATGGTACTGGCACAAAAATAAACACATAGATCAATGGAACGAGTCAGAAAGCCCCCCCCAAAAAAGAGAGCCCATAAATAAACCCAAGATTATATAGTTGATTACTCTACATCAGAGGAGGCAAGAATTTTCAATGCAGAATAGAGTCTCTTCAAATAGTGTTGGGGGAAAAAAATAGTGTTGGGAAAATTGGACAGTTACATGGAAAAGAATGAAACTGGACCACATTCTTATACCATACACAAAAATAAATTCAAAATGGATTAAAGGTCTAAATGTGAGACTTGAAACCATAAAACTTCTAGAGGAGACTGTAGGCAGTAATCTCCTGGATGTTGATCTTTGCAACATATCCATATATATAGATATGTCCTCAGCAAGGGAAACAAAAGCAAAAATAGACAATTGGGGCTACACCAAAATAAAAAGTCTTGTACTGCAAAGGAAACCATCAACAGAACAAAAAAACAACCTGCTTAATGGGAAAAAAATGTTTTGCAAATCATGTATTTGACAAGGAATTAATATCCAATTCAACACCAGTAAAACAATCCAATTAAAATATGGACAGAGGACCTGAACAGGCATTTTTTTCTAAAGATGACATTCAAGAGGCTAACAGACACATGAATTCTCAATATCACTTATCAGGGAAACACAAATCAAAACCACAGTGAGATACCACTTCACACCAATCAAACCACTCATATCAAAAATACAGTAACAAGTGTAGACAAGAATGTAGATTAAAAAAGAAGCCTGTGTACTGTTGGTAGGAAGGCAAATTGGCACAACTACTGTAGAAAACAGTAAGGAGGTTCCTCAAAAAATTAAAAACAGAAATACCCTAAGATGCAGTAATCCCTCTGCTGGGCATTTCTCCAAAGAAAAGAAAAACAATAATTTGGAAAGTTATATGTACCCTTATGTTTATTGCAGCATTACTTACAATAGCCAAAATATACAAAGAACTAAAGTGTCCCTCAGTAGATGAATGGATAAAGAAGACATGGGGTATCCACACACATACACACTCAATGCACTGTAACTCAACTATAAAAAATGAGATCTTGCCATTTGTGGAAACATAGATAGACCTAGAGAGTATTCTGCTAAGTGAAATAAGTCAGAGAAAGGCAAATACCATATGATTTCACTTATATGTGGAATCTAACACACACACACACACACACAATAGACTCATAAGTACAGAGAACAAATATGGTTCCTGGAGGGAGATAGGTGGGAGAATGGGAAAAACAGACAAGGGGGATTAAGAGGTACAGACTTTGAGTTTTGTAAGTAAGTCATGGAAGTTAAAAGTAGAGGTTAGATAATATAGTCAATAATATTGTAATAATGTGGTATGGTGACAAAAGGTGAAATGGTGACTTCATGGTGTGCACTGAGTAATGTATGGAATTGTTAAATCAGTATGTTGTACTTCTGAAATTAATGTAATATGTTAAATATATTTCAATAAAAATAAGATAATTGTGTAAATTTCTTGGTATAAATCTGGATATATATATATACATCTATATAATATATATATATATTATATATATAGAGAGAGAGATCTCTAGATATATAGATATCTAGATATAAGATATATCTTATATATATATTATATAGATCTCTAGATACATATATATATAGATATATATATAGGGCCCTGGAAGCGACTCACCATGGTTACAACCCAGGCACGTCCCGCAGATACCATGTTTTCACCGACTAAAAATATTTGCGAGTCTTTCCTAAACCACACTTTCCTTTTCACGATGGAAGCCTTTTGAGAGAGGTAGAAGTTTGGATGACAACAGGTCATGCTCTGCCATTCCATGTTATGGAAGTCTAAGGCCCATGGCCTGCACTTTAATAGAAGTATCGACCTTGCCCAAATCCGTCCTTGTTCTATATTCTTTACTCACCTGGGAACACGCTGCCATGAATGGGTGTCCACCTGAAGTCGTTTCACTGAACACAGATCTTCTAAACTCACTGGTATGTATGTTCAAGATTAGGGCCCTGGAAGCAACTCACCATTGTTTCAACCCCAAGCCTGTCCAGCAGATTCCATGTTTACACCAACTAAAAGTCACGAGTCTTCCTAAATCACACTTTCCTTAGCACGTTTGAAGTCTTTTCGACAGACGTAGACAGTTTGGATGACCTGAGGTCGTGCTCTTCCATAACATGTTATGGTGGCTTAAGGGCCTTGGCCTGCACTTACCCTTGGTTATCTATATAATATACAAACACACACACACACCCCTATGTGTATATATAATTTGGGTTTCCTATGTGTATGTATATCCTATATAGTTGTATATATTTGCATATATACATATATAATACAAATGTATATTTTCGATATGTATAATTTATATATATATCCTATAGTAATGTGATATAAAAATACAAGTCTACATGCATATACATTAATATATTCTATATAGTTGGTTTTATATGTATATTCTATACAATTATATATGCATGTCTGCATATATACTTACATGTGTATGTACTTGTGTGTGTATGTGTGTGTGTGTGTGTGTGTGTATAATTCTCCAGAGCCAGTACCTTTTCAGACTATCCTTTTTATTTAATTTATAGCCTATTGGCTCCACTCTGTAGAATCTCTTTTCTTGTAAAATCCTACCTGATTTTAGAAGTCAAAGAAAATGACAAGTTCCTCCAGTTACAAGTTCTCTTATGATATTAATACACACAACATCCTAATGTTTTCTTCCTCTGCCTCATATTAATGATTATATTGGTTTATCTGTAAGGTGAAGTTATGTATTTTCCCCCAAATAATGCAGCCTAAAGATAGAAAAAAAAAAAAAAAAACCTTCTATTTCAGTTATCTGTGCCATGTAATAAACTATCTTAAAATTTAGTAACATCAAATAAGGCTTCTTTTGATTGTCTATATTTTAGTGGATTAGAAATTTGGGCAGAGCTACCCTCAAGTTCTTTTCCTTTGACTTTAATGGCTTTGATTGAGTGGGTGAAACATCTAACGTGGCTTCCATGTGGCTGCACTCGGTCTGCGGATGGCCTAAATGCAAAGGCTCAGAAAGCCTCTCCCACATGTTTGAGGGCTTGGTGTGGTCAACTGGGGCATCTTAATTCTCTTGCACATGATCTTTTTCCAGGTGCTTTCCCATCAGAACTAAGTTCTCCCTGGGAGAACTTGGATCTCTCTTTTTATATAGCATGGTTTCTGATTGTATTAACTAGGTTTCCAAGATGAAAAAGCAAAAAATCCCAGGCCTTTTAATATTTAGGGCCAGAACTGAATGGCATAATTTCTTTCACATTTATTGGCAACACCATGTCAAAAGTCTGGTAGAAATTCAAGGTAAGGAAAGTACTATGGACATGAATCCTGGGAGGTGCAGTTCCTGGGGACTACAAACACAATATACCGCACAAATACTTAATGGCTTAATAAGTGGTGAGTCACGCTTTTAAACAAAGAAAACTTACATGAGGAAATGTGAACTAAAATTGGATGGGGGTTGAAGTCCGGGATTGTGATGCCACCAACGTTGGCTTTCTTTTTCAATATCCCTTTAGCTATTCGAGGTCTTTTCTGGTTCCATATAAATTTTAGAATTATTTGTTCCATTTCTTTGAAAAAGATGGATGGTACTTTGATAGGAATTGCATTAAATGTGTAGATTGCTTTAGGTAGCATAGACATTTTCACAATATTTATTCTTCCAATCCAGGAGCATGGAACATTTTTCCATTTCTTTGTGTCTTCCTCAATTTCTTTCATGAGTACTTTATAGTTTTCTGAGTATAGATTCTGTGTCTCTTTGGTTAGGTTTATTCCTAGGTATCTTATGGTTTTGGGTGCAATTGTAAATGGAATTGACTCCTTAATTTCCCTTTCTTCTGTCTTGCTGTTGGTGTAGAGAAATGCAACTGATTTCTGTGCATTCATTTTATATCCTGACACTTTACTGAATTCCTGTATAAGTTCTAGCAGTTTTGGAGTGGAGTCTTTTGGGTTTTCCACATATAGTATCATATCATCAGCGAAGAGTGATAATTTGACTTCTTCTTTGCCGATTTGGATGCCTTTAATTTCCTTTTGTTGTCTGATTGCTGAGGCTAGGACTTCTAGTACTATGTTGAATAGCAATGACAGAATGGGAGAAGATATTTGCAAACGACATATCAGATAAAGGACTAGTGTCCAGAATCTATAAAGAGCTTAGCAAACTCAACACCCAAAGAACAAATAACCCAATCAAGAAATGGGCAGAGGACATGAACAGACATTTCTGCAAAGAAGACATCCAGATGGCCAACAGACACATGAAAAAGTGCTCCATATCACTCGGCATCAGGGAAATACAAATCAAAACCACAATGCGATATCACCTCACACCAGTCAGAATGGCTAAAATCAACAAGTCAGGAAATGACAGATGCTGGCGAGGATGCGGAGAAAGGGGAACCCTCCTACACTGTTGGTGGGAATGCAAGCTGGTGCAACCTCTCTGGAAAACAGCATGGAGGTTCCTCAAAATGTTGAAAATAGAACTGCCCTATGACCCAGCAATTGCACTATTGGGTATTTACCCTAAATATACAAACGTAGTGATCCAAAGGGGCACGTGTACTCGAATGTTTATAGCAGCAATGTCCACAATAGCCAAACTATGGAAAGAACCTAGATGTCCATCAACAGATGAATGGATCAAGAAGATGTGGTATCTATACACAATGGAATACTATGCAGCCATCAAAAGAAATGAAATCTTGCCATTTGCGACAACATGGATGGAACTAGAGCGTATCATGCTTAGCGAAATAAGTCAGGCGGAGAAAGACAACTATCATATGATCTCCCTGATATGAGGAAGTGGTGTTGCAACATGGGGGCTTAAGTGGGTACGAGAAGAATAAATGAAGGAAGATGGGATTGGGAGGGAGACAAACCATAAGTGACTCTTAATCTCACAAAACAAACTGAGGGTTGCTGTGGGGAGGGGGTTTGGGAGAAGGGGGTGGTATTATGGACATTGGGGAGGGTATGTGCTTTGGTGAGTGCTGTGAAGTGTGTAAACCTGGTGATTCACAGACCTGTACCACTGGGGATAAAAATACATGTTTATAAAAAATAAAAAATTATATTAAAAAAAAATAATAATAAAAAAAAAAGAAAAAAAATAAAATTGGATGGGGGTAATAACAGAAAATCTGTCATTTAGTTGAAATTACTCCAACACACCTTGATGTGTTAGACTGAGGGTAATATTAATGGGTACAGAGCCCATTGGGGTTCTAGAATATTATAGAAAAAATAGTACGGCTAGTTTACAGAAACCTAGTACTTTTATTTATTTATTTATTTTTAAATCTCAGGTTGTCTAAGACCATTATGGAATAGGTCATCTATGTTAAATATAGTCTGTATTACTTTAATCCTGCAAAATCCTCTATATATGTTTTAAGTTGCTGGGTTCTCTATAACTTCTCCCTTATTAAGATAAGGGAGAAGTAATTAAGATATAGTATAATATATACTATATATAGTGTAGTATAAAGAAGTATATTAAGATAAGTGGTGAAAATAATGTAAAAGCATGTTTTCTGTATTTATCTCACATCAGCGTATTTTAAAAATGCATTTGCATCAATGAAGGGAACCTATTAACATTTGTTTAACCTGGCATTCCCAAGACATTTTTCCTCCCAAAAGACAATATTACAACCCAAAGAAAATACTTCCAGAAATGTTAGAATAATTTCTATGGTAAAATCAGCCTGAGAAATTCATTTTCACCAAGAGCTCTAGGGTTTATATAAACTCTAAGATTTCAGAAATTATATTTTTCCTAGCTGGAGAATTTTTGTGACATGTAGTGATGTAATTCTTCCCATTTTGTACTTTGCCTTTTCCTCTTATTCCTGTGAAAAATTTCATTTTTATTTTAAAATAGATAAGGATAGATAGCTGCAAATTATGCTTCTTGAGGGTCAAAAATTGGGCCCCATTTCTTGCTGTGTTCACCTGTTCCTCTGTTTCCCACAGTGTTTCCTCAACAGGGAATTTCCTCTTGGCTCCTGCAATTGACTATGCTCAGGAGCCAGAAATAATGTGGAGTACTAATAGGAATATTTTACACTAGAATGTGCCAAAAAGGTATTGTCAGGCTGCAAGCCAGATCTCAGGATATCCTCTCATGCTTCCAGGGTTTGCTTTCCAGTGATGACTTCATGAGAGCAGAAGCAGCCAGTGAGGTGGGGCAAGAGGAGGGATTTTAAAACTAATGCCAGCTTGCTATGCTTCTTCTCTGTTGATAGTGCAAAATGCTTATTTTTGCTCCTCCTTCTCTGTTTTCTTCCAGAGCATGTTGGGAGCTGTAGCCAAAAGAATCTTCCTATCTTAATAAGGGAGAAGCTATAGAGAAGACCCAATAACTTGCCCATAATCATAGTATTTAATACAAAGTAATAATCATGCATCTTCCTCAATCCTATTGAAAGGTCCCCCAATGATATGTCCGTGATCAAAGGAGACTGATACAAAGCAAAGGTCAAGCAAAGCTTTATTTCACGCCAAGCATCGAGAATCAAACTGACTAGTCAGGGCTGTCTCTTACAAAGAGGGGACCCCTCCCTGCCTTATAGACTAACTTTTATAGAGCAAAGGCCATGTGGTTGGGCCTGGCCACACACAGGTGGCCAATGAGATTGTAACACACAGAGAAATCTGCACAGTCATGGTAGGTCACACATGGTTGGCCAATTGAATTACAATTTACCCTAGTAGATATTTGAACTAGCCTATCACCTTAGTCAGAATTGGTGCCCAAAAGGCAGGATCCACACTCCTTGGTAGCTAGGGAGACAGTATGTGTGCCCCACTGATTGATGTCTCCACCTGGCCTGACCCACCCTTGTATTTGGGCTTTGTTACCTGGGGCTGGTTTCCAGGACTTGCTTTAAAGTAAGTTCCCAGAGCGGGGCAGAGGGCAGGGTCAGTTTAAGCTTTACTGCATAAACAACAAAATCACTGTTTAAACAGATGGAATTGCTCTGGCTAAATGGGCCCTTACAGTGTAGGTACCATAGAAAGTTAAGAGACACATTTCCCTACTGCCAGTTATTTTTCAGTCCCATCAACATCATCATTATCTTTATTGTTGTTACCGTGGAAACCAGCTAGGTGTCTAAAATGTTATAAAAATATATGATAATATATGTGTATAGGTATATGCATATTTGTAGCAGAGATTTTTTTGCAACACAGTTGCATAATACACATATACTATTCTAGTATATTTAGAATAGCATATTGATTTATACCACCACATTTCAAGAAAAAGAAACTTATGGATCAGTGTCCTTTTCCATTTTTAACTTATTTACCTAATTGATGGCTTTGATTTCAATATGATGCCTATCTGGTCAAGTTCACATGCATTAATAAACTTAGCCAGTATTAAATCATAATTTATAATCTCTGTGAAGGTAAAATATCTGAAAACATACACCAATAGGTGGAAAACAAATTTAGAGACAAGAAAGAGCACCATGAGCCATAAATGATGAGGAAGCTGAAGGCTAGCTGAGGACAGGCAGAAGCAGACACCCCATAAACAGCCCCCCCAATGGGATAAATTTATAATTCCTTAGGACTCCTGGCTACCCTAAAGGAAAAACAAATAGTTAATTTATAGAGATTGCAATCTTGCAAGACATGAATCTCCCTCAGTTTACAAAAGTTTTAACAATTTACAAGAGCAAACATTTCTATCAATGACTTAGCTTCCAGAAAGGAATGTAGATACAATTAAATGTCCCTATAATCCACAGCCAATTGACAGATACTCAGAAACCCCAGGGCAGCTTTTCCTGTCCACAGGTCCTGTCCCTGTGCTTTAATACAACCATCTTTTTGCACCAGAGACATCTCAAGAATTCTTTCTTGGCTGTGGGCTCTGGACCACACTCCACCAAACTTTACCTATATCCAAAGCTTCTTCATAATGATAAGTGAAATCTCATGGGGGCTTAGACTAGACATTCAAGTCTGAAAATGAGTAGGGGACAGGAGGAGCTAAGTAGGGAGAGATAGATAGGGGACTAGATGATTAGGCTTACAGAAATCCCAAAAATGTGGAGATGAAACCAGAGATAAGGGTACAAACCTGGCCATCCTGTCCTAGGTGTCAGTGGTGGGATCTTATCATAACAGCTACTTATAACCAACCAGGAACTACCAGACCCTAAAAAGAAAGTAAACCTTTGAAGGTGTTATCACTAGTCCTTACTCAATAGTGATATCAATGAGATGTTAAGATTTAAGTTCCCTTGTTGGCTTTCTATAAAAGACTCCCTAAAAGCCCTCAGTGGCAACCCTGTCTAGACCCCTCTCACTCTTGAGAGTTTCTGTATCCTCACTCTCATTTGTCCCAGAGATTAATTCTTTGACTCCCTGAGAAAATAACCTAGCTCTCCCACATCAAAAGTATATAAATAGGTAAAGAGAATGAGGCAAATTCCCATGCCATGGTAGCAGTTTGATCAAGGGTACAGAAAATGAACTAGTAAACTAGAGTTAGAAGACAATGAGTAAACATCAATTCAATTACTCAAGAGTAATCAGAAAATAAAACAATGGAAAATGTAGACCATAGTAGATGTAGCAGTGCTGATACAAAGTCTTTGTGAGTGAAGAAATGAGTGATACCAAGTCTTTGACAGTTAATGAAGTGATACAAAGTCTTTGACAGTTAATGAAGATTTGTCTCAGGGAGAGGAAACAAAAACTAGGCTAATAATGCCTGGGCTATAAAGAGATTTTTGAGTATCAATACTGATAATTTCCTGGATACCTGAGCACAAAGAGTTCTGGGACTCGTTAATCAATAAAATTAGCAGGAACTGGGACCAGAATGAACACATGAGAGTAGGAAAACTACGGCTATGCTCAGAATATGGAGATGGCATTTGTAGGGTACTGCAAACTAAGGATGTGGTGACACTATAAATGAACTTCCTAGTCCTATTTTGTCAAAACATTAAGTGGACCAGGCCCTGTATGTTCTGCATGTGAGGCCTCTTAAAGAAGAAATTGCAGGAAGCCAGAGAAGATAAAAACAGGCTAAAACGAGGTCATGACTGACATAAATGTTGTGAATTAATATTACCATGACGTAGACAATGGAAGAAGGGAGGAAGATTCATTTAAAGACAAAAAGACATTTATGTATACCTGTAATCAGAGGCTTCCTGTGTGGATAGCATTAATAACGACAGCTAAAATTCACCGAGGTAGTGCTTTCCCCAGACCCTGAGTTAAGTATCTTAATTCTCACGGAAAATTCCTTTCACCAACAAGGTAACTATTAAGGCCTCAAGTAGTTAGGTGACCAAATGTAACAAAGTTACCAAAGATGGAGTCAGAGCAAATCATGTCCTGTCTAGCCCTGAAGTCCTTCTCCCAAACAGGATACCACAGTCTCCCACAGTTTTGAATCTATATGACTGTGGGGAAATACAAGGAGTCTCTGGGTAGATATGCTGACACTGGGATGACTGCAAATCACTCAAGTAGATAATTAGTGATAAAATTAGACAGAGTTCATGGCTGCAGATGGGTAGTTAGAAATTTTACAAATAACAGATTTTCACTGAAACCATGAGAATAATTTAAATCTCTAGTGGAAAGAAGATACAGAAAAAGGACAGAGGTTCAAAAAAGAGAACACTAACTCTATTTATATATAATTACTTAGAAGATACATTTAGAAATCATAAAGTAAAATATATTTGAACATACACCTTTGTGTGGAAAAAAACCAGCAAACTTCTGTGTCATGAAAATAAAGAACATTTTATGTTATCGACTGAGCTAATGTATCATTAGCTGGACACTAAAACATTTTACAATTAATATACTGGTCAAAGGATTACATAACATATAGAATGAGTATTTCATTAGGGTCAGTCTTCTGTGGTTTGAAAATTTTCTTGCAAAATGAAAGAGAAACTTCATAGAATATGTGTTTGTTTTCTTGTCCTAAATACCTATCTTCTGAAATCATTAGAAGCAGGTCTTTTTGTCTCCACAATATGATGGTGGTGGTGGCTGGTGACAGTGGTCAGTGTGACTAATATTTACTAAACATATATAACCTGCCAGGGTTCTAAGTATTTTTTAAGTAATGCTCAATATGATATGAAACACATATTTTGGTCTTCATCCCAGCTCCTGGCCCCAGTTCCTACAATACTTATAATTTCTTAAGTGATAAAGCTAAAGGCCTACCTTTTGTTATAATATCTGGATTTTGTCCTGGACTCCTAAACCAGCTCCAGAGCATCTTTCATTATTCAGAACAGGTGCTTCAGCCACACCTGAATTTATGTTAATTAGAGGATTTTTTAAAAAACCCTGAGGATTGGGAGATTGAAGGGGGAACTGCTTGTTAAAGGAATAAACCATGTGATTAGAAGGTTGGAATTTTCAGCCCCATTCCCTGACGGGAAGGAGAAAGAGCTGGAGACTGAGTTTATTATCAATCACGCCTTAGTGGTGAAACCTTCTAAAAAACCTTCACTGAAGGGGTTTGGGGAACTTCCAGATTGGGAAACACATGGGGGTGGTAAGAGGGTGGTGCCCCTGGAGGGGCATAGAAACTCTACCCTTTCCCCATACATTGTTCTGTGCATCTTTTCCCTTTCAGTTGTATTTTTTTGTAATCTAGAAAGTAAATCATTATTCCTGAGTCCTGCGAGCCCTACTAGCAAGTTATTGAACCCATGGAAGGGGTCATGGAAACCCCCAGTTTATAGCCAATACAACCTGAGACTTGAGATTGTCATCTAAGTGGGGCAGGTCGTCTTATAGGACTATACCCTTAACCTGTGGGATTTGCATTAACTCCAGATAGACAGTGTTAGGACTGAATTGTATTGTGGGATGTTCAGTGTCCACAGGATTGGGAAATTGCTGGTAGTGAAAAACTCACACAAAAAGTATGTCAAAAGTGTTGTAAGTAGGAAAAAAAGAAAAAAACCTTCATTTAAAAAAAAAATAGTATTAAAACACAAATTCCAAAAGGCTGAGATGAGTACCAAGGTAAAACCATGTCCTAAATGGAAAAACAATAGAAAATATTAGGAAGAAAATGTAGAGGTAGGAAATTTTCCTTCTTCCCTTCAGTGTTTTTTGGCTAGCCTAATAATTAAATTTCTGTAAAACAGATTACCAAGAGAAAAACACTGTATGTGCAGAGGCCCATGAAATATATAACATCCTAAGCTAAAGAGAAGGGATTAGGGGTCTGGGGTCTCAAAAGGGAGCTAAGAAGAAGTATTTTGTAGACCAAATGTTGACCATGCCATGCAGATACATATTTTGGATATAAAAAATTTATTTTTGGTAATAGCCCTTTTCTTGGTATAGGCCCCTTTACTAAATCTTTTTAGGTAGTTAAGGGGGAGGTAAAAAGCTCTTCCTCACTCTACTGGGCCCTGATTGTTTCCAACTCAAAATAATCCACATATCTAGGTGACACATTCTGGGGGGATGTACTCTGCTTTCCCTCAGAAACTAATCATACTGTGCAAAAAGAAATTACATATATGAAAGTCTTTTAGAAGTGGAGGCCATGAATCACAAGCTGGAACACATGACAAGCATCCTATTACCAATCCAAACTAGACTCCTGTAGGAAACATCCTCCTCCATCTTCCTCATCACTGTTCTGCCTCTGTTTTCCTTCATCCAGTCTGGCCTACTCCAGCTTTTATTCCCTCCACCCCCAAAGGTGTCTTTCTTCATGCAAATGGAATCATATACCTCCTATTCTTTCAAAACTTGCCCTTTATAATGTTTTACCATTGTTTTAACATGACAAATACACTTTCAAAAGCAGTCCCCAATTCTTCTTTTCCCTTTCCCTTTCATTTTTCCACACACATGAAGATTATACAAAGGGCTGTTATATGAATACAACTAAGACTTTGCCTTTAAAATACTTTGTCTATAGCTGAAAGGCCTTTATTTTTCTCTGCCTCTCAAGCTCCTTATTTTTCAGGTCATAATACAAGTTTATTGTAAAGCCTAATGTAGCAATATGCCCTTCCTTCTAGTTAATTTGTTTCTGATGCTCCTAACACACTGTGTACCTAGTTTCTTCGTACAACCCCTCCAACTGTATTACATATGTATCTCCACGACCACCAGACTATGAGCTCAAAGGAAGAAACTCTTTTTTATCCTCCTTTGGAGCCTCAACAAATAAGCAGAGTGCTTATAACATAGATTTTCAATGAACAAATGTTTATTTGAATCATTGGGAAATCAATGAAATCAATGAACTTCCATGAAACAAAGATTCATTTTTTAAAAGTTACCCTTAAGCCACTTGTATAGTTAAACCATACTTATGTATCATGCGGACAGACGTTGGTCAGGAGAGCGGGATGACTGTGCTTTAAATCCAGTTACGTTGCTTTTGTTAACCCAACCAAATGAACTTTAACATTCATTTAATTTTTTCTGTACTCACTTCCTAATCTGTGAAACACAAATAACACTCTGTGTTCTCAACTCTTGAACTGTCATAAAGATGAAGTAGAATAATACAGTTGAAAGCACTTTAAAAACTAGTGCCACACTGGGTGTGGTGAAAAAATAATGAATACTGTTTTTCTGAAAATAAATAAATTAAAAAATATATAAAAAACAAACAAAAAACTAGTGCCACATGCAGATAAGCACGGAACTTATATATATATAATATATATGTATATTATATATACATATGTATATTATATATATACATATGTATATATATGTATATATATGTACATATATACATATATATGTAATATACATATATATTATATATATATAAGTTCCGTGCTTATCTGCATGTATATATATAATTATTATTTTTATTACATAGCAGGGATCAGCCTACAGAAGGCTAAGTTGAAAGACTGGTATTTGGGGTATGTGTGAAATCAGGTACTGAACTGGGGCAGAGGTTTCTAGACTGAACAGTCAGAAAGACATGCAGGAATATTGGGCTTTTGGGAGCTGGGGTCTAGAGTAGGCCATGCACTAGGAGAAAAGAGACAAGTTCATCTTGAAAAAAATAATTATGCCGAAGGTTCAAGTGAAATTTGCATCCTCATCCATGGTGAATTTTTCTATCTTACATTTTGGAAGAGAAAGAATTCTTCTTCTAAGAATTTAGGGAAAATAATTTCTCAAAAGGAATTTTATAGCCCTGATTCAGTGGTGGGATATCAACTCACTTTGCTTCTGTGTTAGATTTAAAAACTTAGTGTATGTTTGCAATATTTTCTACTTTAGTATAATGCATACAGAAAATTTTGAAACATTGAGTTATTTTAAAAATGTCTTTTAGACAGAATGTTATAAAATCTGAAGTTGTGTAGCAATAGTGAGTGGTAGGCTGCAAGCTGACTGAAATTTACTTTCCAAAGGAAAAAAAAAATTATTTTATAAAGACATAAAAGTTTTAAACATAGTTTGAAAAATTTCATTAAAGAGAATAAATTATCTTTTCTAAAATTGCATTCTACAGATTCCCCTCATAATATTTTCTTAGTATTGCCAGGGTTTATTTAATTAATTTGTAAATTATATTGAGAACTTTGGCCCCAAACTGTAATGAAACTGCAGACTATTTTTGCATTACGATTTCTAAAAGAGATTCTTTATGACTCTAGGGACAAACAGTATGTGAGATGCTGCCATCATGAAGGTAATAAAATTTGCTTATAGTAATTTCTTCTATATTTGAATTAATTTTAATCACCAGTGTGATTGCATTTTGTATGCATGTATGATTCACCCTTGTAATATCAAGTGTAGTTCTATCTCAAACCTGTTAGATTATGTTTCTTCACTGATTTTGAGAGTTCTTTGTAAAAGAACCATCTGGGGTCTGAATGGAAAGAATTATAATTCCCATCAGACTTTTAATTTATTGGAAATCACTCAGGGCTGAGGAAGTTTGGGTAAGAAATGACCAATGTGGTCTCAAGAGCCTATCTGTGTCTTGGCTAATTGCCAAGAAAGGGAGGATTGCATCTGAATATTGGGATATCATACATATAATTTTGTTTGTGTTAAAGTACAATTTTTTGGTTTGTCCATTTCGTTAGTCTCCTGTCCCCTCACCTACCCACTGTTGGACAAACTTTTCATAAAATCCTTTATATTGATTGTGTTTTTTGCAGCTCATGAGAAACTTAAATTATGAACTTATTTTTATTTTATCCATACAGAAACCTAAAAATCTCCATATATTTCTTTAAACAATAAAAACAAAAAACAATATTGTAACCACTTGCTTCCTTGTCATAACCTTAGACATTTGGTATTTCCCCCTAATTTATTAAAGAGGTGTTGTACTTCCCTGAGGCACAATTTTAATCATTTTTATGCAGCTTATTAGTAGAGCTATTAGTAATAGATATTCATCATGTTTGAAAATATTTGGATGCTATTTGAACCCCCTCCAAATACTCAGTTCTCAAATCCATGTTGTACTTTTCGGCATTCATACTATGCCATTTCCGTTAATCAAGCAAAAAATTCATTAGGCATTCAATGTTTAATTATCTTTATTACTTTAGATTTGTATTAAAACTATAAGTCACTATCGGAACCCTAAATAAGACATTTTTTTCTGTTCTTTTTCCTTCTCTATTCTGCTAACATTAAGAAACGTTAGGGTTTCTGGGAGTTTATATCTCATGTGAAGAGGTTCAAAATAAGTCTTCCCAAAATGTGCCACTTTGGCATGTGGACTATTTTGAGTTGAAGGCAATCAAGAGTCAACAGATTCAAAAAAAGTTTTACCTCTCCCATAAACTACCTAACAGAACTTAAATAGGCAGCCTGTCCCAGCAAGAGAGCTATAACTAAAAGATCATTTTTATCTGAATGACCCATCTATATGGCAGGACAAATATCTAATTACCAAACATCTGTTCTCCTTATCAACCCTGTGAATTACCCTCTGCCCCTTTGAAGCGTCAGGACCCTATCCTGTTCCCTAGGTCAGGATGGCATATAACCTTTAATTTCCCAGCTTGACCTTGAATTTCTTTGCTTTGTGGGGCACTATAATATGCAAATAAATTGGTTTTTCTTTGGTTAATCATCTTATGTCAATTTGATTATTAGACCAGTAAAATAACTTAGAAGGGTAGAGAAAAAAAATTCCTCTTCTGTATATGTATTATTTCCAGTAAAATTAGATCTTTAATTATATAATGTAGAGTGATTTATATATACCACTTGGTAAGATTTTTTTATGTCTTTACATTTACAAATATATAAAAATGTACTTGTCAGATTGTGTGTTCTAATTTAGATTTAGATCATAATGCTTACATTAACACCAGATCAATCTATTCCTCCTTTTCTACAGAATTCTCTTGATCAGAATAGCGTCCATAGAAAGTTTCATACCAACACTTTCTTCAGAAGAAAGCTTTGGAGTAAGGGGGTTCTAGAGTTTTGAAAAGTGAATCTTAAGAAACACGGGATTTAGTATGTGATGAGAATTAGCTATCCTTATATTATTTAGACAAATACAATAAACTAGTCTGTCCATAGAATCAATATAAAATCATGATGGATAAAATATATAAGATACACAAAAGAAAAGAGTACAGTTTGGATAAGGCATAAAAATCAATTAGGTATGCTCTAGAAAAAGTAGTTTTTCTCTAATACGCAATGTTAAAACCTGATGTCACTCTGCTCAGTTCTAGTAAACACTGGAAACAATCTGATATGCATCCCTAGAGTTTAGAATCTGACATTTCATATCCTTCTCAACTAAAAGGAATTTGTTTCTTAATAAATAGCTGATTACATATCCTGAGCCTGGGAAAAATCAAACAGACTAGTAACTCCTTGTTGTTGTCAGATAGTAAGATTATTTGAAACACTGTTTGATGATATTGCTTAAAGAAGTATAAATATTCAAACTCAAATGGACTTCCATTGATCAAGTTGTATTAATTTGAATATCCAACAGTGAATCACAATTACAGTTTTTAGGAGCAAATTAACTATTAAAAATCCACGAGTCATAATGGAAAAATATACCTGTAAGTATTTCATAAATATAGTTATAATACAAAAGATGGATAAAATAGAAAGCATATTTTACAATGGTTTTAACATATAAAATTTTACAAATATAGGAATCCTTTACTGTTTCTTCTATTGTGTGTGTGTGTGTGTGTGTGTGTGTGTTTAACAACTTAGAGGTATATTCACTGAGGTTATTACCAGGAGCGAATCTAACAATCACCATACCCCAAAGGCTTAACAAAATGAAAGCATAACACTATAACAACACTTTTCAAGATATGTTTCCTGGGGCAAGAAAAATAAAAACAAAAACTATTGAGAATGCATTAAAATAAAAAATGTCTGCACATTAAAAGAACAAAACTAAAAGGCAACCTACTGAATGGGAGAAGATATTTGAAAATATCATATCTGAAAAAGGGTTAATATCTAAAATATACAAAGAACTTATACAATCTACCCCTAAAAAAATCCAATTGAAAAATTATCAGAAGACATAAACAGACATTTCTCTGAAGATGACATACAGATGGCCAACAGATACATAAAAAGATGCTCAATATCACTTATCAAGGAAATGCAAATCAAAACTACAATGAGCTATGACCTCATACCTGTCAGAATGGCTAAAATCGAAAACACAAGAAACACGAGTTGGTGAGGATGTGGAGAAAAAGGAACCTTAGAGTATTGTTGTTAAGAACACAAACTGGTGTGGCCACTGTGGAAAAGAGTATGGAAGTTTCTCTGAAAATTAAAAAGAGAACTACCTTATCATCCAGTAATCATACTACTGGATACTGACCCTCAAAATACAAAAGCACTAAGTCAAAAGGATATATGCCCCCTTATGTTTATTGCAGCATTATTTACAATAGCCAAATTATGGAAGCAGCCCTGTGTCCATCAACAGATGGACGCATAAAGATGTGGTGTATGCACACACATTTATGTACATATGTGTAGATATTACTTAACTATAAAAAAGAAGGAAGTCTTGCCATTTGCAACAACATGGAAGGAGCTAGAGAGTATAGTGCTATGTGAAATAAGTTAAAGAAAGAAAATTCCGGATCATTCACTCATATATGGAATTTGAGAAACAAATGAGCTAAGAAAATAGAAACAAAGACACAGACTCTTAATTATAGAGAACAAATGATTACCAGAGGGGAGGTGGATGGGGGCATGAGTGAAATAGATGAAGGGGATTAAGAGTACACTTGTCATGGTAAGCACTGTGTAATATACAGAACTGTTGAAATTACTATATTGTACACCTGAAACTGATATAACTGTTAACTGTACTGGAAGCAGAGTTTGACATGGTTTGGATAGTTCTGCTGGGTTAGGGTTATTATTTGTGATAATATGGTTTCTAGAGGCCTCTATCAGGTCTATCCCTTTGCTTCAAGTCATGTGACCACAAGTTTCTTCCACACACATTCTACTGAGCAGAGTTGGTCTTATGTTCTGCCTATGAAAGGGGAGGCAGGGAATGCAGAAGAGGAGTGGATATTGTTAAACCATACCACAACAGACATGCATTTTCCTCTACATAAAGAATGGTGGGCACAAGAAACTGTGAGGAAAAACAAATAGTTGAAGAAATAAGAGTTATATCAAGAATAGTGAAGATTCATCAGAATGAATGTTCACATCTGATCATCAGGTAGAAAGAAGGTCCAACAATAGATTGTTAGTCAATGAATTAAGCAAACTCCCTGAGAGAACTGACTCCCCTGACATATCCTGTTTGAGGAACAGAAAAATTCTGGGTAACACTACTCCTCATAATGAAAGATTAATGAGACACAATAAAATAAATGCAAATTAAGACAGGCATACCATCTTGTAACCAAGACTTGATGGACACAAGTAAGCAGAGGGAGACACAGGTTCCAAGAACAGGCCTCATGCTGATTAATCCATTTATGGTGGCAAGAGAACATCACTCTAAAGAAGAGAACTAGCCCAGCAAACACCCATTCAGGTCTGACTCAATTTAAAAAGGCCAGACATTTTTCATGCCAAAAATAGGAAAGAAATTATAAATTTTGATTGGCTTATATTTTATATCTGTAGGATTGCTACAAAAATATGAAGGCATAAAGTGTGTCATTCTCTAACTTCAAAAACATATGTAATATACAAGGAGAAATAGCAGGAAGAGGAAAGGGAAGAAGAAGAAAAAGGACGAGCATTGGGGGAATTGGGGAGGAAGAAAAGAGAGAGGAAAAAATTTTTTGATCCAGAGAATCAATAATAAAGTCTTAGTCCTTTTAATATTATAAACCTGTACATTATAGGTTTGTAACATATTTGGTGATTTTTAAAATTTGTTTGTAGTCCCACATGATTATTTTTTAATGTAGTCTTATTTACAGAGCTATACTGACACCCAGAGTGTGAATTTGTGTGTGTGTATATGTGTGTGGGGGGGAGGAGCAAAAGTGTATCCGTTACAGAGTTTATGACTGCAAAGTAAGAAATAAAGAACTAGGCAGAACATAGGAGGAAATGATCAAGAATTGAGGAAGTAGGCATTAAAAATAAAAAGAGAGAGGGATGGGCTAGAAGAAAAATAAGACACCATTTATTGAAGCTGTGCCATATTTTATTTTACTCACTGTGTTAGATGCAATGTGATCAGCTCACCATAACTAGATAAATTGAAAATGCTGATAATTAGGGAAGTCCATTTAAATCATATAGAACGATGTAACTCAGATAATGTGAGAAAAGTCATTGAATTAAACAATTGGGTTCACAGTGGCTTCGGATTGTAGTCAGTGGTAAGACAAACCTGGATATACCTAGGAAAATTTCTAAACATCTACCCCCCCCCCCCCCCCGCCCAGGGAAGTGAGGAGACAGTGTTATCATGTGTGATAGAGGTAGAAAGAGAGAGAGCAAAGGTGTGAGGAGCAAAGCTGGGTGCCGATAGAGGTAAAAATTATCTACCAAAAGGACCACTGAATAAAAAGAATACATTAAAAATGTATTTAAATTTGAAACTGTGCCATTTGAAGTGGGTAATTTGCAAATATATACTTATGTCTTTTTAACTCACATCAAAATCTGATTTGTAACGATTTGTAATGAGAGTCCTTTACGTAGGACTGAAAGTATCTGAACTGGAAAAGATCCCAAGTTCCCTATGCTAAAGGAGACAACACTGCATGAAAGGAATGCTGTGGAAGAGGGGAAAGATAAGAATATAAATTAATTCATAGAAATATCTAACTGACATTAGAGATGTAGCTTGCACAAAGAAAAATGCAGGGAATTGAGTCTCTTTTTTTAAGGATTTTTTTTTTTTTTAATTTGAGAAAGAGAGAGAAAGTACACATGCACACACAAGTGGGGGGAAGGGCAGAGGAGAGGGAGAAAGAATCTCAAGCAGACTCCACACTGAGCAGGGAGCCTAATGAAGGGTTCCATCTCATGACTCCAAGATCATGACATGAGCTGAAACCAAGAGTTGGACACTTTAACCACTGAGCCTCCCAGGCACCTTGTAGGGAACTGAAATTTACGCACAAGGAATCTGATCTTCTTCCCCATTTTATATGTTTTAAAGACAGGCAGGAAATATTCACTTGAGTTGAGATGGAAACCCCTATAAGTCTTTCATTTTTTCAAGTTTCTCTAAGATTGTCCAGTTTGGTAATTCTGTGTGTATGTGTTTGCCTTGAATTAATGAAACACTTTCCAGATGTATCACAGCTATTCTCACACTCAATTATGAGTGTATGCACTTTTGAAGCATCTGGGATAACATTTCAGCATTCAAAAAAGATTGATGTATTCATGACACAATAGACTTAACAAACATCTGCCATTTTTTTTTGTTTTGTTTTTGCCAAACCTAAGCACACTTATGAAGGGCATGGGGATAGACTCCTTAACATTTTAGAACATAAACTTTAAGATGTTTATAAGAATTGAGGAACAGATTGTTTGCGGACATACCAGATTAGCTTCCTTATTCTTATTTCCTGGAAAATAAAATCTTATTTAGGGAAAAAACAAATTAAACAAATATAGGAAAAACAAAGCCATAAATATGTTTTGAAAATAACTAGGGGCACCTGGGTAGCTCAGCCGTTAAGCTTCTCCCTCAGCTCAGGTCATGATACCAGGGTCCTGGGATCAAGCCCTTCAGGGAGCTCCCTGCTCAGCAGGGAGTCTGCTTCCCCCCTACTCCACTTGTATGCTCTCTTTCTCTCAAATAAATAAGTAAATTCTTTTAAAAAAGAGCTAAAAGTGATAAAGAAATCAGACTTTTTAACCACTCAGAGACGGTCTAAATGTTTACTTTGGTAAGTAAACAAACTTTCAAACAAATTCACCTATGGCATATACCTATATAGATGAGACACAAGTAAATTTCTTGAAGCACTCTGGCCATTGTCTTTGGTATTTTGTTGTAGGAGAATGGATAGACCCCCAGGATAGAATACAGGAAGATAATACAGGAGCAGACTCTACGTCAGCATTTAGCAGAAAATTCTGATTTAATTCACTAGCATACTAGAAAATCATGACTGTTGAAAAGAAAAGAGTTTTCACTATTATTTATTCTTTACAAACATGAATCATTAGTAACTGGAAAGCTTTCCTACCATAACT
This sequence comes from Mustela nigripes, assembly GCF_022355385.1. NCBI lineage: Eukaryota > Metazoa > Chordata > Mammalia > Carnivora > Mustelidae > Mustela > Mustela nigripes. The sequence continues at coordinate 55,552,419 of NC_081561.1, forward strand.
TCAAAAGCAAGCTATGAAAAGAAAAAAAAATTATTACATCAGAACTCATTGTCTGGTCCCCAAAATTGGACTTGAGTAATAAATATGGGAATAGCTATTTTCACATTCACACATATTTAGTGCTTAAATGTCTTGTCCTTGAAGCACAATTATAAAACTTGAAGAAATATTAAAGTTTTTTTTTTTATTTGAAATATCATTTTCCAGATACAACAACTGGTCTGATATACAACTGCAGACAACTAGTGCACTTTCTAACAAAGTAATAGAGGCCTAAGTTAGGGAAATTTGAAGAAATGGCTAATTTTTCAATTAGCACTAGCAGTGTCTTAATTAACCTAACTAGAGGTTTGAACAAGAAAAAAAAAATCCACAAAATATCAATCATTTATATTACTCCATGGTTGTATAAAACTAGGAATTAAGTTACAGAATTACCACTAGATTTCTTAATGTTTTAGCAACTGATGTTTATGGATAACCATTTTTCACCAGAGGAAAATAAATAAATAAATTTAGGGGGCTATGATACAAATAATAGGGCAAGAAAAGGATTAATTCACTAACTTACACATTCTTTTGTATGAAATTCTACTTTGTGAAAAAATATGGAAAATGAAACTCTTAATTTTGATTATAAACTCATTGTTTTAAATCAATTTAAAGTAGGCCACTTCCAAGCTTCATTTGACAGTAAGTTGCTTTTTATTTTCCCTCATTACTGAGCTGCTTTAAAATATAAGGCCATAGTTCTTTTATGTTTAGAAATATAGGATTATAGCTTGTCATTCCCACATTTTTGTTTACCCCCTAAATTACAATGTTACTTCTGGTGCCAGTACTGCTAGGACATTAGTTCATCTGAGTTTAGAATATATTATTATCTCTGATAGAGCATAAAAACAGCAGATTAATAAAGGGCTACTTTGCCCTTCTCAGGAAACAGAGCCAATTCTGAGCATCTGTTTATATGTGTTCTTGGGAGTGAAGGAGCATGTAATTTGTCCTTTAAGGCTTATGTCTTTCATTTTTGTAAGAAACATAACAAGACTGAAGTATCACCAATAGTTTGTCATCAGTATGGTAGTTAAGGTTGGGTTAACTATAGTGTACGTATATGTCCAACAAATACAGATAGAAATGATAAATGTGATTTTAAAATAAACATTTTCTAAGATTACTAACCTTAACTTTGGAAAACTGTCTCATTATCCACAGGATTTTACTTTTTTTTTCCAGTAAAAAAACAAAAACAAAACAAAACAAAGTGATCTGTAAACTTCTTTTTCTTGCACCTGCACTTGTTGGTGGAGGAAAAGAAACCTTCATTGTCATTTGGTCCTAACTCAGCCTAACAAAGAGGCCTTTATTATGGGAATCTGAAAATGTCTTTAAACTTTTGTCAAATATGTATTTGGAAGAGGAAAAAATACCAGCCATTGTTCTCTTTCTCTGTAGGATGTAAGTGGCTTTGAGAGCTGAGTCTCGGGAGGAACAGCAAAAGAAAAAGCCTTTTCTGCAGGTCTGTGATTGTTCCCAATGGTCCCAGAAGGAAAATATGTGCAGAATGCTATATGAGATCCCTGCACATTTGCCATTTTATACCCTGTGTGATTTCTGTCCTGTTTGGCTATTGCTTGCAGCAGAATCTATGGTATCATTTGTTAAAACAAGCCATCAGAGCCCAAGCTGTTGCCTCTGCAGAAGATGATCAGTTATATACAGGACACATCAGCAACCCTGCTTCTTTTTAGTTTTTTTTGTTTGTTTTCATTCCAGGATAGTTAACATAGAGTGCTACATTAGTCTCAAGCGTACAATGTAGTGATTCAACAATCCTATACATTCCTCAGTACTCATCATGATAATTGTAGTCTTGATCCATATCACCTAGACCACCCATTCCCACACCCACCTCCCCTCTGGTAACCATCAGTCTGCTCTCTGCGGTTAAGACTCTGTATCTTGGTTTGTCTTTCTTTTGGTTATTTCTTAAAATCTATGAATCCACTGATTGTAAGAGGCAGAATTCTTGATCCATGTAAAATAAAGAGAGAAAACTAAGAGCAAAAAAAAAAAATGCTGTCAAATTATGAAATTGCCTTCAATTTTAAGACTCATAATTTTAGATAATTAAAATAACAACATAACTTTAAATAGCTAAAATATAATAAATTGTTTCTTTCAGATCCTGAGTTGTTTAGCAATATAGACAATATCATGGAATCAGACTGTCTACAGGGAAAAGAGTGTGATAAAAGTAAATAATCAAGTTCTATTTTTAATATATCCTACTTTGTACAAAGCAAGTACAACTCACCAAAATGAGAAATTGTGAAACTACTTAATGAACAAAACCTCCCTAACCCCCCTAACTCTTTTACTTAACATCTCACCCATAATTATAATTACCCATAATTACAACGGGTACCTAATGGTACTCTACCAAGATTCTCAGATGATTCTTGTGAACTTTAAAATTTGAGATGTGCCAGACAGGAACACAAATACACTGTTTCCAAAGTTTAGGTAAGAGGTATGAAGATTTGCTAACAGCTAGCTTATGAAAGAATGCTCATCTGCTCTGTTGTGTGAAATAATACAATTATCTTAGAATTTATGAACCTACAGTGTTTTGAACAGGTAATTGGAGGATATGTTTAAATATCAACATTTAATAATTATAAAATATTGTTTGTCTTTCAAAGAATATTTTAAGTTTCATAGATTGCACATTTAGCAGGAAAGTCAATTTTGGGAGAGAGCTTTGTTTTACAAATGTTACAGAGAAGTGTTTTATTCAAGTACCTATAAAAATCATCTATTCTGGAAATAAAGATTATATACATATACATATTCATGTAATTAGCTACTCACTGTATTTTTAAATTATTATTTAAATTCAAGGTAGTTAGCATATAGTGTAGTATAGGTTTCAGGAGTAGAATTGAGTGATTCATCATTTATATACAACACCCAGCACTCATCGTAACAAGTCCTCCATAATGCCCATCACCCATCTACCCCACCCCCCAAACCATCTCCGCTCCAGCAAGCCTCAGTTATTCTCTATAGTTGAGTCTTTTATGGTTTGGCTCCCTGTTTTTCTCTTATTTTATTTTTCTCTCCCTTCCCCTATGTTCATCTGTTTTAGTTCTTAAATTCCACATATGATTTAAGTCATATTTGTCTTTCTCTGTTTCATTTCACTTAACCTAATATACTCTAGTCCTATCTACTTTGTTACAAATGGCAAGATTTCATTCTTTTAGATGCCTGAGTAATATTCCATTAGAATATTCCATTAATATGTGTATATACACACTAATATATGTGTGTGTGTGTATACTAATATTCCATTGCATGTGTATATATATATATACACGCTGCATCTTCTCTATGAATCAGTCAATGGATGTTTGGGCTCTCTCCATAATTTTGTGATGGTTGATAGTGCTGCATAAACATTCGGGTGCATGTGCCCTTTGAATCAGCATTTTTGTATAATTGGGGTAAGAACCTAGTAATGCAATTGCTGGGTTGTAAGGTAGTTCTATTTTGAACTTTTGGGGGAATGTCCATACTATTTTCCAGAGTGACTGCAACAGAAGGCACTCCTACAATCCGTGTAAGAGCACTCCCCTTTCCCCACATCCTCATCAACATCTGTTGTTTCCTAAGTTAATTTCAGTCAATTCCAGCAGGTGTGAGGTGGTATCTCATGGTTTTGATTTGCATTTCCCTGATGATGAGTGATATTGAGCCTCTCTTCATCTGTTAGCCATCTGGATGTGTTCCATGGAAAAGTGCCTATTCGGGTCTTCTGCCCATTTCTTAAGAATGCATTATTTGTTTTTGGGTGCTGAGGTTGATAAGTTCTTTTAGATTTTGGATACTAACACTTTATCCAATATGTCATTTGAAAATACCTTCTTCCATTGCACTGGTTGCCTTTTAGTTTTGTTTACTGTTTCCTTCACTATGAAGAAAGCTTTTATCTTCATGAGGTCCCAATATTTCATTTTTGCCTTTGTTTCTCTTGTGTGTCTAATAAGTTGCTACAGTGGATGTAAAAGAGGTTGCTGCCTGCTTTCTCCTCTAGGATTTTGATGGCTTTCTGTCTGACATTGAAGTCTCTCATTGATTTAGAATTTATTTTTATGAATGGTTTAAGAAAGAGTTCCACTTTCATTCTTCTTCACAAGGTTGTCTAGTTTTCCCAAGACCATTTCTTAAAGAGACTGCCTTTTTTCCATTGGATATTCTTTCCTGCTTTGTCGAAGATTTGTTGATCACACAGTTGTGGGTCTATTTCTGGGTTCTCTAATCTGTCCCATTGCTCTGTGTGTCTGTTTTTGTGCCAGTACCATACCGTCTTGATGATTATACCTTTGTAATACAGTTTGAAGTCTGAAATTGAGAGGCCTCCCACTTTGCTTTTTCATTGCAACATTACTATGGCTATTTGGGATCTTTTCTCGTTCCATACAAATTTTAGAATTGTTGGTTCCAGCTCTGTGAAAAAAGGTAGTGTTATTTTTATAGGGATTGCATTGAATGTATAGATTATTTTGGGTAGTATAGACATTTAACAATATTTGTTCTTCCAACTCAAAAACATGGAATGTTTTTCCATTTCTGTGTCCTCTTCAATTTATTTCAAAAGTACTCTAGAGTTTTCAGAGTACTGATCTTTTACCTGTTTTAATCCGAGGTATTGTATGGTTTTGGTGCAATTGTAACTGGGATTGATTTCTTGACGTCTTTTTCTGCTGCCCTGAAATAATGGTGAGTTCCCTTATCCTTTTCTTCATACACATCATTTTTTTTGTTTTTCAGGCTGATTAGGTTATATAACACACATACAAAACCTAGCTATATTTTATTTCAATTAGAGGAGAAACATGATTTCTGTGTATAATCAATGAAGTGAAACATATTAATCACCTGGAGTAGTGCTGAGCATCTGTTTGGTACTCAACCGGTGTTCATTATACCATATAATTTTTTTTCCAAATGAGAAAACAGAGACTGTTTTTGTCAGAGAGGATCCAGAGTAATTCCCTTCTATTTCCCATCCTCCAGATCTAAGGGGTTGAGACTTAAAATTTCAAGATAAGGGGTTGGGGGTACCTGTGAGTCTTGGGCATTTTTAATCTTCATCTCGTCATGTAATATGACATAATTCCTCTTTGTGCTCCTCCAAATGCAATTAAAGTAAATAAATATGCCCAGGCTACAAAAGAAAATTAACAGGAAATTGGGAAACTTTTTTTTTTCAGATAGCAAGTCCTTTGTATGACTTATTTCTATTTTTTAAGGTTTAGACTACCATAGTTTGCTTTTGTGAAGATAAACTATGTTAAGTTTCTCCTAGGTTAAACACAAAATAGAACCAAAAACACCAAATGTTACCATATAACAAAAAGAAAAGAAAGAAAAGAAATGTTAAGCATTCTATATTCATTAGAACAACTATAACCAAGAAAAAGAAATGTTCCATATCAAAGTATACATTTATGAATATGAAAAACATATTATGTATGATATGATATAGAAAAACTATTTAGAATTATATTTGTATAAACTGAATACACAAACTTTTCTGGTATAGAATTACACTCTTTTTGAAATTTCACCAAGAGATTTCATCATTTTATCATACCAAAACTACTATGCTTAAATTGTGCTTAGAATTGTGTCTAATTTACAACAATTTGGGAAAAAAACAATATCTGAAGAATCTCCCATCTTCCAAATGATTTAAAAAAACTCCATTTATGGCTTCTTATTTTTCTCTTTATATCACATGTATCTTGTGTATCAACTGTTAATATCTAATGCTCTTGATGCTTTTATTTATCTTTTAAAATTTCAACTATAATCATAATATATGGAAAGAAAACTGATTTTTCTTATAATTTGATGCCATATCCTGCAATCTTACTAAACTTGCTATTTCTAGAAGCTTTTTAATAAATTTTGTATTTTCTATGTATATATTCATGCTTTCTATAAATAAAGCTAGTTTTATATCTTCCTTTCAAACCAGTATTTTAAAAATTATTTAAGTTTTCATTTGCCTTATTCACACTTGCTAAACCTCCTTTAAATCAAATCATTAAATAGAATTTGGGAGTTGACATCCTTGCTTCATTTCCAATTTCATAGTGAAAACATACTGTTTTACACCATTAAATATGGTATTAGCTGTTGTTGGTGGGCTTTTTTTTTTTTTTTTTGGGTAAAGCCTTTAATCACATTAAAGTTTCCCTTTATTCATATTTATGAAAGTTTTTATCATGAATAGAAGTTTATTTTGTAAAATATTTTTTTTTCTGTAACTATTAGGTTGATCATGTCTTTTCTTCTTTTCTATTATATTCTGGTCTGTGATATAGTAAAGTTCATTTACTGATTGGTACATGTTGTGCCAGTTTTACATTCTAAATACCCTCTTGATCACAGTGTGTTACCCTTTTTAAATATTGCTGAATTCAATTTATTAATACCTAGTTAACTATTTTTACAATTATGTTCATGAGGGATATAGGTCTTTAGTTTTCTCTGCTGATACTAGTTTTATATGGTTTTGGAAATCTCATAAAATGAATTGCAAATATTCTTTTTTTTTTCAGGAAGTGTCCATGTCAAACTGGTTTTATTCTTTTTTTGTGCTTTTGGCAGAACTTACTATGAAGCCTTCGGGTCTGAATATTTCTTTATGGAAAAGTATATAACTATAAATTCTATTCTGTAAAAGATGAACTATTTAGGCTATCTACTTCGTGAGTAAACATTTTGGTGTCTCCCCCAAATTTTTTCTATTCTATATATCATTAAATGTTGTCTACTTTAAAAAAAAAAAAAGAAAGAAAGAAAATGAGATATTTAAGGTTATTTGAGAGAGAAAGAAAGAGAGAGAGAGCAAGTGAGCAACCAGAGGGAGGGGCAAAGTGAAAGAGTAAATCTCAAGCAAACTCCCTGCTGAGCCTAGAGCCCAATGCAGGGCTTCATCTTATAACCCTGAGATCTATGGTGACCTGAGAACCAAAACCACAAGTTGAATGCTTGACTGACTGAACCACCTAGGTACTCCTCATTTTCCTTTTTTTTTTTTTTTTTTTAATTTATTTACTTGGCAGACAGAGATCATGCATAGGCAGAGAGGCAGACAGAGACAGAGGAAGAAGCAGGGCTCGATCCCAGAACTCTCGGAACATGACCTGAGCCGAAAGCAAAGGCTTTAACCCACTGAGCCACACAGGTGCCCCCATTTTACTTTCAGTAAATGTCTGGGATATATGTATACAATAACTACTATTTTATTTCTGAAGTTTGCAATTTAATTTTTCCCTTGGTTTTCTTGATCAGTCTAGCTAGCAGTTAACAGATTTTATTGATCTTTTCAAATATACAGGTTTTTTTTTTTAATTTTTTATTTTTGATAAACATATATTTTTATCCCCAGGGGTACAGGTCTGTGAATCACCAGGTTTACACACTTCACAGCACTCACCAAATCACATACCCTCCCCAATGTCCATAATCCCACGCCCTTCTCCCAAACCCCCTCCCCCCGGCAACCCTCAGTTTGTTTTGTGAGATTAAGAGTCACTTATGGGGGCACATGCACCCGAATGTTTATAGCAGCAATGTCCACAATAGCCAAACTATGGAAAGAACCTAGATGTCCATCAACAGATGAATGGATCAAGAAGATGTGGTATATATACACAATGGAATACTATGCAGCCATCAAAAGAAATGAAATCTTGCCATTTGCAACAACGTGTCTTGGAGATTTTTCCAAGTGCACTTGAAGGGAATGGGTATTCTATTGTTTGGGGATAAAATGATCCATATATATCTGTTACGTCCATTTGGTCTAATGTGTCATTCAAAATATGGTTTCCTTAAAGATTTCTTTTTTTTTTTTTTCCCGGATAATGGATCTATTAAAATAAGTTTGTTGTAGGGCACCTGGGTGACTCAGCAGGTTAAAACTCTGCCTTGGGCTCAGGTCATGATCTCAGCATTGTGGGATTGAGGTCCACATTGGGTTCTTTGCTCAGCATGAAGCCAGCTTCCCCCTCTTTCTCTGCCTGCATCTCTGCCTACTTGTGATCTCTTTCCCTCTGTCAAATAAATAAAATCTTTAAATAAAATAAGTTTGTTAAAATTCCCTATTATTTTTGTGTTGTTGTCGATTTCTTCTTTATGTCTGTTAATATTCGGTCTATGTTTGTAGGTGTGCTAATGCTGGGTGCATAGATATTTATAATTGTCATGTCATCTTATTGGTTTGATCTCTTTAACATTATGCAATGCCCTTCTTTATCTCTTGTTTTTGCTTTAAAGTATGTTTTTTAAAAAAGGATGAAAACTGTAAGAAACTCTTAACTATAGACAACAAACTGACTGTTGATGGAGGGGAAGTAGGCAGGGAATGTGCTAAATGGCTGATGGGTATTAAGGAGGCAAATGTGATAAGCACTGGGTTTTTATGTAAGTGACAAATCACTAAATTCTACTCCTGTATGTGTCTATAGGTCAGAGGTGAGATTTGTGGATGGCATATTTGTGGGTCTTCTTTATTTGTTTGTTTTTGTTTTTGTTTTCTAGTCTCTTCAGTTTCCTATGTCCTGTATTTATTGCCATTTTATTGTTTTCTTGTTATTTTTGCATTTTGTTTTTCTTTACTTGATTAATTCATTGTGATTAATGACTTTCTTTAGTGTTATGCAAGGCTTTCTTTCTCTTTATTTATTTTTTTGTGTGTAACTATTACAGGTTTTTGGTTTGTAGTTACCATTGAGTGTATATATAACATCCTAAGTATATAGCAATTTATATTAAGTTGATGGTCACTAAAGTTTGAACCCATTCTAAGAGAAATCCAATTTTATTCCTTTGCTCCACTATTTTTATGTTATCATATTTTACAACTCTTTATTTTGTGAGTTCTCTTAAGTAACTTTTTAGATATAATTGACTTTGCTACTTTTTTCTTTTAGTCTTCATACTAGCTTTATAACTGATGCTCTACTGTATATTTGCTTTTACTTATATTTGTTTTTCCTTTTTTTTCCCTCCTAATTCTCCTTTGCTTTTCCACTTAAGTCTTTTTAACATGTCTTGAATGGCCATTTTAGTGGTGATAAACTCCTATACCTTTGTCTTGGAACATCTTCATCTCTCCTTCAATTTAAATGATTACCTTGCCAGGCAGATTGTTCTTGATTGTAGGTTTTTTCTTTCCATACTTTGAATATATCATGCCACTTTCTTCTGGCCTGTGAAGTTTCTGCTGAAAAATCAGTTGATAGTTTTGTGGAATTTCCATTATACATAGCTAGTTGCTTCTCTTATGGTGTTTTTAAAATTATTTACCTTTAATCTGTGAAATTGTAACTATTATGATTTGTGTGGACCTCCGTGCATCCATCTTATTTGAAACTCTTTATGATTCCCGATTCTGAATGTCTATTTCCTTCTTCAGTTTAGGGAAGTTTTTAGCTATTATTTCTTCAGATAATTTTCCTGCCCCTTTTTCCTCCTTCTCATGCTTCGGTAGTGCCAGTGTTTGCTTGATGATGTATAAGAGATTCCCTTAACTTATCTTCATCTTTAAAAATAAATACTTTCTTGGTGCTATTCTTTAGCTTGGGTGCTTTGCATTACTCTTTCTTCAGATTGCTGACCCATCTTCTAATCTACTTTGCATCTTCTAATCTACTTTCGACTCCTTCTAGTGTATTTTCATTTCAGTTATTGTTTTTTCAAACTCTGATTCTATTTTATACTTTATATCTCTGTGTTGAAATTCTCACTGAATTCAACCACTCCTCTCTCTAGTCTGGTTAGGATCTTTAGAACCACATTTTTATCTCTGTATAAAGCAGATTACTTATCTATTTCATTTAGATGCCCCCCCCCTGCAACAAGGTTTGTCTTATTCTTTTATTTGGAGCATGTTCCTCTGTCTCCTTATTTGCTTTTTTGTTTCTGTGAATTAGGAGGGACAGCTACTTCTAATCTAGAAAGAATGGTCTTGTGTATGGTTATTTCCTGCATAGATTGTGTGCTTAGTGACTTTGGCTGGCTGGGTGGTGCTGTGATTAGTGTGGGCTTGGGGTCCTGGGGCACTCTGCTGAGGCCACCCTGGTGGGAAGACCAGAGCTGAGGTGGGTTCAAGCTGCCCAGTTTGGGGGCTCTCTGTGCAGAGGATTTCCTGGCAGGACATCTAAAGCCAAAATGGGCATGGCCATAGTGGTCCTAGGGCTTTCTGCCCTCAGAGTGCCCTAGCAGAACAGTTGATCTTAAAGTAGGTGCTAACTACATTTTTCAGGGCTCTCCACACAGAGGGTGCCTTCATAGGAGAGCTGAAACAGAGGTGCAAGCTGGGGTGTCCCAGGATGCTTCCTGGTGAGTGTTTTAGAGCAAAAGTGATTTAGGCCTGGAGTGTTTTATACCTGTGCCACCTTGGCAAGATGGCTGGACCTGTAGCAAGGCTTGACCAGGAATATCCCAGTGTGTGGGATCCCAAGCTATGCTTGGGTCACATTGTGGGATAGTTAGGTCTGGTTTGGACTAGGAGATCAGGGATCATGGATGCAGTGACCTGGCTGATTGTCTAGACCCTGCTGTTGACTGTGCTATCAAGCTGGAAGGGAAACACAAATTGGGGTGCTCATCAGGCCTTTTGACCAGGAGGAAGTTGCAACAGCTCTCCACCCACAATTTGGCAGAGTTCTAGGGCTGGATCCTTTGTATTTTAGTAGTAGTTCTGCTGCTGCTGCTGTTTCTCCTCCTCCCCCCCCTTTCCCCCCCCCCCCCCCCCCCCGGTTGGCTATGGTGCACAGACCTTACTCCCATCTGTGCTAGCAAAGTGGAGGGAGTGCATGAACTGCAACATTCACTGGCCCCTCAAACCTAGACAAAGTTGCAGCATCTCACTCCACTGTTAGGCAGCTTCTAAAACCAGCTCCCTGATATTCTAGTTGACCTTTTAAACCATAGCTTTTTCTCCTGTGCTCCAGGACAGATGAATCTGCTCACAGTTCCCTCCCCAGAATAGTTCAGTGTCCATAATAGAGGTTTCCTTTGTTACCATGGCTCCATCTCTTTGCTGTTCACTATGTAATCTATCTTTTGTTGTGCTGATGCTGTTCAGTCAGACCTTGCTTATTCTTCAGAGTGAATTACTTTATAAATGGGTATAGATTTGGTCTGTCTATGGAGGAGGTAAGTTCAGGGACTTTGTATGTTGCCATCTTTGGCCCTCCCTTCTCCCTGCTCTTATTTTTATATTTACCAATAAAGAGTGATGCTGTGAAACTTTAAGCCCCTACACTCTACCCCAATAAAAGAAAAACCCCAGGCTTATGCACTCTCTCCTTCTGCTATGACCCCACTGTGTGGTTCCAGGTGTTCTGTGTACTCTTCAGGACTTGCAAGTAATAAACATTCTCCCTTCCCAGCCCCCACCAAAATTTCCTGATTGTTACTGCAGGTAGCATCTTGCAATCATAATAAGAACCATAGGGCCCTATCCAGCTACAACACTGGTATTGAAACAAAGACTGGCACAAAACATTTTAATTTTTCTCTCTTAATAAGGAAAAATTTCCCCAGCCATTGGGTAAAATCTATCAGGACTGTGATACTTTGCTAAATGTGAAGTAATAGTCTCTTGAGTTTATAAATGCAGACCCTGTTCATAATTTGAATATCCCATCCAATGTAGTAAACAGGATTCTGAATTTGGTACTAGTCATTCTCCCCATCCTAGCTCATGTCTACTTCAGGTTGGAATCCTACAGTGGGCGGGGAGAGGAGTGTCTTCTCATTGTCCTTCCAACTAGCTATTGCACATTTTAAAACCCTCTAATACTAAGGTTTGGGAAAGGAGGATAAGAAGAAACAAACAGGTCTTACTTTTGATGTCAGCAAACATACGCTCTATGCTCTCTGGAGGCTGGTGGAGATTTTAAGGCTGAGTCCTTTTTTCCTGGAATTACTTCCCTTTACTTGAGTGAGTACATTTCTATCTCTGGTTATTGCTTGGGAGCTTTTTTTTTTTTCAGGCCCTGTGGTCTCGTCTACATTTCTTGTTGTTGGGATCCTGCCACTCTTCTAGGTAGCTATAGAATACCTTACACTAGCTTTCCTTTCTTGGCTAACTGGACCCTAGGAAACATGCATGCATTTGCATCCCATGCCTAGAAGAATCTGATTGTGCATGGAAGTGTCCTCTCATAGTAGCATAATCTTATCTCTGCTCCCAAGGAAATTAGGGCTCTTTATCATCTGAACTGAACTTCTGAGTATTTCTTTTTTTTTTTTTAATATTTTATTTATTTGACAGAGAGTTAGAGAGAGAGCACAAGTAAGCAGAGCGTCAGGGAGAGGGGGAGAGAGAGAAGCAGGCTCCCCACTGAGCAGGGAGCCCGATGTGGGGGGCTCGATCCCAGGACCCTGGAATCATGACCTGAGCTGAAGGCAGCTGCTTAACCAACTGAGCCACCTGGGTGCCCCCTGAGTATTTCTTTAGGATAGTGTCTTAGCCTATTCAGGCTGATAAAACAAAATACCAGAATCTGGATAACTTATAAAAAACAGAAAAGTTTCTCACTATTCCAGATGCTGAAAGTAAGAGATCAGAGTGCCCACATAGTGAGGTAAGGGACTTATTTGAGGCCACAGATTTCTCTTGAGTCCTGACATGGCAGAAGTTTCAAGAGGTCTCTCATGACTTAATCAGTAGCAAAGGCCCCATCTCCTAAATATCATCATAGTAGGCATTAGGATTTCAGCATACTAATTTTGGGAGGAAACAGTCAGACCTTAGCAAATAGGTTCTAAAAAGTGGTGGAATTCAATCATTTTGAAGTCTAATTTTATATTTTTCTTCAATTATGTACTGAGAAGATGGTATTTCTTTCATTTTTCCATGCTGTAACTTGATTGACTTTATATTTTAATCTTTGAGATGACTTTATTTTTAATAAATCAAACTTTCTTTGATTTCATGATTATTTCTGCTTGGAAAGTCACTGGCATACAGAAAACAAGTAGGCTTTTACATTCTAAGGCTTATCTCCATCCTAACATATTTTCCTTTTATGCATGGCATTAAAATCTCCTTGTTTTCTTTCAAATTTTTTGGCCTCCCTAGCATCTCTTTCATATGACCTTAACAATGCAATGTTGTAGTTCTTTGATGTTCTATTTGAGGATGGCTTTCGATTTCCCAAGCTAGTCTCACCCTTTGCTATGAATTCAGTTGCTATTCATATTTAAGTAATTATCAAATTTACATCTCCACTGAAGTTTTCTCTTGAGTTTTAGATATGCATTTACTTTTCTACTTCATACCTGTGCCTGACCAAATTATATGTCTAAAATTTAAAAAATGATCCTTGTCCTCCCCAACTTGCTTTTCCTCTGGTGTTTGCTATCTCAAATAGCTCCACAAATGCCTTACTCCTAGTGTACATGGAATTTTTTATTTGACCCTAGATTTGTATCTTAACCCTATAGTCAATCAATTACCAAGCATTAATTTCCCTGTCTAAATAGCCCCTAAGTCAACTGATTTTTTTTTCTCATTTCGTTTGTCATCATCCTAAACCCCACTTGTATCATTACTTACCTTGATTATTGTACCATCTCCTAGCCTATATGGACCCCAGAGAGTTATTTTTTCTTTCAGGATAATCTCTACAATAAAATTAGAGACTTTAAAAAAATAATTTTATTTCATTCTTCTGTCTAAAGCTCTTTATCTTCTATTCTCATTAGAGTAAAGGTTCAAAATACTAACACTGGTATTGTCCTATGAGATAAATCATGTTTACCTCTTACCCATCTCTTTTTAGGATACATTCTAGCCATTCAGTGGCCCATTTTCTTCATCTTTTTTGTTCTTTCTAATCTCAAGGTCTTTGCATACATTATTGCATCATCTAAATCATATGCTACAAACCCTCTTTCAACTCACTCACACACTATAAATACACTCAATTCTTTGTTTATTTAATGTCATAAAATACCCTCCTTAGGGAAGACTTGTGAACCCCAGGCAAGTTTGTTTTTGCCATGAATTATATATCTTGTTCCCTGTACTGCTCATTTATACTAGTTCAGTGTTTTTCTAATGCTGTCTGCAAGAGTATAGAGTATGTGCATTTTATTCATTATTATTTGCCCCAAACAGAACAATGTTTAACTCAGAGTAGGTGCTTAAATACTTATTGAACAACTACAGTTTTAAATTACCAAGGTCTAGTTGAAGGCCAATAGCTTGAATGGGTAGAATAGGTACAGAGGTGAAAGGAAACAATCCTTGATGCAGTTGTTATAGCTACAATAGCAACATAAAAAATATGCTTCCAGAAAAAATGTTTTGGAAGGCTTTTAGATTTTTTTTTTCCTCTGTGACTGGTGTAGTTCTGAAGCTAGAGAAATTCAAGTGCAACTATAGTATTATTTCCTGTAAGGCAACTTATTTGTTCACAAGCTCAGATTTAATAGACACTTATATGATTGTGTTATTTTATTCATCTGGTTAGAGAAATAGGGAAGAAATGAGAAAAAAGAATACTCCATTTAAAAGATGGTATCTCTGTGCAGTAGAATTTAAGGCACTTAAAATTATTCTTTATATTTTTAATATCTTATTATGACTATATATTTAAAATTTTATAACTATAGAGCATTACTTCAAGCATAAAGTATTATTAAACAAAAGGCTAGACCAATCCAATGTTTACATAAATTCAACTGGTATTTATGAAATGTTCTAGGTGCTCAGTTAGGGTCACTTTAAAGACTCATTTTTAATATGAAGTTTCCCATTTTTTATTCTCAAGCCAAGAAATTTCTTTTTCTATTCATGCTGTAATCACTTGGAAAAACAAAAGTTGCTATGCAGACATGTGATAGACTGTCATTCTCAAGATATAAGTGTGCAGATACCTCAGTAGTTTCTTTAATTTCATATATACTTTGTTTACATTTTTAATAAAATTTTAAGCATAAAGACATCATTAAGTTGCAATGCTGCTCAAAATAGAAGGCAAATTTCCAAATTATATTATAAAAATTCCTTCCAGATTGATGTCTGTTTATCACGTATTGGTAAAAAATTTGCCAATCAAAATTAGCATAAATTGCTAAATTTCAGTTATTTCTGTATGATTTGCAATATAAGTACATCTACAATTAAGAGGAAAGCCGGACATTTCTAAAATATCCTCTACTTAAATGAAATCCTGTCAGACTACATAGCAATTATGCCCTCTGATGAATAAGAGAATGAACATAAAGAGATGCTGTTTTGGGACTGACATATTCTCTTTGGATAGAACTCATCTAAGAAGTCATAAGAAATATCAAATCATTTTCATTTTCAAGTTAAATCATATTCAAGGATAAACATGGTAGACATCTGTGGCATCACTATATTCATGTTTTCTCTTGGTTGATCACCATTCTGATTTGAATATTTTAACATTATCCGCTATGAGACTTTTATAAGACTAATGATACTTCGTGTTTTTAATGATCAAGTTTAAGATATTCTATCTTGTGTCTTGGCCTGTTATTTTTTCAGGAATAGAGCAATGCAAGAGTAAACCAATCAACTCATCATTATCCCAAGAATACTAGGTCCAGTTGGGCACATAAGACCTCTCATTCAGTCTTTTCCTGATATGTTGTTGGAAATGCTGGGGAACAGACTATCATTATTGTTCTTGCTTATTATGAATCAAGAAACATATATTCCTCAGAATTTCTGTTTATTATCTTTGCCTCGAAAGGGAAACCACCATTAGAAGAAGCCAAAATTAAGGGAGAAGAGAGTAAAGAGAAACAAACAACAGGTTTTTGATATTCATTGACCCACCAGATAGCATCTCGTCTGAAGCTTCATCTTGGTACATACATTTACATAAACTTTTAACATGACTTTTATGTTACGCACTTGAATACAATAACCGAATATTTTCATCTAAAGTGATCAAATTAATGGAAGAACCAAAATTGTTCTTTCAATTTCAGCAAATATTAATTCTATATAGTTAAAATATAAATATATTATTCACACAAAAATAGGTAATATGAACATATATAAATGAAATTCTTATCAGATTACCCCAAGCATAGTATACACAGTTAGCCAGACTATTTCGGGACACTACGTATTCATCAAAACAAAAAGGTACCAAATAGTAACACAGAGTTTTGGTCATTGTTAACATGAGATTTTCATTTTCATTTTTTTTAAGAAGATATTTTCATTTTGTACTTAAAAAGAAAAAAATATATATATAGTAATTATTTGAATGTTAATAGAAGAAAGTTCAAAGTTTCACGACCTCTGATTTTACTTGTCATTTGAAAATAAGTAGCAACAAATAAGATAAAGTGAATATAAAAATCATTTTAAGCATCAGACAAAATATAATTTATAATTAAGCAGGCATTAGCCAAAGGATAAAACAGAGGTGCCTTCACATTCCAAGGGGGCAATACAGCAGAGAGTAATGTTGCAAGATACATAAAATTCTTGATGTAAATAAGATTTAAGCTTCCAGAGCAGCAATATCCAGCAGTTGGAAATGAACCATAAGAACAAACTGCTGGACTTTGTGTTTGCAGGGCCCTTCTTCTGATCCACTAAAGCATCCTCACCTAACTGGAGTTAGAACTGGCAGCAAGATAAATCATCTAAGACCCAGAGCTCTTGAGTAGTGAAAAGGCAAATATAAGTCTAACCGATCCATGTAAACCCATTTCTGGTAACAAAGCCCAGATAACTTCCAGTGTCTGTTAGATATCAAAGTTATATTGCCTTAATTAAATAAAGTCATCTCATCAAAAATGGATCAATGATCAATAACATTTATGTAATAGATTTTTCATGTGCATGGCACTTTTATATTTTTATACATGAAATAAAAGCTAAATAAATCTAGCACTAAATGAAGATTCCCTTGATAATTAATTATACACAACTGTGTATACACAATGAATAAAAAATTCATTGCAAATGACTACAAAAATATAGTTGATGGTGATATCTTAGATATTCTCAGAAAGGAAAGAATTTCATTATGTGGATTGACCCAATGAGCAATGTATCAGAAATTAGAAAAATCATAAAAATTTATATCTTCCTTTATGAGTCGTCTTAATCCACAAGGAATTCTTTGTACTTGATTTTAACCTGTTCTCTGCTATAAACTCCTAAAAACAAAACAAAACAAAACAACAAAAACCTGTGAAGAAGGTAGGTATAGAGGTATGTAACCACAGTTGTGAATCCTGTTGAGCAATGATGAAGAAACCCCTCTGATTATAATTTTCTTATGAAAGAACAAGCAGCATCTGTGACATTTCAATCCTTTACTAAATTTTTAATATGTGGAAAGTATATTCACATCAATTATCTTTACCACTATTTTGAAAATGCTATTTGAGAAATATCAAATTCCTGAACACTTTTTCCTATATTGTTTATTGTTAAAACTCCTGGTAGTATTTTACGTGGGTTAAAATACTGGGGAAAAAGGACTTAATAGAGAAAATTAACCCTGTAAATACTTTTACTCAGTTTCTATTGGATAGTTCACACTACCATGCCAGAAAGTTGTAGGAATTCATTCACATAATAAATATTTAATTTTTACTCTGTGCTAGGTTCTATGCTAGACATTGGGGATGAGACACTAAATATGTGGTTTTGAAAGGCTTACTATCTAAAATAAGACAAGTATGTAATATGTGGAAAAGAATTCTGTAGTGGGAAGGAAATTTTTTATTGGAAAGCTGTGTCCTAGCTGAGTATTAAAAGTAGGCATTTTCCAGGTGGATGGAGGTGGAGGAGAGTCAGAGGTTGAGGAAATGTCATTCTAAGATGAGAGTATCAAGAGATGCCAGCTAGTTAAAAGCCAGGGACACAGGATATAAGCATAGATGACATTGGCAGTGTTTCACACACAGTTTATTCTAGTGACAATTCTATATTAAGTTAGGGGGATCATAAATTTCAGTTAATTCTGTCATTGAGTTAGTCTATAGGTGGTAGCTGTTGACATACAAATGAAATAAATAATTTAAAAGAATATATAATGTGAAAATTGAAGAGAGTTAAAGACAAAGTTCTGAAAGCACCAGTTGTCATAAAGAGACGAACTAGAAGCCAGAGAAGATAGTTCAAGAGGAAGGGATTGATGAAATGTCATCTGCAGAGAATTTGAGTGAAATAAGGTGACAATCAACCTTTTATTGACAATTAGGGAATCATTGGAGTAGTACCTAACTATAGCCACTTGAAGGGTAAGTGGAAAATGGAGAAGTGGAACAACTGATGATATTTCTCTCTTAAAACTTGTATTTTACAGTAAAGAGAAAGATAAGTTGGTAGGTAGAGTCAATATGGAAACGAATGAAGTACAAACAGAAACAAAAGTAGAACAAAGAATAGCACTCCTAGATTGTCCCGAAGAAAATATGAGATCATTTTAAAGACACAGATGTTGAAAAATCAACCTTGAGCATGAGTAGATACAGGTTCCTCTGATACTGCAAAAGGACATAGTGGTAGTACAGATAACTTCTGGTATAATAAATGAATGTGCTTGGTATTCTTGATGTTCTCCATGGAATGGATGGTAGAATCCTTTGTGGAGAGAAGGAAGGGTATTCATGCAGGCTTGAGGAAAGTGAGTTTTGATATACTAGATAGGGAAGGAAGATATGGTCAGGCAAATAGATTGATGATCAAGAATGTGTATTTGGCTTAGGTGGGAAACAGAATGAAAGAGCAAAAGATTTGGAATCATAAGACAGACGTGGAATGAAATTTGGACTCTGAGTAATGTTAGCTGTTCATCTGGTGCAAATCAGTGAATATTTCTGAGTTTCCATGTTCACAAGAAAAATGTTAACAGTAATATCTGCTCTGCCATCTGTATATGATGATTTGGATGATATAATTATATATCATATATATATGATGTAATTATAAATATATAAGTATAATTGTGTGTGTTAAAGTAGGTTATAAATAAAATTTATGATTAGCTTTTAATCAAATTAAATCTCTATGAAATAAGAAGTAAATGATGGATATGTTGATCAGATAAAGAAGAAAATACACTTAGATAAAACCATAAGGGAGACAATAATGTTAACTTATATAGGTATAATTTGTGATTTCACTTATGCTTCACCACATTTATGAAATAGGCTTACATTTCATAAGTTAGGCTGATGTAAGTGGGGATAATTCAAATTAATCTGTCATTTGCTAAGTATGATAAAAGAATGTTCCATAATTTTTTTTTTGAAAAGGCTAAAACTCCAAATAAATACAGTGTAAACTTAATCTGTTCTTTTTATAATCTCACTGTCCCTTCAAGGTCTTTTAGGGATGCCATATGGGCTAGTTTATTGTTTAATGAAGTTTACAAATATGAATGAATACTTTTTGGGGGGTTTCTGCTAAGTCAAATTAAGTTGGATGCAATGTCAAGCAAACAGTACATATCATTATTTCACAAAGGAAATAAGGATTTTTTATCACTGAGGAAACAAACTCCCAAATTACATTTTACTGGATGTGCAAAAATACTTACATCCACTGTTCTTCAAATCTGTCACTTATTGGAAGAGGCATGCTTATTACTAGAATAAATAAATTACTTCCCAGTGAGTTACTCTATTTACTAATATGCTTACTGGTTTTATTTATTCTATAGATTGTTCATTAACAAACTGCGAAGAATTCTTTCTCTTTCCTAAAATAGAGTTCTGATATGAAAAATTAGGTAATTATAATAAGAATAGCTTTCAGGTCTTTAATAGTAAACTATTCAAGACAAGTCAGCCAAATGTTTTTAGACAAAATTTGATTTGTGCTCAGGAGGGGGAAAAAAAAATGGCCTTCAAGTGATGTGGATTATGTTTTAAAAAATTTGCTCATCCCAAATGTATGTCTTTAGAAAGCCAGGGAACAAACACAAATCAGTAACTCATTATATACAAACTAAGAATTGTTTTCATTAAATTGTAAAAAAAAAAATTCAAGAAAAATATATAATGTTAGGTGGATATCACATTAAAATGTCGACATCTGAACTATAGGTAACTTTAATAGTGGATTTTCCTCTATACTTCATCTAATATATAAGGATCTTCTCATGACTTTATATATTAACATATTTTGACATCAAAAGATCCTAACCAGTTTATTGAGCAATGTTTTTTCTTTCTATATCAAAGTCACTCAGTATTACTTAGGATGGGGGAAGAGATGTCATTATATATATATTAAGCAGATATTCCTATGCCAACTATAAAAAATAATCAGACTCTGTAATTCTGGCTTTTAAGATGCCTTTTTTAAGGGTTCCTGGGTGGCTCATTTGGTTGAGCATCTGACTGTTGGTTTTGGCTCGGGTCATGGTCTTAGGGGTGTGAGATTGAGCCCCATGTTGAGCTCCCCATGCAGTGGGGAGTCTTCTTGAGATTCTCTCCCTCCTCCCCACATGTGCTCTCTTTCTCTCAATCTCTCTCTAAAATAAATCTATTTAAAAAGTTAAAAAATTAAAAATAAAAAAGAGATTCTTTTGTTATAATAATCCAGTGAAAGGTGATGCTACCTTTAAGATGGTCTTTATGGATGAACACCAGAGTCCTTGATGAAAGCATATGAGAAATAAAATATTTCCTCCTTCTCTCCTCTAAATCAACTAATATTCCAGGTTGATTCTGATATGCTGGTTATGATTCTGATTTAACATTAAGAGAAGTTAATTGACTGGAAATTTCTTGATCATTTTGAATTATTTTTCAATTGCTCATGGGCTATTATTTAAATCATTTTTCAAACATTACAAAAATTCTAATTAGTGACCTTCTTTCTAGATCAGTGGGTAAAACTCACAGCTTAGCAAATAATCATTTGCCTTATAAATATGCATTGTAATTAACTGTGGTTATTTATAGATAATAAGCACATTTTTCTCCTGGCATGTTATTGTTGTTCAAGCAGTATAAAACGTTAGACCTGATGGTTTTACTTCTGTTAGTTGATGTGTGACTTCACTTACATTCTTGATGATATCAGCTCCCAAGGAAAAGAGAATTGTTGTATTGGAATATTTTCTCAAGTAATCTTAAGATGGAATTTTTGGACTTTTAGGCTTGAATATATTTTTCATTTAGAGAAAGGAACTGGGAAACAAGTACACAGAATCTTCCTAATTCTTCTTAGCTGGTTCCACAAAATTAAGGCAACAATTAATACTTCCATTATCCTGCAAAATGTGTGGAAAAATATAGCTGTGTTTTAACTTCGTGGATGAGAATAAAGAGGAAACCAGAGTTACCATAGCACTAAGGTGGTAAAATGGATTGTTCACACCTATGTTGATGATCTCTGTTGTGGATAAGTTTTAGGAATTTAAGTCCAGAACTTTTAGATGTAATTGGTAGAAGAGATGGACCCTTCTGAACATATACCACCATAGTGTAACTGGAATTATCCATATTAAATACTCATATTAGTGGAAGAAAGAGTTGTTAACCAATTGTTAACCAACTACCTAAGGTTCAAGGAGATACAGGAGATAAATTTAGGATACAGGAGAGAAAATTAGATTTAAAACAATCAGAAATAACAATAATAGCACAAATTAAAAATAGAAAAACAAAAAATGAATTAAAACCTGTATATTTGGAGAGGAGTCAAGATGGCGGAGAAGTAGCAAGCTGAGACTGCTTCAGCTAGCCGGAGATCAGCTAGATACCTTATCTAAAGATTGCAAACACCTGAAAATCCGTCGGCAGATCGAAGAGAAGAAGAACAGCAATTCTGGAAACAGAAAAACAACCACTTTCTG
>NC_081561.1:55579335-55631234 GCF_022355385.1 Mustela nigripes
TCTCTTCTAATTTGGTTAAAGCATATTTTCCTGGGGTTGTTGCCACCATTTTAGTATTTTACTTGCCCCTTCATTTAGTCTTATCTGGACAAAATGACAAGATGGAAAAATTCAACACAAAAAAAAGAACAAGAGGCAGTACCGAAGGCTAGGGACCAAAACAATACAGACATCGGTAATATGTCAGATCTAGAGTTCAGAATGACAATTCTCAAGGTTCTAGCCGGGCTCGAAAAAGGCATGGAAGATATTAGAGAAACCCTCTCGAGAGATATAAAAGCCCTTTCTGGAGAAATAAAAGAACTAAAATCTAACCAAGTTGAAATCAAAAAAGCTATTAATGAGGTGCAATCAAAAATGGAGGCTCTGACTGCTAGGATAAATGAGGCAGAAGAAAGAATTAGTGATATAGAAGACCAAATGACAGAGAATAAAGAAGCTGAGCAAAAGAGGGACAAACAGCTACTGGACCACGAGGGGAGAATTCGAGAGATAAGTGACACCATAAGACGAAACAACATTAGAATAATTGGGATTCCAGAAGAAGAAGAAAGTGAGAGGGGAGCAGAAGGTATACTGGAGAGAATTATTGGGGAGAATTTCCCCAATATGGCAAAGGGAACGAGCATCAAAATTCAGGAGGTTCAGAGAACGCCCCTCAAAATCAATAAGAATAGGCCCACACCCCGTCACCTAATAGTAAAATTTACAAGTCTCAATGACAAAGAGAAAATCCTGAAAGCAGCCCGGGAAAAGAAGTCTGTAACATACAATGGTAAAAATATTAGATTGGCAGCTGACTTATCCACAGAGACCTGGCAGGCCAGAAAGAGCTGGCATGATATTTTCAGAGCACTAAACGAGAAAAACATGCAGCCAAGAATACTATATCCAGCTAGGCTATCATTGAAAATAGAAGGAGAGATTAAAAGCTTCCAGGACAAACAACAACTGAAAGAATTTGCAAATACCAAACCAGCTCTACAGGAAATATTGAAAGGGGTCCTCTAAGCAAAGAGAGAGCCTACAAGTGGTAGATCTGAAAGAAACAGAGACCATATACAGTAACAGTCACCTTACAGGCAATACAATGGCACTAAATTCATATCTCTCAATAGTTACCCTGAATGTGAATGGGCTAAATGCCCCTGTCAAAAGACACAGGGTATCAGAATGGATAAAAAAACAAAACCCATATATATGTTGCCTCCAAGAAACTCATTTCAAGCCCGAAGATACCTCCAGATTTAAAGTGAGGGGGTGGAAAAGAATTTACCATGCTAATGGACATCAGAAGAAAGCAGGAGTGGCAATCCTTATATCAGATCAATTAGATTTTAAGCCAAAGACTATAATAAGAGATGAGGAAGGACACTATATCATACTCAAAGGGTCTGTCCAACAAGAAGATCTAACAAGTTTAAATATCTATGCCCCCAACATGGGAGAGCAAACTATATAAACCAATTAATAACAAAATCAAAGAAACACATCAACAATAATACAATAATAGTAGGGGACTTTAACACTCCCCTCACTGAAATGGACAGATCATCCAAGCAAAAGATCAACAAGGAAATAAAGGCCTTAAATGACACACTGGACCAGATGAACATCACAGATATATTCAGAATATTCCATCCCAAAGCAACAGAATACACCTTCTTCTCTAGTGCACATGAAACATTCTCAAGAATAGATCACATCCTGGGCCATAAATGAGGTCTCAACTGATATCAAAAGATTGGGATCATTCCCTGCATATTTTCAGACCACAGTGCTCTGAAGCTAGAACTCAACCACAAGAGGAAGTTTGGAAAGAACCCAAATACATGGAGACTAAACAGCATCCTTCTAAAAAATGAATGGGTCAACCGGGAAATTAAAGAAGAATTGAAAAAAATCATAGAAACAAATGATAATGAAAACACAATGGTTCAAAATCTATGGGACACAACAAAGGCAGTCCTGAGAGGAAAATATATAGCAGTACAAGCCTTCCTCAAGAAACAAGAAAGGTCTCAGGTACACAACCTAACCCTACACCTAAAGGAGCTGGAGAAAGAACAAGAAAGAAACCCTAAGCCCAGCAGGAGAAGAGAAATCATAAAGATCAGAGCAGAAATCAATGAAATAGAAATCAATAAAACAAGAGAACAAATCAACAAAACTAGGAGCTGGTTCTTTGAAAAAATTATAAAATAGATAAACCCCTGGCCCGACTTATCAAAAAGAAAAGAGAAAGGACCCAAATAAATAAAATCATGAATGAAAGAGGAGAGATCACAACTAACACCAAAGAAATACAAACTATTATAAGAACATACTATGAGCAACTCTACGGCAATAAATTTGACAATCTGGAAGAAATGGATGCATTCCTAGAAACATATAAACTACCACAACAGAACCAGGAAGAAATAGAAAGCCTGAACAGACCCATAACCAGTAAGGAGATTGAAACAGTCATTAAAAATCTCCAAACAAACAAAAGCCCAGGGCCAGACGGCTTCCCGGGGGAATTCTACCAAACATTTAAAGAAGAACTAATTCCTATTCTCCTGAAACTGTTCCAAAAAATAGAAATGGAAGGAAAACTTCCAAACTCATTTTATGAGCCCAGCATCACCTTGATCCCAAAACCAGACAAGGATCCCACCAAAAAAGAGAGCTATAGACCGATATCCTTGATGAACACAGATGCGAAAATACTCAACAAAATACTAGCCAATAGGATTCAACAGTACATTAAAAAGATTATTCACCACGACCAAGTGGGATTTATTCCAGGGCTGCAAGGTTGGTTCAACATCCGCAAATCAGTCAATGTGATACAACACATCAATAAAAGAAAGAACAAGAACCATATGATACTCTCAATAGATGCTGAAAAAGCATTTGACAAAGTACAACATCCCTTCCTGATCAAAACTCTTCAAAGTGTAGGGATAGAGGGCACATACCTCAATATCATCAAAGCCATCTATGAAAAACCCACCGCAAATATCATTCTCAATGGAGAAAAACTGAAAGCTTTTCCGCTAAGGTCAGGAACACGGCAGGGATGTCCATTATCACCACTGCTATTCAACATCGTACTAGAGGTCCTAGCCTCAGCAATCAGACAACAAAAGGAAATTAAAGGCATCCAAATCGGCAAAGAAGAAGTCAAATTATCACTCTTCGCAGATGATATGATACTATATGTGGAAAACCCAAAAGACTCCACTCCAAAACTGCTAGAACTTGTACAGGAATTCAGTAAAGTGTCAGGATATAAAATCAATGCACAGAAATCAGTTGCATTTCTCTACACCAACAGCAAGACAGAAGAAAGAGATATTAAGGAGTCAATCCCATTTACAATTGCATCCAAAACCATAAGATACCTAGGAATAAACCTAACCAAAGAGACACAGAATCTATACTCAGAAAACTATAAAGTACTCATGAAAGAAATTGAGGAAGACACAAAGAAATGGAAAAATGTTCCATGCTCCTGGATTGGAAGAATAAATATTGTGAAAATGTCTATGCTACCTAAAGGAATCTACACATTTAATGCAATTCCTATCAAAGTACCATCCATCTTTTTCAAAGAAATGGAACAAATAATGCTAAAATTTATATGGAACCAGAAAAGACCTCGAATAGCCAAAGGGATATTGAAAAAGAAAGCCAACGTTGGTGGCATCACAATTCCGGACTTCAAGCTCTATTACAAAGCTGTCATCATCAAGACAGCATGGTACTGGCACAAAAACAGACACATAGATCAATGGAACAGAATAGAGAGCCCAGAAATAGACCCTCAAATCTATGGTCAACTAATCTTCGACAAAGCAGGAAAGAATGTCCAATGGAAAAAAGACAGCCTTTTCAATAAATGGTGCTGGGAAAATTGGACAGCCACATGCAGAAAAATGAAATTGGACCATTTCCTTACACCACACACAAAAATAGACTCAAAATGGATGAAGGACCTCAATGTACGAAAGGAATCCATCAAAATCCTTGAGGAGAACACGGGCAGCAACCTCTTCGACCTCTGCCGCAGCAACATCTTCCTAGGAACAACGCAAAAGGCAAGGGAAGCAAGGGCAAAAATGAACTATTGGGATTTCATCAAGATCAAAAGCTTTTGCACAGCAAAGGAAACAGTTAACAAAATCAAAAGACAACTGACAGAATGGGAGAAGATATTTGCAAACGACATATCAGATAAAGGACTAGTGTCCAGAATCTATAAAGAACTTAGCAAACTCAACACCCAAAGAACAAATAATCCAATCAAGAAATGGGCAGAAGACATGAACAGACATTTCTGCAAAGAAGACATCCAGATGGCGAACAGACACATGAAAAAGTGCTCCATATCACTCGGCATCAGGGAAATACAAATCAAAACCACAATGAGATATCACCTCACACCAGTCAGAATGGCTAAAATCAACAAGTCAGGAAATGACAGATGCTGGCGAGGATGCGGAGAAAGGGGAACCCTCCTACACTGTTGGTGGGAATGCAAGCTGGTGCAGCCACTCTGGAAAACAGCATGGAGGTTCCTCAAAATGTTGAAAATAGAACTGCCCTATGACCCAGCAATTGCACTATTGGGTATTTACCCTAAAGATACAAATGTAGTGATCCAAAGGGACACATGCACCCGAATGTTTATAGCAGCAATGTCCACAATAGCCAAACTATGGAAAGAACCTAGATGTCCATCAACAGATGAATGGATCAAGAAGATGTGGTATATATACACAATGGAATACTATGCAGCCATCAAAAGAAATGAAATCTTGCCATTTGCAACAACATGGATGGAACTAGAGCGTATCATGCTTAGCGAAATAAGTCAAGCAGAGAAAGACAACTATCATATGATCTCCCTGATATGAGGAAGTGGTGATGCAACATGGAGGCTTAAGTGGGTAGAAGAATAAATGAAACAAGATGGGATTGGGAGGGAGACAAACCATAAGTGACTCTTAATCTCACAAAACAAACTGAGGGTTGCCGGGGGGAGGGGGTTTGGGAGAAGGGGGTGGGATTATGGACATTGGGGAGGGTATGTGATTTGGTGAGTGCTGTGAAGTGTGTAAACCTGGTGATTCACAGACCTGTACCCCTGGGGATAAAAATATATGTTTATAAAAAATAAAAAATTAAAAAAAAAAATAAAAGAAGATTAAATAAAAAAAAGTTAAAACCTATACTTCTCAAACTATTGCAAAAGGTGGAAGAGGATACTTACAAGGCCAGCATTACCCTGATACAAAAACCAGACAAGGACACTACCCCCAAAATAAATAAATAAATAAATAAATAAATCCAACATATGTGCAAAAATCTTCAACAAAATATTTTAAAAACTGAAATCAACAATACATTTAAAGGATCATTCACCACAATCAAGTTACACTTATTCCAAGGAATACAAAGATATTTGAATATCCTCAGACCACAATATAACATACCACATTAACACAATTAAGAATAAAAATATCATGATTATCTCAGTAGATGCAGAAAAAGCATTTGACAAAACAAAATCAATTCATGATAAGAATTTTCAATGTGAGTTTAAAGAGAATATGTCTCAACATTTAAAAAGCCATATATGAAAAATTCATGGCTAATATCATACTGAACAGTGAAAAACTGACTTTCCTCCAAGATCGGGAAAAAAACAAGGTGGTCCACTCTCACCTCTTTTATTCACATAGTACTAGTCCTAGCCACAACATCAGGCAAGAAATAAAGGCATCAAAATGTGTAAGAAAAAAGTAAAACTGGCATTATTTACAAATAACATAATATCTTACATAAAAAACCCTAAAATATCCAACAAAAACACTAAAGTAAAAGTTATGTTGCAAGGTAAAAATTAATATACAAAAATCTGTTGCATTTTTATATAGTAACAAAGGGGCAAAATGAGAAATTAAAAAAAATTTACAATAGCACAAAAAAGAATAAAATATCTAGGAATAAACTTAACCAAAATGTTAAAACACCTGTATTCTGAAAACTATGAAACATTGGTGAAAGAAATTAAAGATGATGTAAACAAAATAAAAAAATGCAATGCTCATGGATTGGAAAAATGCTCAAAAAAAAGTTCAAACTACCTTCCAAAATTGACAGAATCAGTATAATCCCTATCAAAATACAACTGACCATTTTCAGAGTAATAGAACAAATAATCATGAGATTTGTATGAATCACAGAAAATCTGCAATAATCAAAGCAATCTTGAGAAAGGAAAACAAGGCTTAAGTTATCACAATTTCAGATTTCGAGATATACTCCAAAACTAAAGAATACAGCATATTACTTGCACAAAACACATAGACAAAGGGAATAGGATATAGAACTCAGAAATAAATCTATGCTTATATGGTCAATCATCAGGAAAAGGAGACAAGAACATACAATGCAGAAAGAGTAGTCTTCTCAATAGTCTCAATTGTTGGGAAAATTAGCTACATACCAAGAATAAAGCTGGACCATTTTTTTTTTTTTACATCATATACTAAACTAAATAAACTAAAATTGATTAAAGTGTTAAATGTGAGACCTGAAGCCATAAAAGTCCTAGGGAAAACAAACAAAAAACCAAAAACCATACTTTGACCTTGACCCTAGCAATTTTTTCTAGAATTGTCTCCCCAAGCTAGGGAAATAAAAGCAAAAATAAACTATTAGGGCTATGCCAAAATAAAAAGTTTTTCAGAGCAGAAAAATAATAAACAAAATATAAATGCAATCTACTGAATAGGAGGAAATCTGCAAATGATATATTTGATAATATCCAAAATACATAAATAAATTTTACAACTCAAAACCAGAAAGAAAACAACCCAATGAAAACATGGGCAGAGGACCTGAATAAACATTTTTCCAAATAAGACACAGATAGTCAACAGACACATGAAGAAATTCTCAACATCACAAATCATCAGGAAAATGCAAACCAAAACCACAATAAGATATTCCTTCATACCAGTAAAAAACGGCTAGAATCAAAAAGACAAGAAATAACAAGTGTCAACAAGATTGTAATGAAAAGGGAATGCTGGTACACATTGGCAGGAATGTAAATTGGTGCATTCACTATGGAAAACAGAGGTCTTTCAAAAAATTAAAAATGAAAATACCCTATGAACTGGTAATTCTATTACTGAGCATATGCTCAAAGAAAACAAAAGCAGTAATTTGAAAAGCTATATGCATCCCTATCTTTATTGCAGCATTATACATAATAGCCAAGGTATGGAAATAGCCTGTCAACAGATGAATAGATAAACATATTATAAGCCTGATGATTCACAGACCTGTATCCTGGGGCAAGTAATACATTATATGTTAATAAATATAATTTTTTTAAAAAAGAAGACATACACATATATATATAATGGAATATTACTCAGCCATAGAAAAGAATGAAATCCTACCTTTTACAACAGCATGGATGGACTCACGGGGTATTATGTTAAGTGAAATAAGTCAGAAAAAGACAAATATCATATAATTTCACTTTTTCTTTTTAGGGCTTTAGCATCAACTTTTTAAAATTTAAGTTCCTTTAGCCAACATAGAGTATATTAGTTTTGAATAATGTTCAGTGACCTGTTAGTTGTATATAACACCCAGTGCTCATCAAATCACATGCCCTCCTTAATAAACCCATCACCCAGTTACCCAATCCTGCCATCCTTCTCCCTATCCGCACCCTCAGTTTGTTTCCTGGAGTCAAGAGTCTCTCCTGATTTGTCTCTCTTTCTGATTTCTTCCTGTTCAGTTTTCCCTCCTTTCACCTATTGTCCTCTGCATTATTTTTTATATTCCATATATGAGTGAAACCATATGATACTGTCTTTCATTGATTGATGATTTCACTTAGCACAATCCCCTCCAGTTCCATCTATATCAATGTAAATATAGGTATTCATCCTTTCTGATAGCTAAGTAATATTCCATTTCATATATGTACCACATCGTTTTTATCCAGTCATCTGTTGAAGGACATCTTGGCTCCTTCCACAGTTTGGCTATTGTGGACACTGCTGCACATGAGGGTGCATGTGTCCCTTATTTTCACTACATTCATATCTTTAGGATAAACACCCAGTAGTGCAATTGCTGGGTGGTAGGATAGTTATATTTTTAACATCTTGAAAAGTTTCCATTCTGTTTTCCAGGGTGGTTGTACCAGCTTGCATTCCCACCAAAAGTGTAAGTCCCACCACATTTTCATCAACATTTGTTGCTCACAATCTTGTTATTTCAACCATTTTAACTGGTGTGAGGTGGTATCTCATTATGGTTTTGATTTGTATTTCCCCGAGGGCAAATGATGTGAGCATTTTTTCATATGTCTGTTGGCCATTAGTATATCTTTTTCAAAGAAGTGTCTGTTCATGTCTTCTGCCCATTTCTTGGCTGGATTCTTTGTTTTCTGGGTGTTGAGTTGGCTAAGTTCTTTATAGATTTTGGATACTAACCCTTCATCTGGTATGTCATTTGCAAATATCTTCTCCCATTTTGTTGACTGTATCCTTTGCTGTGCAGAAGATTTAATCTTGATGAAGTCCCAATAATTCATTTTTGCTTTTGTTTTTCTTAACTTTAGAAATGTATCTTGCAAGAAGTTGCTGTGGCCATAGTCAAAGAGGATACTGCCTGTATTCTCCTTTAGGATTTTGATGGATTTGTCTCACATTTAGACCTTTCATCCATTTTGAGTTTATCTTTGTGTATGCTATGAGAGAATGATCTAGATTCATTCTTCTGTACATGACTGTACAATTTTCCCAACACCATCTATTGGAGAGGCTGTCTTTTTTCCATTGGATATTCATTCCTGCTTTGTCAAAGATAAGTTGACTATAGAGTTGAGGGTTCACTTCTGGGCTCTCTATTCTGTTCCATTGATCTGTGTCTGTTTCTATGCCAGCACCATGATGTCTTGATCATAGACTTATAACATAGGTTGAAGTCAGGCATTATGATGCCCCGAGCTTTGGTTTTCTTTTTCAACATTTCCTGGGTGATTCCATCTCTTTTCTGAAAGCTTCCATACACATTTTAGGATTGTTTGTTCCAACTCTGTGAAAAATGTCAGTGGTATTTTGACAGGGATTGCATTGAATGTGTAAATTGCTTGGGCAGCATAAATATTTTAATAATGCTTATATTTCCAGTCGATGAACATGGAATGTCTTTGCATCTCCCTGTGTCTTCCTCAGTTTAAGTGTTCTGTAGTTTCTGTGGTACAGATCCTTTACCTTTCTGGTTAGGTATATTTCTAGGTATCTCATGATTTTCCTTAATTTCTTTTACCAATCACATTGTTTATCTTCTTATATTTTCCCACAGATTCGCAACTCTGCACCTCCTACCATGCAAAGTGCTGTCTTTTTTACTGCTTGTAGATTTAAATTTATATCTCAGGCTGCATTTGTGGGTGTTCAGAATGGTTTGATAGATATTCAGCTAAGCTGGAGGGACCAGATGAAACAAGGTCCCCTACTTGCCTCCTTCCCTCTAGAACTGATTTCACTTATATGCAAAATCTAAAAAAACCAAGCAAGAAATAAACCAGAACCAGAACCATAAATACAGAGAACTGATGGTTGCTAGAGGGAAGGGACTGGTAGGGGATGGACAAAGGAGTGAAAGGGGATAGGAGGTACAGACTTCCAGTTATGGAAAGAATAAGTCACAGTGATGAAAGATACAGCATAACGAATATAGTCAATGGTATTGTAATAGACATTTTTGTTAACAGATTGTAGCCACATTTGTGATGAACAATGCATAATGTATAGGTTTGTGGAATCACTATGTTGTACACCTAAAACTAAGGCAAAACTGTGTCAATGATACTTCCATTAAAAATAAATTGGGGGCCATCTGGGTGGCTCAGTGAGTTAAGCCTTTCCCTTCTTCTCAGGTCATGATCTCAGGGTCCTGGGATCAAGCCCTGCATTGGGCTCTCTGCTCAGCAGGGAGCTTGTTTCCCCATTTCTCTCTGCCTGCCTTTCTGCCTACTTGTGATCTGTCAAATTAAAAAAAAAATAATTGGTAATTTTAAAAATGAAATATAAGAGTGGATATTTAAAGCATGGGGAGAGAAAACAAGGGGCTCAAATAGCCATTTATCTAAATGAATCAGGATCTGTAAAACAACCCTCAAGGGGTGAGGCCATGGGGGCTGGCTCTTTATCTAGCTGTGTGGCTGGCAGTGTGCTTATTCTGGAAGCCATCTTTAAACTGGATGTCTCTGTGATAAAAGCTTAAGTCACACATTTGCATTACATTACAAAAATAAACAACTGCTGTGTTCATACTACAATGATATTTTGATGACAGAAATTGTACATATTCAACTTAGCACATAATGCATTATATAGAAGCTAGAAGGAAAGGATTAAAATGTTAACTATTTGTATTTGAATATGGGCCTATAGGTGATTTTCTTTTACTTCATACTTTATTTTCCAAACAGAATTTAGGGAATATTTTCTTTATATTTAGAACAATGACACAACTGTGTAACTTAAATGGAAAATTTTTAAGGTTTTTATTTAAATTCCAGTTAGCATACAGTGCAATGTTAGTTTCAAGTATACAATATAGTGATTCAACACTTTATACAACACCCAGTTCAAGTGCAATATTTAATTCTCATCACCTATTTCATGCATCCCTCCCCCAACCCATCTCCCTTTTAGTAATCATCAGTTGTCTCTGAAGTTGAATCTGTTTCTTGGTTTGCTTTTTTTTCCCCCCTTGCTTATTTGTGTTCTTAAATTTCACAAGTGACTGACATATGATATCCTTCTTTATCTAAGTGACTTATTTCACTTAGCATTATACTGTCTAGCTCCATCCATGTCACTGTAAATGGCAAGATTTCATTCTTTTTTATGGCTGAGTAACAATCCATTGCATATATACACCTCAACTTTTTTATCCATTCATCAGTCTGTGGACACTTGGGTTGTTTTCTTAATTTAACTATTATAGATAATGCTGCTTTATGGGGAGGAGTTAAAATGGTGGAGGAGTATGGAAAACTGATGCTTGTCTTGTCCTTCAGAAACACCTAGAAAATATGAAATTATTCTGAATACCCAAGAAATTGATCTGAGGACTGAGAATAAGCCACCTAACTAGCGAGAGAAAAGAGGCCACATGGTAGAAGGTAGGAAGCATAGAGACATGATTTGGGGTAAGAAAAGAATCACTGGTGCTGTGGAGGAGAGGGAGCTCTGATCACAGAGGGAGAAGAGATGGAGAGCAAGGGAACAGCACACAGGGGATCACATAAGAAAACCATTTCCCCAAAACCATCAATAGGAAAAATAAAAGGGACTGATAATTACAATTTATCATAAGCAACAGAGTTCAAAGATTGAAGGTTTGGATGTCCATGTCATGGCCAGCCTGGAGCCTGGTGGGTGTAATGGTGCTCCTGTGGAGAAAGAGGACAAACGCCCAGGAATGGACAGTGTGGTGTAAGGTCCCCTGGGCCACAATGGAAGAGACATTTCCCCTTCTTGGAGTGCATTTGGGAGAGGTGGCACTGCCTCTCAGGAGACAAAAGTACCAGCAGGTGCCTGTTCATTAGCATAGGAGCAGAGATACCTGCTGAGACCAAGTAACCTAACACCACATTTTTGCTGCACTTTACCATAAACTCCAGGCCCCTGTGTGTTCATGTGACTGCCCTTCTAGGACAAACCAGCACCAACCACAAAGCAATGAGATCTATCCCCAGAGGATGAGAGTGGGTCCTTTCTGCACGAAGTCCCTAAAATTTGGAGTTTTGAAACCCAGCTGGTATGCCTGAGATAAAACGCAGGATCACTGCACCCCATGGGTGGGCAGATAGTTCAGATGCGAGAAGGTGAAGGCAGGGATCTGAGGACTGCCTGGACACCTGAAGGGAGATGTTTCACTCTTCTCTGAGACTTCCTGAATAGCGGTAGGCATAAACTCCTCTTTGTAGGGACTGGAGAGGCAGCTGATGTCATTTCTCCTTCCAAGTCCCACCCATCAGCATAAACAGACTTCAGTGGGCAGCATAGTGGCTACAGTGGAGGCTAGAGCCACTTACATCAAGCCACAACCTCCACATTCTGCGAGTGCTTTTTGACTAGCATAAGAGTGCCTGAGAGCCAGAAGAGCAGTGAGTCTCTCTCCCAGAAGGCTAGCACAAACCCTCCCATAGGTGCCAAGTCTACTGACCATAAAATGCTGCAAATCTTGAGCTCCAGTGGATATGGGACCTAGCCTCTTTTAACAAGCAGAGTGAAACACCACCTAGTTAAAACTCACTACATACTAGACAAGATCCAAAAACTTTCCATTGCAGGCAAGGAAAAACTCTGCAGAGGACTAACCTGAGGAAAGAACAGTCAAAACATAATATGGAGTGTATGGAGCATACACCAGAAACATGTACTGAAGTGCAAGGCCCTGAACAGTGTATGATCCTCTTCTTAATATAGCTTTCACTTCAGGAGCAGGAAACATAGTTGGCTTTATTAACAGAGAAAAGACAGAAATACAAAATACCAAGATGAAAGAATTCATCCTAAAAGAAAGAACAAGAAAAGTTCACCTGTAGGATCTAATCAAAAGAGATACACACTCTTTTCAAGACAAATGGAACATTCTCCAGAATAGATCATATACTGGGTCACAAATCAGGCCTCAACAAATACAAAACAATTGAGATCATATTATGCATATTCTCAGACTACAACACTCTGAAACGTGAAATCAAACACAAACAAATTTGGAAAGACCATGAGTACATGGAAGTTAAAGAACATCCTGCTAAAGAATGAAAGGTTTGGGGCACCTGGGTGGCTCAGTGGGTTAAAGCCTCTGCATTTGGCTCGGGTCATGATCCCAGGGTCCTGAGATGGGCCCCACATCGGGCTCTCTGCTCAGCGGGGAGCCTGCTTCCTCCTCTCTCTCTCTGCCTGCCTCTCTGCCTGCTTGTGATCTCTGACTGTCAAAAAACAACAACAACAAAAAAAAAAAACCCAAATGGGTAAACCAGGAAATTAAAGAATAAAAACTACATGGAAGCAAATAAAAATGAAAACACAACAGTCCATAACCTTGGGATGCAACAGAAGCAGTCATGAGAGGAAAGTATATAGCAACACAGGCCTACCTCAAGAAGAAATAAAAGTCTCAAACCTAACCTTACACCAAAAGGAACTAGAAAGAGAATTGCAAATGAACCCTTAAAGCCATCAGACAAAGGGAAAAGATAAAGATTAGAACAGAAATAAATGATGCAGAAACAAACAACAAAATAGGACAGATCAATGAAACTAGGAGCTGAAAAGATAAAATTGATAAACCCATAACTTACAAAATTGATAAACACCCAGACTTATGAAAAAGAAAAAAAGATGTAAATAAATAAAATCTTGAATGAAAGAGGAGAGATCATAAACAATACCACAGAAATATAATTATAAGAAAATACTATAAAAAATTATATGCCAACAAACTGGTCAATCTGGAAGAAATAGATAAATTTCTAAAAACATACAAACTACCACAACTGAAACAGGACAAAATAGGAAACTTGAACAGACCCATAACCAGCAAAGAAATTGAATCAGTAGTTACTGTTCCAAAAAAAATAAATAAATAATAAAATAAATAAAAAAATTAAGAAAACATTCAAACTCACTCTATGAGACCAACATTACCTTGATTCCAAAAATAAAGACCCCACTAACAAGGAGAATTGCAGACCAATCTCTCTGATGAACGTGGATACAAAAGTTCTTACCAATATATTAGCAAAACAATTCCAACAACACATTAAAAGAATTATTCAACAAAATCAAGTTGGATTTATTCCTGTTCCGCAAGTGAGGTTCACAATCCACAAATCAATCAACCTGATTAAGTACATTAATGAAATAAAGGAAAAAAACGCTCTATGATCCTCTCAGTAAATGCAGGAAAATAAATTTAAAAAAACCCCACATTTGACAAATATAGTATCCTTTCTTGATAAAAACCCTCAAGAAAGTAGGAATAGAAGGAACATACCTCAACACCATTACGGCCATATACAAAAGACTCACAACTCATATCCCCAGTGGCGGAAAAAACAGAGATTCCCCCCACCCTAAGGTCATGAACAAGACAGGAATGTCCACTCTCATCATGAGTTACTTCACATACTACTGGAAGTCCTAGCCAGAGCAATCAGACAACAAAAAGAAATAAAAGTCTTCCAAGTAGGAAGGGAAGATGTCTAACTTTCACTATTCACAGATAACATGATAATCTATTTCAAAAACCTGAAAGACTCCACTAAAAAACTAGCAAAAAACTTCTAGAACTCATACACAAATTCAGCAAATTTGCAGGATACAAAGTCACCACACAGAAATCTGTTGCATCTCTATACACCAGTAAGGAAATAATTTCTCAGCAGAAAGAGAAATCAAGGAATCAATCTCATTTACAATTGCACCCAAACTGATAAGATACCTAGGATTAAACCTAACCAAACAGGTAAAAGATCTGTACTCTGAAAACTATAGAGTAATGATGAAAGAAATCAAACGTGACAGAAAGAAATGGGAAAAAATTTCATGCTCATGGATTGAAAGAATATTGGTAAAAATGTCTATACTACACAAAGCAATCTACACATTTAATGTACTCCCTATCAAATTATCACCAGCAATTTTCACAGAGCCAGAAAAAACAATCTTAAAATTTGTATGCAATCACAAAACACCCTGTATAATCAAAACGATCTTGAAAAAGAAAAGCAAAGCTGGAGGCATCACAATTCTAAACTTCAGTTATATTACAAAGCTGCATTGATTAAAAAACAACAACAGTATGGTAATGGCACAAAACAGTCATATAGATCAATAGAACAAAACAGAAAACCCAGAAATACATCCAAAACTATATGGTCAACTACTCCTTGACAAAGCAGGAAGGACTATCCAATGGAAAAAAGATAGTCTTTTCAAAAAATTGTGTTGAGAAAACCAGATAGCATCATGTAGAAGAATGAAACTGGACAAATTTCTTACCATACATGAAAATAAGCTCAAAATGGATCAAAGATCCAAATGTGAGGCAAGAAACCATCAAAATCCTAGGAGAGAACAGAGGTAGCAACCTCTCTCAAATCAACTGTAGCAATTTCTTACTAGACATATCTCAGGAGGCAAGGGAAACAAAAAAGAAATACTGGGACTTCAT
Organism: Mustela nigripes; assembly: GCF_022355385.1. NCBI lineage: Eukaryota > Metazoa > Chordata > Mammalia > Carnivora > Mustelidae > Mustela > Mustela nigripes. Next base: position 55,594,618 of record NC_081561.1, read on the forward strand.
TAAGGTAAAAAGCTTCTGCACAGGGCAAGAAACAATCAACAGAACTAAAAGGCAGTACTTGGAATAGGAAAAGATATTTGCAGATGACATATTTGACAAAATGTCAGTATCCAAAATCTGTAAAAAATTTAGACAACAACAAAAACAAATAATGCAGATAAGAAATGGGCAGAAGACATGAACAGACACTCCCAAAGATGATATCCCAGTGGGTAACATATGAAAAGATGCTCAACATCACTTATCATCAGGAAAACACAAAACTACAATGAGATGTTGGCAAGGATGTGGAGAAAGGGGAATCCTCTTACACTGATGGTGGGAATACAAACTGGTGCAGTCACTTTGGCAAACAGTATGGAGGTTCCTTAAAAAGTTAAAATAGAACTACCCTGCAAAACAGCTAAAGACTACTAAGTATTTACCTAGTAAGTAAAAATACTTATTTGAAGGGAACCATGCAGCAACATTATCACAATAGCCAAATTATGGTAAGAGGCCAAATGTCCATGATCTGATGAGTGGATGGAGAAGATATAGATATAGATATAGATAATAGATATAGATCCACATACACACAATACTACTTAACAATCAAGAAGAATAAAAAGTTTGACATTTGCAATAAAATGGGTAGAACTATATTGTATTATGCTAAATAAAATAAGTCAGAGAAAGACAAAAATACAATATTATTTTATTCATATGTGGAATTTAAGGAACAAAACAGATGAACGTGGGGAAGGGGGAAAAAAAGGAGGTGGCAAACCATAAGAGATTCTCAACTATAGCAAACCATGTGAGGGTTACTGGAGGGGAGGTGGGCAGGAGGTGCTATATAGGGGATGGGTATTAAGGACGGCACTTGTGATAAGCATGTGAAGTTATATGTAAGTGATGAATTACTAAATTCTACTCTTAAAAGCAGTATTACACTCTTTGTTAACTAAATAGAATGTAATGAACTTAAAAAAATAATTCTGCTATAATTTATGTTCCTTCTTTGTCGAAGGTTTTTATCATAAATGAATGTACTTTGCCAAATGCTTTTTCTGCATCTATTGCAATGATTATAGTTTTTCTCCCTTCCCTTTACTAATGTGGTGTAACATATTGATTGGTTTGAGAATAATGAACCACTCTTGAAGCCCAGGAATAAATCTCACTGGATCATGGTGAATTATTTTTTAAATATATTGTTGGATTCAGTTTGCTAGTATTTTATTGAGAATTTTTCCATCTATGTTCATCTGAGAAATTGACCTGTGGTTCTCTTTTTTAGTGGGATCTTTATCTGGTTTTGATATCAGGGTAATGTTGGTCTCATAGAATAACTTTGGAAGTTCTCTTTCCTTTTTTTCTTTTTTGGAATAGTTTAAGAATTGGTATTAATTCTTTAAATATTTGGTAGAATTCACCTGTGAAGGAACCTGTCCCTGGACTTCTCTTGGGAGGTTCTGATTATTAATTCAATTTCTTTGCTTTTTATGAGTCTGCTCAAGTTTCCTATTTCTTCTTATTTTGGTTTTCATGGTTTATATGTTTGTAGGAATTTATCCATTTCTTCTAGGTTGTCATTTTTTGGCATACAGTTTCTTACAACAGTCTCTTATAACTGTTTGCATTTCTGTTATATTGGTTGTTATTTCTTCTCTCTCACTTGTGATTTTATTATTTGAGCTCTTTAGCTTTTCTTTTTGATAACACTGGCTGGAGGTTTATCCATTTTATTATTTTTTTCAAAGAGGTAGTTCCTGGTTTCATTGACATGTTCTATTGTATTTTTAGTTTCTATATCATATGTTTCTGATCTAATCTATACTATGTATTTCCTTCTTCTGGCTTTAGGCTTAGTTTTTCTATCTCCTTTAGATGTAAGGTTAGGTTGTTGGAGATTTTTCTTGCCCTTTGTGATAGGCCTGTATTACTATATTCTTCCCTCAAAGGACTGTTTTTGCTACATTCCAAAGGTTTTTACTATTGTACTTTCAATAATCTTTTTAATAAGAGAGAGAGAAAGAAAGAGGGAGGGACAGAAGGAGAGAGAAAGAGAAAATCTTAAGCAGCCTCCATGACCAGTGAAGAGCTTGATGCGGGGCTTGATCCCATACCCTGAGACCATGACCTGAGCTGAAATCAAGAGTCAGTTGCTTAACTGACTGAGCCATGCAAGCATCCCCATTGTGTTTTCATTTTCATTTGTTTCCCTGTGTTATTAAATTTCTTCCTTGGTTTCCTGGTTGACCTATTCAATGTTTAGTAGCATGTTATTTAACTTCCAGGTATTTATGATTGACCTCTATTTTTATAGTGCTGTAGCCAGAGAAGTTATACAGTATGATTTCAATCTTTTTTGTATTTGTTGAGGTCTGTTTTGTGACTTATATGTAACCTATTCTGGAGGATATTCTAGGTGTTCTTGAACAAAATGCATATGCTTTTTTTTTTTAAGGCTATAATGTTCTGACTTCATCAAATGTAACATCTGTATTATAGAAGTTGCAGAAGAAGAAAATAGAGAAAAGGTGGTAGAAAATTTATTTCAAGAAATAGCAGAAAACCTTCCTAATCTGGGGAAGGAAACAGACATTCAGACCCAGAAGGCACAGAGAACTCCCATCAAAATCAACAAAAGCAGGGCAATACCAAGGCACATAGTAATTTTCACAATGTAGTGATAAAGAAAAAGTCTTAAAAGAGCAGGATAAAAGCAAAACCCAAGGGAGGACAAGATGGCAGAGAAGTAGGAGGAGGCGCCGTTTCAACGTGTACCCTAAAGTGAGCTGATTACCTACCAAAGAACTCCGTTCACCCATGAAATCAGCCTGAGATCAGAATTATACACGTCTGGATCTCTACAGGGGCAGAAGATGCCAGTGGGCAGGAAGAGCTAAGTGGGAATGACAGACAGATATCGGAAGATAAACAAAAGGGAGAGGGAGCAACCAGAGGTGACCAATTGGAAAGTAATACCCCTAATACGAGAGTGCCCTGCATCTGGGGACCAGCATTAACTTGAGACTAGTTGAAAGCACTCCAAAAGAGCAAGGGATCGCGGGGGGGAAATAGTGGGAATCGGGGCAGCTAGGGACAGGACCTTAAGTCCCTGGACTCAGGACAGCCTCCCCTGGCACTGAGCCAAGAGAGTGTGGCAGAGAAACCAGGTCTTGGTCCCTGAGCCACCAGCACATCCAAGAACACGTGGGGCCTGGCTCCTGTGAGGGGCTGGGAGCCTCGCCAGATGGCAGAATGCGGAGCCATGGTAACAGAGCCTGAGACGCGTGTGCTCCTCCCCCGAGAGAGGTGTGCAAAGGCCCAGCCTGGTGCTCTCAGACCCGCGCCACTGTATCAGAGCCTGAGACATGCTCACAACCCACACCCTCCCCTAGGAGAGGTGCGTAAAGGCCCAGCCCGGCGCTCTTAGATTTGCGCCATTGTATCAGAGCTTGAGATGCGCGTGCAACCCACAGCCTCCCCTGAGAGAGGTGCACACAAGCCTGGTGCTCTTAGACCCAGAGAGACCAGGCACTCCCATCCCGTGCCAGCGGGACAATCACAGTGTGCAGTCACTGCTTGGAACCTCTCTGGCGGTCTGGAGCTGCCCAGACAGCCGCCCCTGCCGTGGTTTTGGGTACAAGCAGAAGATCCTGTGTCCCCAGGGACCGTGACTTGGAACCTGCTCTGCCAGCAGCCAAGGGGGAATTTATATGGGCTCTGCAGCACCCACAAGAGAACAGACTGAGGCTTCTCTCTGAGAGGGTGGTCAGGGTGCAGTTTGCTTTCCTCTAAACCTACAAAAACCATCAAAAGCCATCAAGGCAAGAGGAAAAAAAAAGTGAACAAAACATAAAAACCTCCAGAGAACAAAAGCCTGAAAAAACCGGTTTCCTCAGAGCCCACCCTTCTGAGGGGGGCGGGAGGACTTAAATCAGGGAATATCATTGACTGAAAACCCACGTGGCAGGCCCCTCCCCCAGAAAACCAACCAGAAAAGGGGGAAAAAAAAAAAAAGGAAAAAAAGACTACAAGAGAACAACCACCACTACTTCATAGGACAACTTTTATTTTTAACTGGTTCCCACTATTCTGGTTCTTTTTTTTTTTACATACAGATAATTTTTTAACCTATTTACCATCACAGTGAGATGTCCAGTACATCAAATTCCATATAACCTTCTAACCTGAACTTTTGATACATACACCTGTGTTTTTCTTTTGCATTTCTATTTTTTTTTAATTTTAGTTTAGTTTAGTCTAGTTTATTCCTTTTTTATTTTTATTCTCTAATATTCATGTAGTTAAACTTCAAAGCAATCCCCTTCCCCTAATCAATGCTACCCCTATAGGTAAACCAATTTTTAATCCCCCTTTATCTTAGGAAAGTTGAGTCCTTTAACAAAGATATCAAGATACATCCAGGAAGAATCAAAACAACCTTCCTTGCCCACACCGAGAATTTATAACCACTTTCCCATCTTTTTCTTCTACCAGTGTTTCTGTGTTTTTGTGTTTGTCCTGTCAGTATATAAATCTTACACTTGGGGTTCTTTTTGATGAGGTTCTTCCTCTATTTGCATATATATATATTTTTTTCTCTTGTCATATACTTTTATCAGTCTTTTTGTTTGTCTGTTTTTGTTTGCATACTTCATAAATCTTACCTTGGGGCCCATGTAGGCTGAACCTTCTCTTTTATCTTCCCTCTTTTTCCTGTCCCTCTCTCTCTTTTTCTTTTTCTTTTCTTTCTTCTCTTGTTTGGGTGGGGAATCCTGATTGCTCAGAAGCATTCCAGGGTGCACCTTGACTGCACCACGGTTGATACATCCAGCTACATCCGTTCAGTCATCTCTAACCAAAATGTCTAGGAGGAGGAATGCCCAACAGAAGGAAAACACAAAGGATGGGCCTTCTGCAACAGAGCTAATGGCTATCAATAGACAATATGTCAAAAAGAGAATTCAGGATAACAATTATCCAGGCAATAGCTAGGTTGGAGAAAGCCATGGATGACCAAACAGAATTGATTAGGGCAGAACTGAACGTGACCAGGGATGATGTTCACAATGCTCTCAATGAATTCCAATCTAATCTAAATTCTCTCAAATCTAGGGTAACTGAGACAGAAGATAGAATTAGTGATCTGGAGGACAGAGAGAAAGGATCAGGAGGAAGCCTGAAACAGCTTAGAAGCCACGAAAACAGAATCAGGGAAGTAAATGATGACATGAAACGTTCCAATGTCAGAATTATTGGAATACCTGAAGGGGAGGAGAAAGAAAGAAGTCTAGAGGATATAGTGGAACAAGTTCTTCATGAAAATTTTCCCGATCTTGAGAATGGAACCAGCATTCATGTACTAGAGGCCGAATGGTCTCCACCCAAGATTATAGATTAAAAAAAAAAATCAAGGAAACTGATAGTCAAATTGAGGAATCACAATTGTAGATACAATCTCTTGAAAGCCACTAGGACAAAGAGGCTCCTTACTTACAGAAAAAAGCCCATCAGAATAACGTCAGACCTGTCCACAGAGACCTGGCAAGCCATAAAGAGCTGGCAGGATATATTCAGGGCACTAAATGAGAAGAACATGCAGCCAAGAATACTTTATCCAGCAAGACTGACATTCAAAATGGATAGAGAGATAAAGAGTTTCCAAGACCAGCAAGGCTTAAAAGACTATGCAACCACCAAGCCGACACTGCAGGAAATATTAAGGGAGGGGGGGTGTCTATAAAAAAGGAAAAATCCCAAGAATAGCATTGAACAGAAGTATAGAGACAATCTATAGAAAGAAAGACTTCAAAGATAACACGATGTCAATAAAAACGTATCTATCAATAATCACTCTCAATGTGAATGGCCTAAATGCACCCATCAAATGACATAGGGTTGCAGATTGGATAAAATGACAGGACCCATCCATATGTTGTCTACAAGAGACCCACTTTGAACATAAAGAAACACCCAGACTGAAAGTGAAGGGATGGAGAAGCATCTTCCATGCCAATGGGCCTCAAAAGAAGGCCGGGGTAGCAATTCTCATATCAGACAAATTAGATTTTAAACTAAAGGCTGTAGTCAGAAATACAGAAGGACACTACATAATTCTTAAAGGGACTACCTACCAAAATGATCTAACAATTGTAAATATCTATGCCCCCAATATGGGAGCAGCCAATTACATAAGAAAACTGTTAATCAAGATAAAGAGTCATATTGATATGAATACATTAATAGTAGGAGATCTTAACACACCTCTCTCAGAAATAGATCATCGAAGCAGAAAATCAATAAAGAAACAAGAGCATTGAATGACACATTGGACCAGATGGACCTCATAGATATATACAGAACATTCCACCCTAAAACAACAGAATACTCATTCTTCTCAAGTGCACATGGAACCTTCTCCAGAACAGACCACATACTGGGTCACAGATCAGGACTCAACTGATACCAAAAGACTGAGATTATCCCCTGCATATTCTCAGATCACAATACTTTGAAACTGGAGTTCAATCACAAGGAAAAGTTCAGAAGGAACTCAAGCACCTGGAAGCTAAAGACCAACTTGCTTAAGAATGCTTGGATCAACCAGGACATCAAAGAATAACTGAAACAATTCATGGAAACCAATGAGAATGAAGACACTTCAGTCCAAAATCTATGGGATACAGCAAAGGCAGTCCTAAATACATAGCCATCCAAGCCTCCCTCAACAAAATTGAAAAATCCAGAATATACCAGTTGTCTCTACACCTTAAAGAACTGGAGAATCAACAACAAATCAAACCAACTCTACACATGAAAAGGGAAATAATCAAGATTAGAGCAAAGACCAATGAGGTAGAAACCAGAGATACAGTAGAACGTATCAATGAAACTAGAAGCTGGTTTTTTGAAAGAATCAATAAGATTGATAAACCATTGGCCACACTAATCCAAAAGAAAAGATAGAAAGCCCAAATTCATAAAATTATGAATGAGAAGGGAGAGATCACAACTAACACCAAGGAAGTAGAAACAATCATCAGAAGTTATTATATGCCAATAAACTAAACAACCTAGATGAAATGGATGCATTCCTGGAAAACTATAAACTCCCAAAATCGAACCAAGAAGAAACTGACAACCTGAATAGACCGATATCTAGTAACGAGATTGAAGCAGTGATCAAAAACCTCCCAAAAAACAAGAGCCCAGGACCTGATGGATTCCCTGGGGAATTCTACCAAACTTTCAAAGAAGAAATAACACCTAATCTCCTGAAGCTGTTTCAAAAAATTGAAGCAGAAGGAAAACTTCCAGACTCTTTCTATGAAGCCAGCATTACCCTGATCCCCATACCAGGCAAAGACCCTACCAAAAAGGAGAATTTCAGACCAATATCACTGATGAATATGGATGTGAAGATTCTGAACAAGATCCTAGCAAACAGGATCAAACTGCACATTAAAAAGATTATCCACCATGACCAGGTGGGATTCATTCCTGGGCTACAAGGATGGTTCAACATTCGCAAATCAATCAATGTGATAGAACAAATTAATAAGAGAAGAGAGAAGAATCACATGGTCCTCTCAATTTATGCAGAAAAAGCATTTGACAAAATCCAGCATCCATTCCTGATTAAAACGCTTCAAAGTATAGGAATAGAGGGAACATTCCTGAGCTTCATAAAATCTATCTATGAAGACCCACAGAAAATACCATCCTCAATGGAAAAAAGATTGCAGCCTTCCCGTTGAGATCAGGAACACGACAAGGATGCCCACTTTCACCGCTCTTGTTCAACATAGTATTAGAAGTCCTAGCAACAGCAATCAGAAAACAAAGATAAATAAAAGGTATCCAAATTGGCAATGAAGAAGTCAAACTCACTCTCTTCACAGATGACATGATTCTTTATATGGAAAGCCCAAAAGACTCCACCCCCAAAGTACTAGAACTCATACAACAATTCAGCAACGTGGCAGGATACAAAGTCAATGTACAGAAATCAGTGGCTTTCTTATATACTAACAATGAAAATACAGAAAGGGAAATTAGAGAATCGATTCCATTTACTATAGCACCAAGAACCATAAGATACCTGGGAATAAACCTAACCAAAGATGTAAAGGATCTGTACTCAAGGAACTACAGAACATTCATGAAAGGAATTAAAGAAGACATAAAAAGTGGAAGACCATTCCATACTCTTGGATTGGAAGAATAAACATTGTTAAAATGTCTATACTGCCTAGAGAAATCTATACTTTTAATGCCATTCCGATCAACATTCCACTGGTATTTTTCAAAGAGCTGGAGCAAAGAATCCTAAAATTTGTATGGAATCAGAAGAGACCCTGAATTGCTAAGGAAATGATGAAAAACAAAAATAAACCTGGGGGCATCATGTTACTGGATTTCAAGCTTTACTACAAAGCTGTGATCACCAAAACAGCATGGTACTGGCATAAAAAAGACACATAGACCAGTGGAACAGAGTAGAGAGCCCACATATGGACCCTCAACTCTATGGTCAAATAATCTTCAACAAAACAGGAAAAAATATACAATGGGAAAAAGACAGTCTCTTTAATAAATGGTGATGGGAAAACTGGACAGCTATATGTAGAGGAATGAAACTTGACCATTCTCTTACACCATACACAAAGATAAACTCAAAATGTCTAAAAGACCTCAACGTGAGAAAGGAATCCATCAGAATCCTAGAGTACATAGGCAGTAACCTCTTCGATATCAGCGAAAGCAACTTCTTTCAAGATATGTCTCCAGAGGCAAAGGAAACAAAAGTGAAAATGAACTTTTGGGACTTCATCAAAATCAAAAGCTTCTGCACAGCAAAGCAAACAGTCAACAAAACAAAGAGGCAACCCATGGAATGGGAGAAGATATTTGCAAATGACAGCACAAACAAAAGGTTGATATCCAAGATCTACAAAGAACTCCTCAAACTCAACACACACGAAACAGACTATTATATAAAAAAAAAATGGGCAGAAGATATGGACAGACCCTTCTCCAATGAAGACATACAAAGGACTATCAGACACATGAAAAAATGTTCATCGTCACTAGCCATCAGGGAGATTCAAATTAAAACCACATTGAGATACCACTTTACACCAGTTAGAATGGCCAAAATTAGCAAGACAGCAAACAACATGTGTTGGAGAGGATGTGGAGAAAGGGGAACCCTCTTACACTGTTGGTGGGAATGCAGGTTGGTGCACCCACTTTGGAAAACAGTGTGGAGATTCCTCATGAAATTAAAAATAGAGCTTCCCTATGACCCTGCAATTGCACTACTGGGTCTTTACCCCAAAGATACAGATGTAGTGAAATAAAGGGCCATCTGTACCCCAATGTTTATAGCAACAATGGCCACGGTCGCCAAACTGTGGAAAGAACCAAGATGACCTTCAACGGATGAATGGATAAGGAAGATGTGGTCCATATACACTACGGAGTATTATGCTTCCATCAGAAAGGATGAATAGCCAACTTTTGTAGCAACATGGATGGGAGTGGAAGAGATATGCTGAGTGAAATAAGTCAAGCAGAGAGAGTCAATTATATGGTTTCACTTATTTGTGGAGCATAACAAATAGCATGGAGGTCAAGGAGAGATGGAGAGGAGAAGGGAGTTGAGGGAAATTGGAAGGGGAGGTGAACCATGAGAGACTATGGACTCTGAAAAACAACCTGAGGGCTCTGAAGGGGCAAGGGGGTGGGAGGTTGGGGGAACCAGGTGGTGGGTATTGGAGAGGGCACGGATTGCATGGAGCACTGGGTATGGTGCAAAAACAATGAATACTGTTATGCTGAAAAGAAATTAAAAATTAAAAAAAAATAAAAGGAAAAACCCTTAAGGTTGACTAGAGATTTCTAAACAGAAACTTGACAAGCCAGAAGAAAGTGGCATGATATATTCAAAGTGTTGAATGGGAAAAGTCTGCAACCAAGCAGATCTATCCAGTGGAGTTAACATTCAAAATAGAAGGTAAAAAGTTTCCCAGACAAATACAAAAGAAATACATTACCACTAAGTCAGCCCTGCAGGAAATATTAAAGAAGACTCAGTGCAAAGGAGAGACCTAATGTTGCAAAGAGAAGAAAGGATCAGAGAAAAATCTCCAGCAACAATGGCAATACAAGTAATAAAGTGGTACTAAATACATGCTATCAATAGTTATTCTGAGTGTAAATGGACTAAACACTCTAATCAAAAGACATATGTTGTCAAAATGGATAAAAAAAAATAAGACCCATGTATATGCTACCTATAAGAGATTCACTTTAGACCTAAAGACAACTGCAGATTTAAAGCAAGAGTGTAGAGAAACATCACATGAACAGATGTCAAAGGAAAACCAGGGTAGCCATACTTATATTGGACAAACTAGACTTTAAAACAAAGACCAGAAAAAGAAACAAAGAAGGGCATTATATAATTATAAAAGGAAGAATCCAACAAGAAGACAGAATAATTGTAAATATTTTTGCACCCAACATGGAAGTGCCCAAATATATAAAAATAATTAAGAAACACAAAGAAACTAATTGATAGTTAACAAAATATAGAAATATTAATACTTCACTTATATCAATGAACAGATCATCTAAACAAAAAATAAACAGTAAATTAAAAAATCTACCTTATTTTCTTTCTATATATCTTGATTCTGTGGATCACCACATTTATAATAACAAGATTGTTTTATAGGTCTTTCCAAGGTATTAACAGCTCTGTGACAAAATAGGCAAAATTAGGAAGAATGAGAAATTCAAATAATTTAATTCTGAAAATTCCAACAATGAACAAAAGAAAATTAACCATTGGCTTAGCTTTCATTACTATTCATCTTTATGCATTTTTATTCATCTTTATGCATCTTTAAGTTTTATTATATAGTAAACTAAAATCTAATATCTTGATGTTATCTCCCACTTTAAACATGAGACTCCAAAAGTTGCTCAATTTTGCAACAGGTAATGAAGACTGGTAGAAATTTCTGACACTATTTTCTATGTTCTACATACTTTTTCTATCATCTCTACTCTTTCCTTCAAAAGTCTAATCATCACAAGACTTAAATTCTCATTATTTCTCAGTTATTATTCAGTTATTTACAAGAAATAAACCTGCCCTAGTTGAATTGTGAGCTCTGGGGAATATCACTTATGTGTATAGAAGTGTCAGCTCCTCTATTCTCTTATAAATTATCTTATACCCCCAAAACAAACACAAATAATCTCTTGTCACTTAACACAATCAAAGTATCTTTTTTTAAAAAAAAGATTTCATTTATTTATTTGACACAGAGAAAGAGAGAGAGAGATCACAAGTAGGCAGAGAAGCAGGTAGAGGGGGAAGAGGAAGCAGGCCCCTTGCTGAGCAGAGAGCCTGATGCCGGCTCCATCCCAGGACCTTGGGATCATGACCTGAGGGGAAGGCAGAGGCTTAACCTACTGAGCCACCCAGGTGCCCCACAATCAATGTATCTTGAAACCACTTTCTCTTTGGTCATACCATTATAATTTTATTAATGTAATAAAACATTTTTTATTACTTTTGTGTTTAAGTAATTTTTTTCTGAGCCTAACACTTTGCACAAGAGACCTCCTGTGTTTTGTGGCACTAAATGAATGAATAAACAAAGGAATAGTGTGGTTAATTAACTGCTGTGCGCAAGCCATTGTGTTTAATAAAGTGAGATGGAGACTATGACCATAAGTGAACTTTTATAATTTGAGAGAAGGAGAGAGAGAGCACTCACACACCACCGAAGGGGGAAAAGAGAGAAATAATGCTCAAAGATTTGAGAGAGGGAGACAGAGCATGTGTGAGCAGGGGGAGAGGAGAGCAGTGGAGAAAGAGAAAGAATCCTCAAGCAGACTCCCCGCTGAGCACAGAGCCCAAGGTGGGGCTGGATTCCAGGACACCAAGATCATGACCTGAGCCAAAATCAAGAGTTAGATGCTTAACTGACTGAGCCAACCAGGTGCTCATGAAAATCAATACTTTGATGTTACCCTTTTTAAGGAGAAATATTTTAAATATCAATAGGAGAAGAAAACATTGTTCAGGGGAACCTTATGAGGTGCCCTATTGTTGAGGAAGTGGCCCTACCCAAGTAAGCAACAATGACTGCAGCAAAAATTTTGGTCAGCTCATGAGAAGTTGGTTACTATAATGAAAACATAGGGTTAAGAACTTGAAATTCCTCAGATGTTATCTCAAAGTGTGTGGATTTTTCTAGTAAGAAATGGGTAATTCAGATTTTTAAAAAGAGAAATGACCCAAAGGTGTATGAAGAAAGCGAAACTTAAGGAAGTTTATCTTGAGCTATCTAGAAACCAAGAGCACATGACATCTACTTACAATTCTAAGCACTGAGGTCACTACATTTTGTATCCACATCTGCAACCATTTGCTATGCTCCCTGAAGAATGGAAGAATGTTGAGACCACTCCTACAGAGGACAGGTAAGTATCCTGGATACTTTTAAATGACAGAATTAGGAAGGGAGAGTTACACATAGTGTCATAAAGGGCACACAGATGAAACAGTAATTTTCAGCCTTTTTTTGTTTTTCTTTTGGCCACATTTTAGTTTTTAAAGAAAAACTGGGGTCTTACTTGGAAAAATAACCTACACCTGACCTAAAATACTGGAGTACTTGCAACCCTATTAAGCTATCATGCTCTACAATTGGCCATTCCTAAGATATATAAAATCCCTCTGTCACTGTTTCCTCCTATATAATCAAGGTCTTCAAGTCTCCTCCTATATAATCAAATTCTTCAACATATTTCTTCACTGTCAACCTGATTGCATGTCTTAACAGGTTCACAAGTGGTACCTGGCCTGCATGTTCTATGCTTCACTCAGCAACATGATTTTTATGATAGGCCTTGCTTTAAAAATATACATACCCTGAATTGTGAAAAAAGCACATTTCATTTGTTGGTCAAAATTTGGCAAAAGCTAGAAAAAGTTTGGGCAATACCATGGCACCTACATCAAACTGGATATGTCCCTTTAACATGAGTATATATGCATATGTGTGCATATATAAAGAAATTTGACTATGTGTATTAGTCCACCATGCACACATTCTATCCCTAGAAATAGAGGACATTTGTTAAGAATACCTTCAACAAAAGAATGGAATGATACTCAGAGATAAACAATGGGTTGCATCATAAAGATAAATAAGAACTTTGAGGGATTTTCTTAAATTCATATGGGATATTATGATTTACAAAATGCTTTAAAAACACGTAATTTATTTTATTAAAAGAAAGCAAATTACTGTATTTTAAAGTACATGGCCTTGCAAGTCAGATGGATTCCAATATCAATCCTAACTAATAAAAGAGAACCAAGTAACAGATATTCTGGGACCAGTTAATAACAAGTTGGAGTCTCATTTGCATCAGTGACAAAATGAGGAAAATTATAACTACCTGTCAAAGTTATGGTGAAGACTATAAATATATAAAACTCTTAGCTTACAGTTCTGACAATGTCACTCAGCCAAGACAGAGTAAAAGGTAAGCCATAAACATTGCAGTTATTGTGAAAATTCCAGCTAATGCCTTAGTGCTTGGACTTTAAAGACTACTTCAGGCACTGCCCTGGGCATCAAACAAGACCCCAATGAGTTTTATGGTCAGGAGAACTTTAATATATACATGAATGGTGGGGGACATTTAACTAGATGCTCAGAGATAAAGGAAAATTTACAAAATAATTTGAGTCATTTTATCTCCCGAATTTATATTTTTCTTACTCCTTAAGAAGGAAACTGAAATATCACAGAACAGAAACAGGATCTTAAGAACTATGCAAGTTCAGAAAAATTGCTTGCTAGTCTCTGTATTCCAATTGAATTTCAATTGAAGCATAATTAGGGATTGCCTTATAAAAGTATTTTTATACTTAATGCATCTTCTACATAACCTTTTAAAATTACTGGGACATTAGGCAGGGCAGGAAAATGTCAACTACTTCAGCTTGTCTCTCAAGTTAAATTATTCTTTTCAGTCATAAATAGAAAAGTATAAATGGAAGAAAATCAGATTTTAAGACTAATTTAGGAGCTATTGTCTCCTACAACAAATAAGAATGATTTCATAGGTTGTGGGTTTTGTGAATTACTACAGTTTGGCATAAATTTCAAAGTCAGAACATTGATTTAGGACAATCCTGCTTCTTCCAAAACGTTAACTTATTTTTTGTAACAAATAATATTTAAGATTTTAAGCTTGTGGCTCCAATCTTATGATTAAAGGGACACTAAGTCAGTAGTTGGTTTATACATTTGTTTATGTATGCTTAGTAACCATAATAGAATATGTGTAGGTTAACCTAATTTGGGAAATGCACTTTGTTTTGCCATCTTGTATTGAGATATTATGTAAATTCTTTTCTCAACGTCACAACAAATGCTGTGGTCCAATGTCAAGTCAGAAAATGCTGACTTAAAAGTGCCCAGATGTTGACCCAGAAATACAAACTTTTACTACAAGAATGAATTCTAAATTGGATTTCACTGCTTATGACTATGACTTTGAGTAATATAAAACTATTCTAAATCTTCAATAAAAATTCTGTAGTTTTACTGAGAAATAATGGACATGCATCCTTGTATAAGCTTAAGGCATACAGCATGATCGTTTGATATACATACCTCATAAATTGATTACCATAATGGATTCAGCTAACAATCCTATAAATACACTAAAAATAGACATTTTCCTTGTGACAACTCTTAGCACCAACTCTCTTAACTCTGCTCTGTGTCATACTGACCTGTTACAGTCCAGTTGTACATTAAAGCACTCGTACTTATTTCTCTTTTAACTGGAAGTCTGTACCTTTCGACCACCTTACTCCAATCCCCCTTATCCTCCCCTCCACCTCTGGTAACAAATCTGATCTCTTTTTATGAGGTGTTTTTATTGTTTTTTGGGGGGTATTTTTTTGTTGGTGTTGTTAAGATTCCACATGTATGTGAGATCACCTAGCGTAATGCTTTCAAGTCCATCCATGTTGTCACAAATGGTAGGATTTACTCATTTTTAAAGGTCAAATATCCTATTGAATATTTGTGTACCACAGTTTCTTTATTCATTTATCTGCAGATGGACACTTAGATTGTTTCCATGTCTTGGCTATTATAAATAATGATGTTATGAATATTAGAATGCCGAGATCTTTTCAAGTGAATGTTTTCTGTTTGCTCAGGCCCCACAGTTTAATGAATTTTACTAATCATGTATCATTTGATGGAAAAACAAGTGCAGCTCCAGTCCTTGTTTCAACCCTGTCACAGCCCAAAGAGAACTATTTCCCAGGGGCGAGTATGACTGGCTAGTCCTGCAAGTGGTCATATATTAACCTATTATCATATATACCATTTGCAGATATGTTTTCCCATAAGTGGTCTTTTCACTTTGTTGGTATCCCTTGTTATATAGGAGCTTTTTAGTTGATATAGTCTTGCTTTTTTATTTTTATTTTGTTGTTTATATTTTAGTTGTC
Organism: Mustela nigripes; assembly: GCF_022355385.1. Lineage (NCBI taxonomy): Eukaryota > Metazoa > Chordata > Mammalia > Carnivora > Mustelidae > Mustela > Mustela nigripes. Next base: position 55,610,180 of record NC_081561.1, read on the forward strand.
CTACCCAAGAAATTACCAAGACCCTGTCACGGAGCTTTATTCTAGGTTTTTCATCTACAATCACACGGTTTCTGGTGCCACATTTAAGAGTTAAGTCTAAGTCATATTTTCAGTTAATTTTTCTGACTGATGTAACATTTGGGTTTAGTTTCTTTTACAAGTGATTATCCAGTTATCTAGCACTTTTTATTGAAAAGACTATCTTTTCTCCATTGAACATTCTTGGTTCCTTTGTCAAATATTAGTTGACTGTATATGCTTGGGTTTATTCTCTGGGCTCTTGATTCGGTTTCATCAGTCTACGGGTCTCTTTTTACACTAGTAACACATGACTTTGATGACTATATCTTATAGTGTATCTTGAAATCATGAAGTCTGTGATGATGAGCCCTGCTCTGTTCTTTCTCAATATTTCATTGGCAATTTGGGGCCTTTTGTGATTCCATATAAATTTTAAGAGTGTTTTTTCCTCCTTTGAAAAATGCCCTTAGAATCCTGATAGGGATTGCTTTGAAACTATAGATGACTTCTGGTAGTACTGATATTTTATATTAATTCAGATATATATGTGTTATTAAAAATGTTATATTAATTCAGAGATATTTATATTAATACAGCTATAAAATTAATTTTATATTAATTCATCCATGAATGTGGGATGATTTTCCATGTGTTTTCCATTTCTTTAGTCATTGTCTTACAGTTTTTAGAGATATTTCACTTCAAGTTCTATTTTATTTTTTTTGATGCTATTGTAAACAAGATTTTTCAGAAAATTCACTGTGTACAAAAATGCTGTTGATTTTTGTATGTTAATTTGCATCTTGCAACTATACTTAATTCATTGATTACAACAGGGCTGTAATCATTTAGAATTTTCTACTTAAAACTATGTCATCTGAATATAGATACTTTGACTTCTTCCTTTCCTATTGTGATACCACTGCTTTTTCTTGCCTAGTAGTACTAGAAGTCCTAGCTAGTGTAATGTTGAATAGGAGTGGTAAAAATGGGCGCCCTTGTTTTGTTCCTGATCTATCAAAAAAAGTTGTCAATCTTTCACCATCAAGTATGATGTTAGCTGTGGGTTTGTCCTAAATGGCTTTTATTATGTTATTTCCTTCTATGTCAAACTCAAGAGATTTTACCATGAAAAAAAAGGTCTTTGTCATGAATAGCTATTAAATTTTGTCAAGTGCTTTTGCTATACATATTCCTCTCCCTCAGAAACCATAGAGCCTTCACTTTCATTTAGAATATAGAAATTTTATGACAATATTTCCAAATGTAATAATCAGAACATTATCTTACATGATATCTCAATAAAGAGGGCAAAACAAAGTGCATTTCCCAAATTAGGTTAACCTACACATATTCTATTATGGTTACTAAGCATACATAAACAAATGTATAAACCAACTACTGACTTAGTGTCCCTTCAATCATTATCTTTATAATCTTCAATCTATATCTAGATCTATAATAATCTATAATCTCTATAATCTTCAATCATTATCTTTTATAATCTGGTTTTTTTTTTCCCTATCCTCTTTCTAAAAGGCCTATTATATGGGTCCTTTACTTTTTCCCCTTGTATTTGTATTTCTTTTAGTTTTTCCATCAACGCATTTTTACATTTTGAATGCTTTTACTTTCCCAATCCCTCTTTGTTCCCAAAGCATTTCCTTCTAGCTTATGGAGTCATTGTTCGTTCAAATGTCTCTAAGGATACTAACTAGGTGTTTTATATGTTTTTCTTCTTTTACATTATCATTTTCCTCAGGTGTTAGGTTTTATTTGTTCCTCTTGACCTTTCTGTTTGGATTACTTGCCTTTCTCCAAAGTCTAGAGCTCTTTGGTGGTCAACACACTTTAATGAATAGAAGACTGTACTGGTAAATACAGACATTGGAGATTTACTCTGAAAATAAATTAACTTATCCCTTCACTCCCAAAAGTTCTTGTTCCTAAATTGGGTGACTGACTACAAGCACCGTGTGCTAGTCTAACGGACTTTACTTTAGAATAAGCAGTTTGTGGAGTGATTACTAACTGGGAACTTACCTTATGCAATTACTTCACCATCTTTAACTGAAATTTTTGACTTCTATTTTTAGTATCCAAATAATAAATCCTGTCATATCCTCTTCCAAAGGAAAATTCTTTTACTAAGTATAGTAACTGGGACCACAATCTAGTCATATTTTATAAAAATTTCTAAATTTGAGTACAAACCAAGGATGTCCAAGAGTCTTATAATAATAGCAAGTGTTGGAAATCTGTCTCAGTTTGTGATAATCCATAAATATTAAAGACCATGGACACATTGGATTTTGAATCCTCTCTTCTCTATATGCCCTACATGGATGGATGAGTTAAAAGGGATCTTAGGTTCCTTCGTGTTCTAGATATAATTTCTTTTAACTGCCTTGAAGCTTAGGGATTGTGTAGGACAGGAATTTGGACAAGGCATGTTCTCTCTGTCCCACTACATCTGGGGCTACAGATAAATAATGTGAAGTCTCATGCCTAGAATGATCTAAAAGCTCATTCCCTCATGTATCTAGAGATCTACTCTGACTGATGGTTAGCAGCTTCAGTTACTCTCCACGTTTTATTTATTTTTTATTTTTTTAATTATGAATTTATTTGAGACAGAAAGGGAGAGCATATGAGCAAGGGAAGCAGCAGGGGGAGAGGTAGAAGCAGGCTCCTGGCTGAGCAGGGAGACTAAGGTGGGGCTCAATCCCAGAATCTGGGATCATTACCTGAGCCGAAGGCAGATGCCTAACCAACTGAGCCATGAAGGTGCCCCTCCACGTGTTTGTTTGTTTGTTTGTTTTTAAATGGAGTATGGCAACTGGAGTCCAAAAACAAGAAAGCAAAGAACAGGCAGACTCTTATCACCTTTTATGACCTGGCCTCAGAAATCACATAATACCATTTCTGCCACATTCCATTAATTGAAACCAGAAGCAAAAATATTCTCTACTTCTTGATAGGTAATGATAAAGTTTTGAAAGAGAATTTGGCCCTGGAATATTGCTGTGATCATTTTTGCAAACATAATCTGCCACTGTCTACCATTTGTCCCAACAATCTCTATCCCTCCAACATGCAAAATATACTCACCCCTCATCCACTTACTATTCACTGTGCTAAATACTCCAAAATGTAGCAGAACTCAGTAGAGACAGTGTTTCTCTATTTCCTGTTACGAGCTGAAAATTTTAAGGCTGAAAGTTAGAATTCTCTGTGGGCTCATCTACTCATGTCAGGCAGTTGATGTCTTTTGCATGGGGCCTCAGTTCTCCACACAGACTATTTTGAACTTCCTCAAAGCTTACTGTCTGAACTTTAAAGGGGTGTGTGTGTATGTGTGCATTGTTGAAACCATTAAAAATCCTGCCTACATTTAAGGGGGAGAGAAATAGATTTTATCTACTTCAAGAGATGGGTTGATCTAAAAGAGCATTTGGTCATCTTTGGAAAATGAAATCTGCCATGCTTGATTCTGTTCTACTTGACTTTATTTCCCTCTATGTTGAAGGGCAGTAAGAGAATGGGCAGCAAGAAAGTATTCATTATAACCTAGGAAACCTGGCAAAAATTCTCTTTGTATCATTCAATTCTTCTGTACTTTGAACCCTCTAAAATCAGCATCACAGCTCTAGGATCTCCTGGCATTGGAGGGTGTAAGGGTGCCCATCTGTCTGTGCGAGTAGTGCCCATGTCTCTGTGCAAGTGCACATGTGTGTCTGTGTAAGAGCAGATGTATCTTTGTGTATGCTTAAGGGGTCCTTTCTGACATTTTTTTGTTTCATCTGCCTTTTCTTGCCCTGAATAGTAATCAGCTAGCCTGAGATCCAGGAAATGATTGTTCGGGGGATGAATATGGTCCTGTTTGTATTCAGACCAAAGTCTAATTCAAATAGAAGCTGACAGTAAATCAACAAGAAAAGCAGACCCAGGACATTTCCCTCTTGTAAGATTGCTGACTCATTTCCTCATCACATTAGAGAATGTATAATAGTGAATGTTCTTATAGTGACAAAGGAGATAAGACTATGTGCTAATGGGCCTTTTTGGACTCTGTTTTCTGTGATTCAGCATCATTTCATGGTTAAAGCAGCAGGGATAAGAAACTTACATATGTATATTTTTTAAATTAAAAGACAACTGAATGCATTATTGTTTTTCCTGCTTGATCTTAAATAATCACAAGAATACAACAATATAATGTGCATAGCTGGAGAGAAGGAAGCACTTTTAAAAAGACAAAATGAATGTACCACTATCCAACACCCTAGTGAGAGAAAAATACTTAATCAGCTTGATCTGGTGATTTGTATTATTATACACCAAGATTATATTAAAACTTTCTTCCATATAGATTCATACTATATAAACATGTATAAAGTAGTGAAATTTAAGAGATCTATATGAATACTCTAAGGCAGCTGCCTAAATATCATGAAATGCATATTAAGCAATTGGAAAAGATATATTTAATATAATTCAAAGAGTAAACATTAAGCAAACTCTATGTTGGGCACAGTCCAAAGATGTATCTACTGTAAATAGGTAAAAACGTGCAAATAATTTAAAAACAATCATCTATTTGTAACCTTCATGTGCTCAGCATTGAGCAAGGCAATTCAGTACTTAAGAAGGACATATTCTGTCCTTCAGGGATTTTAGATTTTGAAAATTAGTAAAGAAAAAAAAAGTAAAATGAAACAAAAAAAATAATATGTAAAAAATAGCAAGCAACAAAAAGAGCCCCGAACAATAAATTTTATGAACTAGCAACACAATTATATTTCTAAAGCAAAGACAGAAAGATCAATATAAGGCGAGGTGTTTGAAAATGAGGGAATTTAAACTGAGCCTTAGAGGGATAGTATGGTTTCCATGGTTGGAGAGGATGAAAAGTTAGAGAACAGAGCCTGAGCAGAATCATGGAGATGGAGTAAGAACGACTATGACATCTCCAGCAGCCAGTGAAGAAAGAACCTTGATGTGAATTGCTACTATTTATGAGCAGCCTACTGAGTGATGGCCATCTATGGGAAACAGAGACCTCAGGGCTCTAGGGAACATTCCTGCCTGCACCTGCTCCTATAGTTGTCCTCATACCATGCAGTGAGGCCAGCTACAGTGCCCCACTGTGGTGATGGAAATTAAATTAAATCACAATGCCAAATTGTGTGCATACGGGTTTTAAACTATAACCCCTGTTATGAAAGATATTGTTGTTCAGTACTAAAACAGTATCTCATTTCTGTTCCGTACTATCTCAACATAGTGTGGATAATTTAGCCGCAATAATGACTTGAGTTTCCCCCAAGCAAGCAGTTACTGCAAATACCATTTTGATGCCAGCTACTCCCTGAAGGGACCCGCCTTGATGCTTGAAATAGGAGAGACAGGTTGGCTTTGCTCAGGGCATTTCCTCACACAGTGGGTGGTATTTCCTTTCAAAGTTGGCTCAGGCATTTAGCCTGATGCAATAAATATCTGTCCAAAACTCCACATCAGTGAGGGTGGTGGAAGATCACAGAGGTTCGATGAGGACAAACTGGGTTCAAGTACCAATTTCATTATATACAATTTGTGCTGTAGGCCAGTCATATAGGGCTTCTGGGTCCCAGCTCCCAATATATCCTTTTTACCTTACAAGTTTATTGTGAAAATCATATAACCTGTTAGGGCAGGAACTATGTAAACACAGATTTCTATACCAACTTTAATTATCCTTATTTCCTTATGGATAACTGAGAACCATATTTCCTTCCCATTAAATTTTCATCAGTGTGTGCTCCTCTATCATACCTAAAGATTTATACTTGTAAGAGTGTTAGAGCTTATTCCCTTTCTGTATTTCCCAAATATACTTAGGTGCCAATTACTAGGGATTCTTCATTTCTAAAACTGAATAAGAATTCAGGATTAAGGTCCAAGAACCAGGGGATAATTGAAAAAAAAAAAAAAAAGTTTTGATCTGCAGTAAACCTTGAGGGACATTTTCAAGTCTAGTTTACTCAGCACAGTCTGCTTTATGTAAATAAAGAACATGGAATTCAATAGGACTTTCAGAAATAATCAGCTCATAAATTGTTCCTACTGAGTATTACTATTCCATAAACATTACCCTAGTTTGGGAAATTGCCAGAAAACTTAGGTTGTTACACAATTAAGTTTTCTTTCTTTTTTACTATACTTTGACAGATTTCTTCCTTAGCTCTCCCAGAAACAAATAGAAATCCTTCTCTCTTTGGGTCTTAATTCCATGTTGCAGCCAATTTGACTCAACCACAGTTACACTAAATACCGTCTCTCAGAATAGTCAAGTCTTAATTGTCCTAATAACAAACTGTCCCCAAAAAAGCCTGTGACAAAAAGCTACTCCTCTGTGGCAGGGCTTCTTGTCTTAGTCACCAGCTTGCCGCTACTGGAGAAGGTTGTTGGCTAAATTCATAAATGCGTATATCAGGCAAATGCAACATGGCACTTTTTGACTTATCTGTCTTTTCCTTGCAGTAGTTCCTTGCCAGCAGAGGGGCCATATTACATTTTTTCAGCATATATTCTGAGCATCTCTGCGGATCACAGCTGTGTATGACACTATCTCCTCTTTGCTGGGTCAGAACATAGTGGAACAAATATGTCTTTAGCAGATAAGCATTTTCATTTTCTACTGTCACACACAAAAGTATAAACATCTATAGCATAGTGTACCTACCATCCCTAATTGAGTGAATAAAAAAAATAGCTGAAAACCAAAAGCTGGATAATGAATTAAAACAGTACCATAAATAAAATGCAAATATTTGGAATCTCAAATAATTGTTTTTAGAGTTCTACAGAGCCCCTTTAATGGGTATGTTTATGTTTATATATAGCAGATGGCTAGGAACATGCAGTGCCTGTTGATTTTAAAAACATTTTGGAAATAATAGGCAACTAATGTTTCTCCTAACCAGTACATGTCCTCTTTTCCATGTCTTCTGGAATCTGTTTACTTGCTGCCATTATTGGTTTTGTATACATTCAACAAGTTTCCTTCTCTTTTCCTGTTATAGTAATTTTACTTAATTCGATTAATGTGGCATCAATACCTTATAGGCTGAGGAACAGAGTGCTCAAATTGTCCTGGATATTTTGTTTATTTACTTATTACCTTTAAACATTTATTTATTTGAGAGAGAGAGAGAGAGAGAGAGCACACTGAGTTGGGAGAAAAGGGAGAAGCAGGCTCCCTGCGAGCAGAGAGCCCTATGAGGGGTTCCATCTCAGGATGCTAGGATCATGACCTGAGCCAAAGGCTGATGCTTAACTGACAGAGGACCCACATACCCCAGTCCTAGATATTTTAGGAAAAAATACCTGCCACTGTTTGCTGTTGAGGGACTTTCTGGGGAGAGGAGACTGAAGGTCACATCTGTGAAAATGCTCCCTCATAATAGGACAGAAGTTTCTCCTAGTGAGTGACATTAGTCTTGGTTCTCAGTCATCGTTAGTAATGTGTACGTGAAAAATATTTCTCTGGAGTTCATTCTGTGGAACTCTAGACAATATCCAAGAATAATTGCTCAAAATCCCAGGAGAGACCAGACTGTGGCTACAGTGCATGGCACAAATTAATCAGGATAGAAGGTTGAGCCATTAGCTAGAGATGACCAAATGCTAGAGCCACCAAGACTAATCAGTCAGTGCACCCCAAAAACACAAAAAGCATATTACTCAGGAATAAACCCTAAAGCCTTCAGAAATATTCACACTACGAAGGCATTTTCATTCAACTCCACCACTAAACTATGGCCATAATTTTCAAGACTTTAGTTGCTTCCTTTTCTAAGAGAAGAGCCATAAAAGAATTCACTGTGAGATAAGGACAATCATCCAGGAAGTCTAATTCCTTTGTAAAAATGGAAGTGTTCTCCACGAATAGAAAACCCAAAAGAAACTTCCAGGGAGACAACACTACACAATACACAGTCTGAGGGCCTACTACATACATTCTTTTAAAACTGATCTTTAGGGGCCCTTGGGTGGCTCAGTTGTTTAAGCGTCTGACTCTTGGTTTCAACTTGGGTCATGATCTTGGGGTTATGAGATTGAGCCCCACGTCAGGCTCAACTCAACTTGGGAGTCTGCTTGCAATTCTCTCTCTCCTGCTGTCCCTCCCTCTGCTCACACTTGCTCATGTGCTCTCTCCAAATATTTTTTTTTAATTAAAATAAAAATAATGGAAATTTAGCTTGTAATTCCTACATTTATTCAGCAAATATTTAACGAGCACCCACTCTAAGTCAGACACTAGTCTAGAAAAATAAGTGAACATCACAAAAAGCTTCAGCAAGGGAGTTTCCATGCAAGTAAATAATTCAACAGATAAAAAGAAGTACAGTTAAGAAGGCTAATAGCATTCAAATCACAATGTCTTTAAACTGGTGAGTAGTTGAGTCTGAATTTGTACCCAAAACCAAAACCTATGTTTCTTGCACTAAGAAATACACTAAAAATGGGTCTGTATACTTATATTAAGTATACAAAACCACTAGCAACTTCTCTACAGTTAAGAGGATTTATGCCATTTTTATTATAGACGATCTAGCTTTCTTTTAAAAGGTTTATTTCCAGGGATGCCTGGGTGGCTCAGTTGGTTAAGCAGCTGCCTTTGGTTCAGGTCATGATCCCAGTGTCCTAGGATCGAGTCCCACATTGGGCTCCTTGCTTGGCGGGGAGCCTGCTTCTCCCTCTGCCTCTGCCTACCACTCTGTCTGCCTGTGCTCGTGTTCTCTAACAAATAAATAAATAAAATCTTTAAAAAAAAAAAAAAGGTTTATTTCCAGACAATGTTCATCTACCATTATGAGGGAGAAAAATCGAGGATTTTAGACACTGTAGATTGTAAGAGATTTCGTAAAAATTATATTTGTACTATTTAAGAAGGCATATATATTGTACTGTTTATACTATATTATATGTGTATAGGGTGCTTTTTGCTGAAAGATGCTATGCAAGAATCAGGCAATTCTTAAAGAAACTGACATTTTTAGAGTTTCTTAAAATATAAAAGTTGTGTTTTTCTTTTATCTAGTCAAGACAAATATGCTGTAAATTAGTTCATTTTATCTCTTAATGCATTTTATTTTTAGGTTTTGCAGAGTTCATAATCTAATATGAAATCTCTAGGCTATTTTGAATGAGACATTCAATTTGACCTCTTGATCTCTCAATGCAGAAGATGTCAATAACTGCCGAAGGGCAGCCTCACAGAGCATAGATCTTCCTTGATTTATGATGGGGTTATGTCCCAACAAACCCACCATAAGTTGAAAATATCATAAGTCAAAAATGCATTTAATACACATAATCTACTGGATATTATATTTTAGCTTAGCCTACTTTAATCATGCTCTGAACACTAACATCAGCCTACAGCTGAACAAAATCACTAAAACAAAACCTATTTTATAATTAAATGTTGAATGTCCTATGTCATTTATCTAATACTATCCTGAAAGTGAAAAAAACAAAATGGTTGCATGGGTACAAAATGGTTTTAAGTCTATCATTTGTTTACCCTCATGATCTGATGGCTGACTGGGAGCTATGGCTCACAGCTACTGCCCAGCATCCTGAGAAAATAATATACCATGTATTTCTAGCCCAGGAAAGATTAGAATTCAAGATTGAAGTACAGTTTCTATTGAATGTATATTACTTTCACATCACCTTAAAGTCGAATCATGGTAAGTTGGGGACCATCTGTACTATATACTCCAACATGGGGAAGACAGAGGTGAGAATTCCCACAATCATCGCCATGAGATGTTTAAAAGTATGTTGGTGGTCTCCAAGATACCCTGTGGTTAGGAATGTTAGGAAAATAAAAAGGATCCAGAATTTTCATGGACGAGAAAGCACAGTAGAGATGAAGGCCATTGACAAGATGAGACCCATCAACACAGGATATGGGTATGGCACCCTGACAGGTGGAAAATCAGTTATGTTGCAGGGGGATAGGGGTGTGAATGAGGTGGTAGAAACTGAGGGGATAATGGAAGACAATGGTCAGATTTTGAAGGGCCTCAAGTACTCAAGTACTAGCTAAAATATTTGTTTTTTGTTGATACTAAGAGGATCACTGAGATATAAGATGGAAAATAACGTGATCTTATTTTGATTTTTAAAAAATTATGTTACTTGCTGTGAGGAGGGTAAAGTAGGGAGAATCAAGTCAGTGACCATCACAATAGTGACAGCCTGAATTATAACACTGACAGCAAAGATGTAAAGAGGTATATTCAAAATATATTTATGAATAAATTCAGTAACACATCTTTAGTGAATTGATTGAGTAGATATTGGGTACTTAGAATGAGGAAACTAGGCTGATTCCCAACTGTCTGCCTTAAGATAGGTGGATAGAATATGGAGTCATAACTAATACAGGGAAATGATAGAAACAAGTTTGGAGGAAAAAGAGGAGTCAATTTTTGACTGGTGTTTCTCGCACAAGTGGATGTCCTATCAGCTTGTGTGTAGTGAGCTGTTGGATACATTAATCCACAGCCCTCTGGTAAATCTGAACTAATGGAGAAATAAAAGGAAAAAATCCTGCAGGCGGCCATGGCCTCCCAAAAAGCCCAGTTCACAAGGTAGCATCTCTTCTGGATTCATCACAGTCCAATGTCCAGTTCTCAGTATCATAGACCCTGGGAAATAATTCATTCAGGATCCCAGAATTAATAGAACTAAAATGTGTTGACTCACACTAACTAAATTTTAAGGAAACCAATGTATAAAAAAGGAATACAGCTTTATAAAGTTGCTGAAATAGAAAGTAATAATTAAGAACTTTAAACACTCACCGATTTTTTTTTCATTCCACCCTCTAAGCAGTCTACAGGGGAAGCCTAAGAATCAGAAATTTGTTTGAGGAGCACGGAATCAAAATACTTGTAATTTCATGGAATGGGAATAAAACATAACAAACATCTCTTTCAAGTAACTCACACAAATTCAGTAGTTTACACAATATTCTAACTGTCAGAACTCACCACTTTGTTCAGATGGTCTCTGTTCAAAGGAAGCTTTCAAATTATTATGGTTGACAAAGTTTTTAATCTTACTCAGCAACTAACATAGTGCTAATAAGTATTTGTTGAATTAATTAATTATGTCAGGCATAAAATGTCTGTATTTCTAAAAGATGGGATATATTCCAACCATTGCAGAGTCTTGATTATAAGGGAAGTCTCTCATCTTAGTTAAAACTTAAAAGTGTTCTGAGTATGAAGACCAGAGCATCTAACACATCTTCTGTACTCATTTTTTTCCCTATACCTTGACTATCCATGCTATCACTAGAGTATCAAAGGTATAAAGAATCTAATCAAACAGGAGAATACTCTAAAACCAGGGACATTTGGAAATATGTAGAGAAAATTTGTCACAGTGATTGCAGACCTTGAATTTATAGTCAGTGACTGCAGATAAAATATGCTAAAATGCATGAGACATCCCTGCTCAACAAGGAACTCTCCTGCCCAAGATGCCAACCACTCCCTAATTGGAAATCATAGATATAGAATAAAAGAAACGAAGTTTAGTGGACCTAGATCTAAATTCAGATTTTTTGAATACAAGAAAAAAAGAATCAAAGGCATAACTGAGGGACAGCCTTAGAAGTCCAGTTGGATTTATTGCTTCCACAAATCTTAATAACTAGATCTATGGACATTTAGCTGAAAATTAATTTACTTAGGATAAACTGTGCTCCCCAATTCAGCTGTGGAATGTGTGTATGCACATGGGCATGTGTACATCAAAGGTACAGAAAGAGAAAGAGTGACAGATTGAAAAGGAAAAAGATACACTTTTAAAGATATTGGGAGTATTTTAAAGATAGTGTAAGTATTTTTTAACTCTTCCTTCATTCTCCACTCTTACCACACCAAATTCTGTCAAAAGTTAAAAGGAATCACTTGGCAAAGACACCTAAGATGTGCTACAAATGTTACTAGGCTAAGATAAATTGGATATTTTCTATAGAGATCACTAGTGATCACCAGTATGTGTACCCCTTTCCTTTTTGGGCATAAATACCATACAACTTAAGTTCTCAGAGAAGCAGGCTCAGGTTTCTGACCAATGCACAGTAAGAGGATATGCCTAACAAGATGAGACAGTAAAAAGCCCCCAGAAAACCTGCCTCCTTCCTCTGCTGTGATTCCCAGGAAGCCTTGTGGTAGAAATGGAGTCATGGATCAAACTGGCTTAGATTACTAATCACCACATAGAGGCATCTGCTCTGGACAGTTACCTAGAAGCTGAGAAAATTTTGATCATAATTTTTTTATATAAAGTTACTACTTATAAGCACTGCTCATTTCTTCAACATGGGCATGCCAACCTAACACACATGTTGCTATCCCCTTTTACCAAAGTTTACAAAATATAAGTAACCTTACCTTGATCAGTAACTGATATTTTTTCCCCTTTTGGTTGCATCATTCTGAGTGTTTTCATATAAACAAACAAACAAAAAAAATCACAACCAAAAAAAAAAAAAACAACAATAGTTTTTGATGCATCCAGTTGTTGTATCCTCAGGAAGTTCCAGATGTTTCCAGATAACTCTGTAGTTTAAGGACTGTGGTTTTGTCCAATGAGCAAAGGTCAAACTCAAATGTGTTTGTGATATGAAAGTGTCCAGTTTCTTCTATAAGGTTCATGATCTGCTGCAGAATGTGTCTCTCTCTCAGCGTCATTAACCTTCTGTGAAGCTCGACCCGTTCGTCTAGGTAGGCCTTGTCACGTTCACCATTCTTTATTTATCTGATTTGCTTTGCTTTATTGGATTTTTTACGTCAAGAATCTGGTTGTTGTTGGTTTTTAATAAAGGTGGCGGGGGTTCATGATGGAGGGGCGAAGAAGCTGAGCTGCTTTCACTGTCGCTGCCGTCACTTAAGCTAACTCTGCGGCTTTGGCTGCCTCCTCTATTTACAGGTCTCTCCATTTCAGAGTCATTGTCCTTATCCTCTGCTTCATCTGATTCCTCCTCATTGTCATCAGAATGCAGATCTTTCATTATAGACCTCAAAGGACCTTGTTGCCTGGTCTGGGACGGCATGAAGCTGGAGCAGGAAATCATCCAGATCCGGGTGACACAGTTATGAGATTCTTACTGCTCCCCCACTACCTTCCACTGAAACTTGTAACTTTGTCCTCTGTAATGCCCCTCACATAGCCTTTTTTGACCTCTGACTACCCCATTGGCAGACTGTGAAAGCTTGGCCTAAAGCAATGGTCTCCAATCTGGTCCTCTAATTATATTCTTTCTCCAATCCAGTCTGTGTAGGACTTCCTGCCAAAATAATGTCCGAAAATATTCCTGACTATTCTGAAAAGTTAATTCCATGATGTGTGTAGCTTAGAATCTCTTTAAAACATAGAAATCTCAGACTTCTAGAATGATCTAACCACAATATGAAGAAGAAATTAAAGTCTATAGTTTGAGGGGAATTACTGAGATAATGCATTCTTAAAACTGCCTAAACTGGGGAAAACTGGACAGCCACATGCAGAAAAATGAAATTGGACCATTTCCTTACACCACACATGAAAATGACTCAAAATGGATGAAGGACCTCAATGTGAGAAAGGAATCCATCAAAATCCTTGAGAACACAGGCAGCAACCTCTTCGACCTCAACCACAGCAACATCTTCCTAGGAACATCGCCAAAGGCAAGGGAAGCAAGGGCAAAAATGAACTATTGGGATTTTATCAAGATCAAAAGCTTTTGCACAGCAAAGTAAACAGTTAACAAAACCAAAAGAAAACTGACAGAATGGGAGAAGATATTTGCAAACGGCATATCAGATAAAGGGCTAGTGTCCAAAATCTACAAATAACTTAGCAAACTCAACACCCAAAGAACAAATAATCCAATCAAGAAATGGGCAGAGGACATGAACAGACATTTCTGCAAAGAAGACAGCCAGATGGCCAACAGACACATGAAAAAGTGCTTCATATCACTCGGCATCAGGGAAATACAAATCAAAACCACAATGAGATATCATCTCACACCAGTCAGAATGGCTAAAATCAACAAGTCAGGAAATGACAGATGCTGGCGAGGATGTGGAGAAAGGGGAACCCTCCTACACTGTTGGTGGGAATGCAAGCTGGTGCAACCACTCTGGAAAACAGCATGGAGGTTCCTCAAAATGTTGAAAATAGAACTGCCCTATGACCCAGCAATTGCACTACTGGGTATTTACCCTAAAGATACAAACATAGTGATCTGAAGGGGCACATGCACCTGAATGTTTATTATAGCAATGTCCACAATAGCCAGACTATGGAAAGATCCTAGATGTCCATCAACAGATGAATGGATAAAGAAGATGTGGTATCTATACACAATGGAATACTATACAGCCATCAAAAGAAATGAAATCTTGCCATTTGCAACAACGTGGATGGAACTAGAGCGTATCATGCTTAGCGAAATAAGTCAAGCGGAGAAAGACAACTATCACATGATCTCCCTGATATGAGGAAGTGTTTATGCAACATGGGGGCTTAAGTGGGTAGGAGAAGAATAAATGAAATAAGATGGGATTGGGAGGGAGACAATCCATAAGTGACTCTTAATCTCACAAAACAAACTGAGGGTTGCTGGGGGGAGGGGGGTTGGTATGTACATAGGGGAGGGTATATGCTTTGGTGAGTGCTGTGAAGTGTGTAAACCTGGCGAGTCACAGACCTGTACCCCTGGGGATAAAAATATGTGTTTATAAAAAATTAAAAATTAAAAAACAAACAAACAATAAAACCCTGACCTTGAGTTCAGAGTTAGTCCATCTCAACCATTTGGTTGGTGGTCCCTAGAATGAGAGGAATAATCTGGACTTCCACATGGAATCTATGCAGGGACTGCTGCTCTTCTGTTCAATAGTCAGAGAAACGTAGCAATCAGTGGAATTGTCTCAAGGCTACCAATGCAGTCATTTTATACTCAACTGCTGACTCTGAGACTGTTATCTTTGTTCAAGTTGTGCTTTTGGGAGTGCTACAACAAACACAACAGCTCCTGGAATTCATTGCAATCCAGGTAAGCACACAGATGCTGAACACATTCCTATATAACACAGGGAAAATGGAAGAGCAAGTCTACAACTTACTGTAAAAGCTCCAAATGAGATCAGGTCTGGCAGTAAACCTGAGAAAAAAATTTTACTCCTACAGAGTTTTGGTTTTGTTGACTATTAACTGGGAAATTGTAGGGGATAGTATGATTCTACACTGCTTATTCAGCAAAAGAGACCTTTCTTGAAAATGACATCTTCAAGAATAACACAGTCAATAACAGATATTATTTCTAGAGGCTATGCTTGTATTTATTAAAAAAATCCATGTATAAGTGAACATACAAAGTTCAAACCTGTGTTGTTCGACTATATATTTCAAAGTTCCAACAGTTCTAAGTATGGTAAATCTTGACTAAATTTCCATCTATTTTCAAAATTCTGTTTAGTCTGTGAACACCCTCTCCTACTGAGACAGGCATGTAAACTAAGTTTGAATTTCCTGCCTTTTAAGAGAAGAGACTTAATGCAATGAATGAAAACTTCACAGCTCCCATAAAACTCCTTAAAACCCCATTGATTCAAGTTCAAGACCTAATATCATAGTTCTTGTAGGATAAAGATGGCTATACATGCTTTACTACTTCTTACATTAAGAAATAGTACAATACTCCTTTCTTTGGATCTGGCCTGACTTAGTGACATGTTTGACTATTACTATGACAGAAGTAACATTCTGGTACTGCCAGGGTCAGGTTGTAAGAGTTTCAAGGTTCCACCCAGGCCTCTAGGATTACTCTCTAAAACCGTGAAAGTACCAAGTTCAAGAAGCCAAAAAGAGGGTTTTCACTGGCAGTCATTATTTAGTGCAGTCTTGTAGCAATCTTCATCAAGATGCCAGACATTAGTATGAAACCATCTTGGACTCAAGCCAAGATGTTAACCAGTTGGATAGCACAAAGTGACTTAAACTGGTACAGAAGAATCACCAGAGCTCCATGCTATCCAAATTCTTAACCCACAAAATCTTGAGATACAGTACAATTGTTGTTTGAAGTCACTGAGTTTTGGAATCATTTGTTACATAGTAATACATAATTTATATAATACTTAAAATGTATGTGCATACAGCTAGGAATTCAGCTATAGTATTCTGCCCATGGGTAAAAGTGATACTATGGATCAGGTTTCTGAGGAGAAATGATAAAGTGACACAGTTAACTGCATGTGTTCTCTGATTTATTGATGCCCATAACTTTCAGGTACCAGTATGTTCATAATGTTTATCCTATGGAAGCCTCTAATATCAGGTAATTACCTAACACAAGGTATTTGAGCCTTTTTTTTTTTCTATCAAAACCATTCTCCTTTTGAATTTAGCTTTGATTTAGGGATAGAAGTCATTGCACCCCAATAAAGAAACTTTAAGAATTGGCTGAAAAAGAATTCAAGGGAAAGATCTACTCAATAATTATGAAAGTGCTTTGGTGTATACATCCTATTCCATGACACATTTCCAATTCAGTGGTAATTCTGAGAGGGTTAAGTTAATCTGTGCTGCTGATGTCTCCTGCTTCAAATTGCGCCATCCATCTTTTCTCATTTTGCCTCGGGGGCTTTTCTGATACCATGGAGTGTTGCTGCCCTTACATACTAGAAAATTACAGGGTGTGGGGTTGTTAACACTTCCAAACATGATTCTTGAGCAGTTGAGGATCAGAAATGAGATAAATCTTAGCGCCTCCTCTCCATCAGGTTAACAATTCTTGGTGACATTCTATACAATTTTAAGAGGTTCTGGAAGAGTTCAGGACTCCTTACAACAGTGTTAATGCACTCCTTCTCTTTCTTTCTCTTTTCCTTCTTTCCTTCCTTCCATCCTTCCTTCCTTAATTCCTCTGTCTCTGTCTGTCTCTGTCTCTCATATTTGTGCTCTTATTTTCTCTCTCACTCTCTCATGAACACTTACTGGAATCACATAGCAAATAACCTTCCTGCACCCAAAACTTTACTTCTGTGATGCTTTGGGGGGAAATTCGAACTAAATGCCCTGAAATGACCTTGCTTAGAAAATCTTCTACTCCATTATGTCTGGTTTTCCCACTGATAGCAGTATTCATAGGGCTTAAAGGAGAAATACTTTCAAATCAAAATGAGATTTTTCATGTAGTTATTAGTAACTCTAACTCCAAATTAGAAGACCCTGCATTTTGAGTTTCTGGCTGAGGTTGACAGTAATATATAAAGTTGGATTTCAGTTGACTAAATCTAAGATGTCAATCTCATTAGCATCTTATTATAAATAATTTAAATATCTGATATACCTTATATATACTGATATACCTCATACTAGTGGTTCTAGAGATAGTATGTTGACTAGGGCTACCATTAAATTTGATACCAATCAGCTGGAAATGCCATTCTAATATAAGAATGTACTTTGGGAATGTAATGCTCAATCAACTTAAACTTACTTTTTAAAATAACAACAAATGAAGTATTACATAACTGTATCAACATGCACACTCACTAAAAACTGGGCTCCAATTAATTTACTTTCAAAGATTTCACTTGAGCCACAAAATTAATAAGGTTAGAGCCTAAGACCAAATTAAAGCCACTTCCTTCCTCATGGTTAATATACTAACTTAATGGCAAGAGAAAGCAGAACAATTATTCTGACCAAGAAAAATAAGCCCATCCAAACTATGAATTTTATGACACGCATCAACTTAATTAAAAATTGTAAAAATATGGCAAACACATCTTTTTATGACGAAGAATAGACATTTGTCAACTTCTTAGTAAAGCACATGGATAGCCTGCAACTGATCCACTAACAGAAAACTCCTTATTCTCACTCCTAAGTATAAGTATTTTCAAACATGAAGGAAAACTTAAATATATCTGAGCTTTCTATAAAAGTAAAAATTCTACTCTGAATTAGGGTCAGAGGTAGCTCTGAATAATCTAAAATGTAACTTGTCTGGAACAACAGATTAACTTAATTTAATAGCTTCATCTGAGTGTCTCAAAGATGAACTGTGGAAACTCTAAACTCATATTAAACAGCTGAACTTCAAGGGGAAATAAAGAACGCAGGCCACAGTTCCAGAAGTTGAAATGTTTTTATGAACTGTTGACCTTATTGCGCTATTAAAAACAAACAAACAAAACACACACACACACACACAAAACAACAAACCTTCTCTCACATGAGCAAAATATCTTGTGATTTTTCTCTGAGAAACAACTGTAGAAAATGGACAAAAAGAAAGTTTTTGCCTGTGTGAGTATTTGTGGTGGATGGAAGGGACAGGGAGTAGGTTGAGAGTAAGTAGTTACAAACAGAACTACTACAAGGTCATGAGAATTTTATAGTCATTATCCAGATTTTAAATCCACACTGATACAGGAGCATCTGGGTGGTCTAGTTAGTTGAGTGGTTGACTTTGGCTCAGGTCATGATCCCAGGGTCCTGGGCTCAAGCCCCCACATCAGGGTCCCTGCTCAGTGGGAAGTCTACTTCTCCCTCTACCCCTTCTCCTACTTATGCTCGATCACTCGCTTTCAAATCTTCAAACACACACACACACACACACACACACACACACACACACACACATAATGTAGTGATACGGTTATTACTCTCAGTTTTAAGGTGAGGTTTTGAAGCAGAAGTCAGAGTTGGTACATTATTGAAGCAAGACTGAAACTTAAATGTCTTCTAGATTCTAAATTCTTATTATATGGCACATTACCTCTACTGAATTAAGGCAAATCAGTTTCCACATGACAGATATTTTCAGCTGCATGGCACCATTTCCATAAGGCAAATATTTTTAGCTGAGCTGCAGTTCTTTATAAGTTAATAGGCACTATCTATATTCTGAAGAAGTGCATGGAAAATTAAACTGAGAAGAGTGCAAGAAGTCCTCTTTTTATTCCTACATTATAACAATCACATCTGTCTGATGAGGAAATTTTGCAAGAAGAAAGTGAACAAAGCAAGAAATAAGTGACAAGATTTGAAAGAAGGGACAAGAGATAGTGTCTGGTCTTATCTTGATTAAATTTTAAGTTCTCCAAGGATCTCCTGATTCTTTTTTCACCACTCTAGGGAACTTAAGCCATGTTCATCAAGCTCTTTGCTCTTCTTGACCCACGATAGAGAACATTTGCAGGACAATTTTAAGATGCTCCACCTAGCAACAACTTGCTAGTAACTTAAATTTTTCTTGCATTTCTCTTCCAATTTACTTCATTTACTACATGATATATTAATGTACACGTAGTACCTTTACTATAGACCTTTTTGCCTATGGCCTTTTATCAACACTCATCTATGTACTTCTGGGTTGTTTGCTTTGCTCACTCTTGAGAGTGAGATTCTAATATCTGTCTTTCCTCCTCCAGCTGGCCCAGGTCTAAGAATTATCTACCTCCATAAAACAAATCATTCTGAACTTTGTAAAATACAGATTTGTTATATTAGTTTCTGTGGGTCAGGAATCAGGATTTCTCACAAGGCTGAAATCAAGGTGTTGGCCACATATGAGGTCCCATCTAAAGACTTAACTGGGGAGAACAGACTTCCAACTTCATATGCTTTCTGGCAAAATTCAGGTCCTCAGGAGTTGAATTGAGGGCTCCCCAGTACTTAGCTAGCTTTTGTCTAACACTGATCTCCATTTCTTGCCACATAGGCCTCTTTGACATAGCAGTTTGTTTCATCAAAGTCTTCAAGCTGAGAGAAGTATAGAGTCTAACAAGATGACCTAAGACAGGAGGTGATAATCAACAAATATGTGGAAGATAAACACTGAAGTGTGAACACCTATGTATACACACTGTATCAGTCCTAAGATTGGAGAGATCACAAGGGCTGAGGCATTCAGAGAATGGTTTAAACAGCAGGTGGGGCATCAAACTGATCATAGAAAGGCAAAGATGTACTCAACCAGAGGAACTGGCAAAGGCAAAAGCATAGTTGGGTGAATTCAAATGGCATGTCTTAAGGAAAAGGAGAACACTGGACTACTGGAAGTAGAGAAAATGTTTTGAAAAGAAATTATATATATATAATATATATAATATATAGGTGTGTATATATTTTTAGTAATACATATATTTAATAGTAATCAAGTCCCCTTATTAGATTATGACTTTGGGAGATAATTTTTAATAGTTAAAGTATTCCATCATAATTTTTTGTCCAGCAAATATTTAGTATTAGTATTCCTGTGTCCCTCTGTCAAGGGTTGAAGGTACAAATTTGACTAAAGATATTGTGCTAAATCCAGTATAACTGGGGAAAAAGAGGCAAACAAGTAGATTCAGCACAAGGTGGGGTCTAAGAATGGAGTGCAAATGGGTGCATGGTACAAGGGTGCCCCTCTTGCTTTGGGAGTCCAGGCCATGCCTTTCTTCTGTAGGACAGATGCTGTCTTAAATACTTATATTAATTCATTTAATCTTCATAATAATTTTTGAGATAGACCATATTATTCCTGGCTTGTAAATGAGGAAATGGCCCTGAGAGTTTAAGTGACTCGACAAGATTACATAGCAAATAACTGACAGAAATTGGATTCAATGCAGGTGTTATTGTTATACAACTCAAACTTACAAAGTAGATTAAAGCCAGTTTAGGTAGTTTTTTTTTTTTTCACAGTCACAGAAATATTTTAATTTCAATCTGTATCTATACTTTTTAAAACTAACGTATAATGTATTATTTAAGGGTACAGGTCTGTGATTCATCAGTCTTACACAATTCATAGCACTCACCATAGCACATACCCTCCCCAGTGCATACAGTGCAATTCTATACATTCTTTTTTTTTCCTAATTTTTTAAAAATTTTTTATTTTTTATAAGCATATATTTTTATCCCCAGGGGTACAGGTCTGTGAATCGCCAGGTTTACACACTTCACAGCA
>NC_081561.1:55636234-55679231 GCF_022355385.1 Mustela nigripes
GGAGAAAGCAAAGCACGGAACTCATGGCTTTCTCCTCCTCTGGAATTCTGCTGCTCTCCTTGGTATTGAAACTGCACTCCTTGGTAGGTGAACTTGGTCTTGGCTGGATTTCTTGTTGATCTTCTGGGGGAGGGGCCTGGTGTAGTGATTCTCAAGTGACTTTGCCCCAGGCGGAATTGCACTGCCCTTACCAGAAGCTGGGCTGAGTAATCCACTTAGGTTTGCTTTCAGGAGCTTTTCTTCCCTGAGCACTTTCCGTAGAGTTCTGGAGGACAGGAACACAAATGGCGGCCTCCTGATCTCCAGGCCTGAGGAGCCGAGAGCCTGGGGCCCCACTCCTCAGTGTGCCCTCAGAGAACAGCATCCAGTAACTCCCGTCTGCCTGACCTCTGGCCACGCTCCAAGTTCACCGAGCCTGCGACTAGTTCAAGGTAACCCCGAGCTATGAGCTTACTGTTGGCTCTGTCTCTGTAGCTGGCTTCCCCGTTCCAATACCCGCAAGCTCTGCAACACCTTCTGTGACCCTGCGGGACCTGAGGCCATGCTGACCCCGCGTGGGCTTCGCCCTGGTTTAGCCTCTTGAGTGATGTCCCTCAGCGGAACAGACTTTTAAAAGTCCTGATTTTGTGCTCTGTTGCTCCGCCGCTTGCCAGGAGCCAGCCCCTCCCCCTGGATCTATCTTCTCGTAGCTTTGGATTCACTTCTCTGCTAGTCCTACCTTTCAGAAGGTGGTTGTTTTTCTGTTTCTAGAATTGTTGTTCTTCTTCTCTTCGATCTGCCAATGGATTTGCAGGTGTTTTCTATCTTTAGGTAAGCTATCTAGCTGATCTCCGGCTAGCTGAAGTAGTCTCAGCCTGCTACTTCTCTGCCATCTTGATTCCTCCCCTGGTTCAGGGTTTTAACTAAGAAAAAATTTGATTACAGATTCTTCTCATATTTCCATTCAGTGCTTCTGTCTTCTATTTTAAAGTCTCACCTCACCCTAGGTATCTGTCCTGTTCAGCAAAAGGTTTATTTGCTAGCTAGTGTGTAATAGATATACATATATACATATAATACATATATACACATATGTATACATACATATAATACATGTGTAATACATATATAATATGTATATGTATGTATATATGTATGCCATATGTATTCATAGTCTAAATTTCCTCTTGTCTTTAATATTCTCCACCAATTTAATTTAAAAATAATTACCATATTCATCATTATAAAGGAAAGTTTATAAAGAGTGGGAAACCCTATAGCCTGGGATTTTGCATCGTAATCCATAACTTCATGCTTCACATCTCTAGGTCTTTCTATCATCCACACTCAATGTTTTCACTTCCTGGCCTTTTTTTTTTTTTAATTGACCTATATTATTTGTTTCAAAAGTCTGATTCATCAGTCTTAACATCAGTCTTCCATAGTTCACAGCACTCACCACAACCCATACCCTCAATGTCCATCAGCCAGCCACCTCACCCCTCCCCACCTCCAGGAACCCTCGGTTTGTTTCCTGAGATTAAGAGTCTTTATGGTTTGTCTCCCTCTCCAGTTTCATCTTGTTTCATTTTTCCCTCCCTTCTCCTATGATCCTCTGTCTTGTTTCTCAAATTCCTCAAATCAGGAATTGTGTTTCTCCAACTGACTTATTTCTTTTAACGTAATACTCCCTAGTTCCACCCACATCATTGCAAATGGTAAAAGTCCGGGTTTTTTAATGGCTGCATAGTATTCCCTTGTATATTAATACCACCTCTTCTTTATCCCTTCATCTGTTGATGGACATCTAGACTCTTTCCATAGTTTGGCTTTTGTGAACATTGTTACTATAAACGTTCAGGGACACATGCCCGTTTAGATTCCTACATTTGTATCTTTATTTTTTATCTTTAGGGTAAATACCCTGGCCTGCTCTTCCAACATGAAGACCCACTAAAAAACTCATCTTCTGAAAGTCAGCTCTCATTCCCCAACTAAGATGATGATTTCTACCTTCTCTGAAACCCTAGTATGAATCAATTACACATTATTTATATCAAGTATTATTGGCCATTTTGTAGCACAGTTATTTTGAATTACTCTCCCCTTCTTTACCACTACATGCACTGTTGAATACTTCTGGGACAAATATTTTATTTTGAAGGTTTGTGTTGTTAGCATCCCTAATTGGTATTATATATTAAATACTTTTATTTGAAAAGTGACAAATATACTTGGCAACGAATATAAACAGAATGAAAAAATATATAGTAAAATTTAAGCATCTCTTCAAATCACCTCCACAGAAGCAACAATATCAATAATTTATACTTCCAAGAAATTCTATTATATATACAAATGCATTTTTTTGTCTTTACATACATACCCTTTTCAAAAACATAGAGTAGACACTGCTATATTCCATGGGTTTTCTTTTCTAACAATTTACAAGGTATAGAGGTTTTATACTAGCACATATTGATCCATTTATTTTCAATTAGCATATAATATGCCATTATACAAATGTGCTATAAATTTAAACATTGCAATTTTAACCACATTTAGGTGGTTTTTAGTTTTATTAGTCATGATGCAAGAAAAAATATTTTATATATATTTATATACATATCTGAGTACATCTGTAAGAAAATTTTCTACAATGGATAGGTAAACATAGGTAAATGTTACCAAATTGCCCTACAAAGAAGGCAAATCAACTCACATTATAGGTCTATAAGTCCTTATCCATATTTTTAAAAGAAAATTTTGTCCAAAACCATTTGGGAGGAAAGCCTAATAAAAATGAATAAGAGGTTATTTATGGTCTTTACGTTGTACTTCTATTCTAGCTATACATTTATTTTATTGGTTGATAACTAGAGCATGCCATATACTTTGACTATGAATACAGTACATGGGTAGTATTTGACGAAGGGCTCAAATTACTAAGAGCTGATAGCCAGCAGAAAAATGTTAACTTCAGTCTTATTAGTTTCAAGGACGTGATTTCTATTAATAACCTGCATAAACTTGAAAGATGACCCTGAAATGAAGATGAGATGACCTTGATCAATATACTGATTATGATCTTATAAGACCATAAGCAGAGAACTAAGCTAACCTGTACCCAGTCTTCTAGAAGAAGAAACAGTTTATGGTAATTTGTTACACAACAACAGAAAATTAATGCAGCTTAAGGGACAAGCAAAGGTAATATAACTTAATGGTTATAAGCATAAGCTCTAGAAGGAGGTCTAGGGTACATTCCAAGCATCCCTAATTGGTATTTATCAGGCTTTATATATTGTCTCTTATCTTCAGTGTCTTCATTTGTAAAACAAGCATACAATACTTATATTCAATGATTGTTATAGGTATCAGTGAACTAATGCAGGTGGTATATTAAGCACAATGTCTGTCATACGATGAACATTCAAATAATTGTTACAATGGATATTATGCAAAAAAGGGTCTCTATTTTATTTTTAATTTTGATTTTAAATATCCACAGTCTACGTTAGGCCAACTCCACGTGATACGTAGACAGATCTGAGAGCAATCACACATATGCAGAAATGATTTGCTTTTAATTTAAAAGAAAACATTTTCCTTATTATATACCCTCTATTTAAAGAAACCCAATGCTGAGATCTGGTCAATACCGCTAAATGAGTCATCATAAATTACACTCCACATGTTTTGATAAAGATGGCTAGATGAGTTAGGACAGTATTCACCCTAAGGACATGAGTAGTTTCTAAGAAAATGGATGCTTCCAGTTTATCAGATAAAATAATGAACGCGAGTATGGTCCATAGGTGAGAGATTAGGAAACAGTGTCAAGGACATAGATTGTCTTGAAATTCATGCTGAGGTTAGTCTTCATCTGGATGTGATAAGCCACTGAAGATTTTAAAGAGAAAGATGACAGAATGACCCATGTTATCGGTCAACAAACAAAAGGTCAACAAAAGCTTAGAAAGCTTTTTCTAAGGTTTTATAGTAGATTTGCTTCCTGCTCCAACTCTGAGGTTGGTCATGTAACTTTTTTGGGCAATGGAACATCAGAAAAACTGACACGAGCAGAAGACTGAAAAAAGTTTGCACATTGGAGTTTTCTTTTGCTATTTTTGGAAACAATTTCTCCATGTAAACAATCCCAAACTAGATAAGACGAAAAACCACATGGAAGAGAATAACTGCTATCTGAAGCCCTTCTAAACTAAGCATGCCTCAGCCAACCTCACATATTATGTGAGTATGAGCCCAGGAGAGTCCAACCCCTGAACCAGGACAGAGACAGTATCTTTCATTAAGAAACTCTCCAGTGCTGGGACACCTTGGTGGCTCAGTTGCTTAAGCAGCTGCCTTTGGCTCAGGTCATGATCCCAGCATACTGGGATCGAGTCCCTCATCAGGCTCCTTGCTCGGCAGGGAGCCTGCTTCTCCCTCTGCCTCTGCCTGCCATTCTGTCTGCCTATGCTCTCTCTCTGACAAATAAATAAAATCTTAAAAAAAAGAAAGAAGAAGAAACTCTCCAGTGCCTTTTATTTGTTATACTTTCACTTATTGATATCTAAGCTTCTTTAGAATGTTTTTCTCAATCCAGATTATTTTTGGAAAGAATTTCTTGAAACATATTGAGCCATAAAGTATCTTCAACTTGAGAGAAAACAACAAAGTATATTAATCTTCTGGGTAAGTTTCGCTTATCACAAATTTTGAAATTCCATTGTGTGATTAATGTTCTTATTTTTAATATACTTTGTGACAGAAATTTTATTTTCTCAAACTATCTAGTATTCATTTTCTCAAATTTGGGAGACATGATTGAGCTCTTTGAATGAGACAGCACCCATATTTCTCACTTCTCAATATTTTTTGAGACAATAGGCAAGAGGATCAGGCAGATGGTGATTAAAAATATCATCTTTGAATACCACTGCTTCTATCCCAAATGAAGTAACAGGGACTGTATTTTCTCTCCTCTTTTAAATAACTAAAAAACTTGGACAATATATGAAACCACATAGTTCATTCATTGGGATGTGATTCCTGGGAGCAGGAAAATAAGATGGATCCTATAAATTCACCAATATAATTCCCTGAAGGAATTTTCAAGGTTGCAGCATAGGGAGGGTAAATACAGAAACTTGCAGTCTCATTAAGTTGAGGAAAAGGATAAGAGAATTTAAAAAGGCTAGAAATTGCATACCAAAAAGGACGTAAATGCACATAGAGCTCCAGAGATCTACATAGGATTTCTCTTGGGTTTTTTATTAAGTTCCTATCTGAACATATATAACTAAGAATCAAGGACAGGAAAGAACATGAAAGGAGTAGACAACATAGTTCATGGACTTTGGAGAATTTAGCTCACCATTAGATGAAATGGGAAGATACTTTAAAATATGGGATATCAGGTACGATCCCCTGAAGTGTATTGCCTTGATAACATAACTAAAGTAACCCTATTAAATCTGTTCTGAACCAATCATAATAAAACTTAAAAATAATTCTATAGGTATAAAATTTATTCCAACTAACTTCATTCCAACAACAACATCTAATAACCAAAAATGCAAATTTCCAATTCAGCATCCAATCTAAAGTTATCAGACATTCAATGATGTCAGAAAATATGACCTATAAGGGCACCTGGGTGGTTCAGTTGGTTAAGCAACTGCCTTCGGCTCAGGTCATGATCCTGGACTCTTGGGGTTGAGTCCCCCATCAGGCTCCCTGCTCAGCAGGGAGTCTGCTTCTCCCTCTGACCCTCCCCCTTCTCATGCTCTCTCTCTCTCATTCTCTCTCTCAAATAAATACATTTTTTAAAAAAGAAAGGAAAAAAAAGAAAATATGACCAATAGATTAAAAAAAAAATTAATAGGAACATTCCCAGGACAAAGACAATTACAAAACCTTTATAAATATGCTCTATGTGTTCAAGAAGGTAGAAGGAAACACAAGCATAGACACAGAAGAAACAAAAGACACAAATTAGATTTCTAGAGATTAAGAAATGTAATACCTAAAATCAAAAGTACACTGAATTGGATTAACAGATTCAAGGAATTCCTAGCATTGAATATTTATATCAGGCACAATGAAAGGTCTCAAAGATCTATACATTTATTTTAAACCAGAAAAGAGCAAATTAACCATAGCTTCAAATAAGTCTAAGAAAATAAAGAGAAGCCTAAATGAAATAGATCTACAAACAATGTTAAAAATAAATAAAAATTGGCTCTCAAAGGATCAAAACAGGAAACAGGAGAGAAATATGAAAGAGGGAATGTAATTACCACTCCTATAAATCTTAGTAAAAAGCCAAGTAAATACTATAGCAACTTGATGCCAATGAATCAAATAACTTAGAAGAAATGGACAGAGTTCTTTAAAAAAAAAAAAAAAAATTCCCAAACTACAAAATCTCACTATGGAAGAAATAGACAATATGAATATTTTGATGTTTAAAAAAATGTGTTTTTTTAGCTAAAAATAATCCCACATACACAAGAATCCAGTCCTAGATAATTTCACTAGTGAATTTTACCAAGCATTTGTGGAAGAAATGACACCAATTTTATACAATCTTCCAGAAACTTGAAGTAGGAACATGTTCTATCTCAATTTATGAAGCCAGTATGACTCTACTATCAAAACCATTTAAAGACATAGGAACAGGAAACTATCAATCAATATCCTTTGTAAACATATGCCATAATGTATACTAAGGTTTTAACAAAATTAATTCAATGATATGTAAAATGGACACAACATGGACAAGTGGAGTTTATGCCAAGAATGCAAGGTTGGTTTAACATTAAAAAAAAAAAAAAATCAAGTTAATGTAGTTTACAATGTTAACAAAAATTTTTAGAAGGAACTTTATGATCATTTTAATAGATACAGAAAAAGATGCAATTTACTCATCAATATTCATGATAAACCTTTGCAAATTACTAATTGAAGGGAACTTTTTCAACATGATAGGAAAATATGATCTCATCCTCTTTATTCAATATTTTCCCAAATATTTTGGATGTTTTAGCTAGTGCAATAATATAATTAAAAACATATGGCTGGAAAATAAAATAAAACTTTACTCATAGGTGATACGACTATCTAGAAACATCTTAAGGAATTTGCAAAAGCCAAGTAGCACCATTAAGTACTGGCAAGGTCAAACAAAGTTTAATATATAAAATATCAATTATTTTTCTACATATTAGTCCCAAACATTTGAAACTCAACATGTAAAATAATACCATTAACAACATCAGAAAATAAAATATTTAGGGATAAGTTTAGCAAAATAAATTCAATACCTATAAATTAGAAATTATAAAGCACTATGAAGAAAATGGAAATTCTTACATTAAAAAATTATAAATAAAGAGAGATACTATATTTTACTATTGGAAGAGTCAATATTATGGTAATAGGTAATTTGGTAAATCCAAATTGATCTATAGATTTAATACAACCTCAATTAAAATTTGAGTTTTAGAAATTGCTAAGCTCATTTTTAAGATTTACATGGTAATATAATATGCCCAAAATAGCTAAAATAATTTTCTAGAAGAAAGTTAGAGGGGTGTCTGGATGGCTCAGTCAGTTAACCAATTGCTTTTGGCTCAGGTCATGATCCCAGGTTCCTGGGATTGACCCCATATTTTGCTCCCTGCTCAGCAGGGAGTCTTCTTCTCCCTCTGTCTACTGCTTCCCCTGCCTGTGCTCTCTGTCAAATAAACAAAATCTTAAAAAAATATTCAAGGACCCACATTATCTAATTTCAAGACTTACTGTAAAGTTATAATAAGATATGATGTGAATAAGGATAGTTGTATAGATTAATAGACCTGACAGATACAAATATACTTATGCAACTGACAAATACCGTATGATTTCATTCATGTATGTGCAATTTAAGAAATAAAATGAAAAGAAAAAAAAGAGGCAAACCAAAAAACAGACTCTTAACTACAGAGAACAAACTGATAGTTGTCAGAGAGAAGGTAAGTGGAGGCAGGGAGGGAATAGATGAAATAATTGAAAGAGATTAAGAGTATATTCACTTTGATGAGCATTAAGTAATGCATAGAATTGTTAAATCGCTATATGGTACACCTGAAACTAATATAACACTATATGCTAACTATACTATAATTAAAGTTTAAAGAAATAAGAATAACCAGTCACAAAGGGCCAACTAATCTTTCCCAATAAGGCAAATGCTTAAGCCACCGTCAGCTATTCCTTGCTTTGCTTCCCCATTTTCTCTATAAAAACTTTTCCCCTTGCTCCTATCAGTGGAACACTCCTAACCACTTTTTGTTTATCCATACTCAATTTAAATTGATGTATGTGTAAATAAACTCAAATTTTAATATGTCTCAATTTATCTTTTAACACTCATGACTACCATTTGAGTCAATACTTCCAAAATCATTTATCCAAAATCTATTATCCTGAGGTCAAAGGACTTGGTCTTTCTTTTATATATGACTGAAGCATGTGGCATACTGAGGAAGCTAAAGCTAGACTGATCTCTTTCGGAAGAAATCCAGCATCTTCTGTAATTTTAGATGGGGTATCTTGTAGAAGAAGAATTTCCACTAAAAGACTGTTTCTTATTGAGATTTGAGTATGGTTTGTTCAAAAGTTAAGAGGTAAATAAATCAACATGTAACAATGAATAAGGAAAAAAGAGAGAACATTGAAAGTTTTTATTATACTTCCCAGCTTGCCTCATCTTTTTCTGTGTCCTTCTCCACTCCATGACATACCCATCTCTGTCTCTGACATGCACACACACACACACCCACATGGTGATTTGGACTAGTGGGCTGGATGGATCTAGCTCATTTATATACAAAACACTGCCTAATTATGAGCTTTGATCAATTTAAGATTCACTGTTAACCTTACCTAGCCAAACTGTGAGTCTTGATTTCGAGAACATATTTTTTAAAATCAATATCAAATCGTATGATTGTTTTCTATTAACTTATCAAAACCCCCAAAGGATTTCTCAGGTGATTCCAAAAATTAAGGACCTTAAACTCTCAAGATGGAAGATTATCTCAAGAACTAAGATTATTCTTTAGAAATAATTAATCCTTAAAATTATGTAGTTTTAATTCCAATAATATTTGTAAAATATAGTTCCTGGAGTACTAATAAAATTGCCAGAGGAATATTTTTGGAAAAAATAGTTTGGACTATAAAGACAAATCCTTCAGTCCTAAAATGCTGGGTAATTTACTTCTTCACATGCAAATTTCTAAAGTTTTTATTAAATATTATGGCTGATACATACTATCCACAGACCCAAAACATCTATTTGAACTTCATATAATAAAAAATAGGATTTAACAGAAAGGCAAGAAAGAAGTGAATTCTGAGCACTTGAGTAAATAATGGAAATGCACATATATCTTATGAGTTAACCTCACAAAATGTCACAAAAGTAGGTTCATTCACCAGTGGATAAACCCAATACTTTATGCTATTTCATGTGTCTCTGCTTTGGTTAATGCTCTCCCACATGCTTAAACTGTTCTGTCCCTCTTCTCTATTAAACTTCATTAATAAGAAACATAGGTAACATATTTTTTTTTCCCTTTCACAGCAATAACTTCTGCATCTCTCCTTTCCAGTACTGCTACTTTTAGAACTTCTCATACTGGATTGTGCTAATTACTTCTTCCTCACTTGTTGTTGCTTAATTTATCCATTTAACTGAGAAATTAAGACTAATTTTGATGAATACCCTAGTGTTTTTAAAAAACACAAACAAAAAAAAAATAACATCACTATTCCTCAACATTTT
Source organism: Mustela nigripes (assembly GCF_022355385.1). NCBI lineage: Eukaryota > Metazoa > Chordata > Mammalia > Carnivora > Mustelidae > Mustela > Mustela nigripes. The sequence continues at coordinate 55,646,052 of NC_081561.1, forward strand.
CCAAAGAACAGTGAAAGAAATGTAAGTTAAATGAAGAAGAAATTTTAAAGGCATATGTAAATTATTCCCCTAAAATCATCAAGCAGAATCAGGAAGGCACCTAGTTTCTATTTGAATTAAACTCAGAGTTCATCCAAGCAAAATCAGACTCTCCGAAATAGCTCTGAATCAACAATAAGCCCAAAATAGGAACACTTTTTAAGGTAGCCTAAACATTACAGAGAACTGAAAGTACTTAACCATGTATGGAATTCATGGATGGAATTCATGGAATTCATTTTTTGGAGGATTTGTTCCAATAAGCTGGCAAGAGCCCTTAGAAATTCATTTTGAAGACACTCAATGCTATGACATTTTTTATTTTGCTTTTGAAAAACATTGAAGTTGTTTTTTCCTCTTCAGAACTAAAGAAGTGTGAAGTGCAAGTTTGGAGAATTGCTGAGAACAGCCCAATAGCCCTGCCAAATGAACATCTTGGGGAATAGAACTTCTGTTCATTAGAGCAAGTCTTGCTGTTTAGGAAGCTGGCTCACCTGCGGGACCTGGGGGAGGGTATTAGGCAGGCAGATGTTCTTGATTCTTAAAGTGGCAAATTGAGCAGCCAATTTTAAAGGCTAAAGCATTAGCTAAAGAATGGTCTTGAAGGACAAGGAACTTGTTGACCTATTTTGGAGGGGTTTTTTTGTTTGTTTTATAGTGTTGTGGAGTTTTTTTTTTTTTTTTTTTTTTTTTTTTTAATGTTCTCAAGTCACCAGACTTTTTTATGAGGTAAAAGGGAAAAATTGGTCATGTCTAGTATTTTTCCACAAATTTAAGCCAGCAAATATGGTTATACTATTATATTATATTATTGGGCTTCTTATCTTTCACATTTTCAACTTTATATCTTTTGAAACTGCTTTAAAATTTAGTAGAGGATCATTGTTAGATCACAAGGACTGGTATACTCACAAGGACTGGTATACTCAGGCATATCAAACTTTTGAGAATAGTTGTTTTTGTTTTTAAAGATTTTATTTATTTATTTGACACACACACAGAGAAAGCGCACACTCAAGCACGGGGAGAGGCAGAGGGAGGGGAGAAGCAGGCTCCCTGTAGAGCAAGGGAAGCCTGATATGGGACTTGATCCCAGGACACTAGGATCATGTCCTGAGCTGAAAGCAGTGGCTTAACCAACGGAGCCACCCAGGCACCCAAGAATAGTTTTAATGAGAAGTTAGAAGTATTGATCCCTGTGTTTTAGGGGCAGTCTTATCTAAAGAAAGGAAAATATTTTAAGTCAGTATGTCTCAAGTTTTCATGTAATACATCCCAATAAGTAGTTGTATTAAAAATTTGGAGTTCCAGGGATATCTGGGTGGTGCAGTAGGTTAAGCGTCCAATTCTGTTTTATCTCAGGTCATGATCTCAGGGTCACAAGATCAAGCAAGCCTGGAATCAGGCTCCATGTTCAACTTAGAGTCGGTTCTTCCTTTACCCCACCCTCCCATGCTCTAAAATAAATGAATCTTAAAAAAAACGAATCTTTAAAAAAAATTCTGGAGTCCCACCATAATGCTCATTCATTCATTCAACATTCTTTAATTGAATCTACTGCAAAACAGACGATGTTGTAAAAACTGAACATATGTCTATTGAGTGAAATGGGGAAGGGGATAGAGAGGCAAGTAACAAACAAAAGTCATTATACTGTACAACAAGAGGTGATAAATATTGGGGAATATGGGGAAATAAGGGTGGTGGGAATACCGTGAGAGAAGCTGCAATTATAAATAGGATGCCCTGGTATAACTCATGAGAAGGTGATAGGTGAACTAAGATTCTAAGAAGCAGAAGCAGTAAGTCATGCCAACATCTGAGAAGACATTCCAAGTGAAAAGAACCCATGTGTGAAGTTTCAAGATTGGTGTGCTCCTGGTAAGTTCAAGAAGCAGCAAAGTAGAGCACAGAGAGCAGGGAAAGGATGGTGGTAAATCATGTCAATATACAATACCATTATCAGGATTTCACATTTACTCAAACAAATGGCATGTCATTGGAGGTTTTAAAGATTGGTACAAACTAATCTGCCTCATATTTAATGGGATATTTTTAGAATAAACTATGGAGATGAGGATGGGATCAGGAAGACAAGTTGAGAGTGTATTGCATTACTCGATGCCAGAGATAATAGTGTTTGCAGTCTGAGTAGGAGTAATGGAGATGGCGAATAGTTGATGATTCTAGATACATTTTGAAGGTAGAATTAACTACTAATTAAGAGGGGTGCCTGGGTGGCTCAGTGGGTTAAGCCTCTGCCTTCAGCTCAGGTCATGATTTCAGGGTCCTAAGATCAAGCCCTGTATCGGGGTCTCCGCTCAGCGGGGAGCCTGCTTCCCCCTCTCTCTGCCTGCTTCTCTGCCTACTTGTGATCTTTCTCTGTTAAATAAGTAAATACAATCTTTTAAAAAGAAAGACTATTAAGAGATGTAGCATGTGGGGGAAATAAAGGAAGACTTCTGCTTGAGCTACTGGAGGATGGTGTTGCCAGTAATTGATATGAAAAAAGTTTAAGTAAACAGTATCAGAAGTTTATAAGGTTACATTTTTTTTTTTTTTTTTTTTTTTTTTTTTTTTTTTTACATTTTAAACACATTAAGTTTAAGATGTCAAGAAGTCTCCAGAGTCTCCACTGGAAATAAGTTGAAATGTTATCCAATAGAATAAAGAAGTATAGATTTCAGGGGAGAAGTCAAGCTGGTGAAATAAATTTTTAAATTATCAGCAAAAGATCAAATGCTTATGGAAATTAAATGAGTCCCCTTAAAGGGGTTGTAACTGAAGACAAAAGTTGTCTGAAAGCTGAATTCTAAGAGCCTCTAATTTTAATAAAGATTGAGAGAATGGGGACACCTGGGTGGCTCAGTGAGTTAAAAGCCTCTGCCTTTGGCTAAGGTCATGATCCCAGGGATCAAGCCTGACATCAGGCTCTCTGCTCAGCGAGGAACCCGCTTCTTCCTCTCTCTCTACCTACCTCTCTGCCTACTTGTGATCTCTATCAAAGAAATAAATAAAATCTTAAAAAAAAATGTGTATCAGCAAGGACAAAAATGAGAACGTGGTCACATGAAACCAAGCAACAAAGATATTTCTCGATAGAAGAAATAATTGGATGTGTCACATGTTTTATTTAGGACAAAAATATAAGCTCTGAAAATTGACTCAGATTTTATAATAGGAAACTTGCTGGTGATCTGGAAAAAACCAAAAAGACATTATTGTGCAAGTTTTTCACATGTTTATAGTCATTTCTCATGATAAGTACAAAAAGAAATGCAGCAGTATTTTGGGGAATACTTTACTGCTATGCAGTTCAATTAAGCTATTAATGTATCCTCTGAGAGAATAGAAATAGAATGGACTTTGCACAATTAAAGACAGTCTTTAATCTTCATTCTTGAATTTATCAATTCACTTAAATAATCAAATTATTTAGCCACCTAGAAACTCAGCTATAACTAGGAATAAGAATAATAATACCCAACTTATGGGGATACTATAAATATTATATGTATACCATTTATAAATTTAGCAAAAGTAAAATTAACCCATATGTAACATGATACTAAGTAGCTTAACTATAATGACAGATTGAACGCACATACTTCTCATTTCTTCATTATAATGACAAAAAAAAATAAAATGGGATAACTATGCAATAACAAGAACTAAATTATCAGCAGTGAAAAGATTTCAGCATCATTTTTGGAAGATGCAAAAGAAGTTGAGAAGTGGACACTGATAAAGTAGTACAGAAGGAGCCTCAGCCTACGCTGTGTATAGTGCAGCCCACCATGCCAGAAGACTAAAGTGCCTCTCTCCTTAATCCTAGGAATAGTCAAATAAATGGGGTTTTTTTGTTGTGTTTTTTTTTTAAGATTTTATTTATTTATTTGACAGAGAGAGATCACAAGTAGGCAGAGAGGCAGGCAGAGAGAGAGAGAGAGGAGGAAGCAGACTCCCTGCTGAGCAGAGAGCCCGATGCGGGACTTGATCCCAGGACCCTGAGATCATGACCTGAGCCAAAGGCAGCGGCTTAACCCACTGAGCCACCAGGCACCCCAAATAAATGTTTTTACCTCCATTACATTGATGAGGAAACTGAAGCTTGGGCTGGCTAAGATGTATTACAATAATCCTAAAGACAATAAGGAGTAGAGCCAAGATTTGATTTATTTCCTCCCCTAATTCCACTGCTTGATAATGTCAAAAGTTCCAACAGATAGAACATATCCATGAACACAATGTGCATATCTACCTATGAGATTTTAACTCTTCCTGTATTCTAAGATACAAGTTTTGGTATCCTAAAACTCCTTAGTCTTCGAACGTCCTATATAACATTTCTTTTCAATCTCTGAGGTAAAATCCAAACCAGATCAATCACTTACCTTTATATATATATATACACACACACATACATATATATATATATATATATTTTTTTTTTTTTTAAAGAGGAGTGATCTAAATATACTTAGAAAAGAACAGATGAACTAATAAATTTTGATTAGCTACTGTATAAACAAGAACAATTGAGCAATAAGTTATAAGACTGAAGAAGGACGAGTTAGCATCAGCAAGATCATTGGAAAGATTAAGAAATGACAAAGAGAAACACTGACTAGAGCATAGGTTATTTGGAGATCAAGATGCAATGCCGAGTTAAACTTGTCTTGAATATGTTGAGTGATGGTCAGTTTAGTATCCTAGAGGAAGAGAGTCTAGATGTAGAGATTGGTTGTTCTCTAAAACCAATTCCTAGATTGCATAGGATACAAATCTCTTTTGGGACACCTGATTGTCTTGGTTGAACATTCAACTATGCCTTTGGCTCAGGTCATATCAGGGTTTTGAGACTGCGCTTTGCAGCAGGCTCCACAATCAGCATGAAGTCTGCTTGACATTCTTTCCCTCACCCTCCTCCTCTGCCGCTACCCCCTTACACTCTAAAATAAATAAAATCTTTAAAAAAACATACAAACCTCTTTTGACTTCAAGATTCTAGAAATTTCTTAGTTCCTGAAACACAGTCTCCCCATGTCCAAGCAGCTATTCTTATTTAATGTTTATTATTGTAGTGACCCTAAGGATATTCAGTATTATTTGGCACTTAAAAAGGTTGTAAAATTACAAATCATAGTGAAACTAATTCAATTATTCAATTTAAATCAAAGGTGTGTACACCTTTATGTGGACATTTTTTCATGAAGAGCAAATGAAAGTGAAATCTGTTGGGCTATTGCAGTCCAAGCCTTGTGGGTAAATACAATATGTGAGAGACTAATGCAGGATTCAGAAGTTCAATGTTTGCAGGATATCCAAAAATGACCAGTTTTTGTGGCATCAGATTTATAGATTTGGATGCCAGCAAGACATTTAATTAAAATAAATAGGTTATATGTTTAGTCACTTCTTATTACTTCCAATTTTTTTTGTTTATTTGCAAGATATAATTTTCTAGATCCATTCTTTACTATGGAAAAATTTTAGAAAATTAGAAAGTTGTATGTTTTAAGGGATATATTATTCATTATGCTAGTTTCTGACTGTTCTTTCTGTATATCAAGGTACCCAAACTGGATTGAAAATCAGAATCACTGGTTTAGTGGTAGTAGCAGTGATGGTGTTAGTGGTAAAAAAGATAATACCTTTTGGATAGGAGCCTGTCACAGTTCTAGATCTTTAAATACATTAAATCATGTAACTCTGGTAAATGACCCAATGAGATGGGAACTGTATTATTTTTTATATGGAGAAGCGGAGACAGGTTGAGAAATTTGTCCAGGTTCACAAGGCTTGTTAATGAAGAAACTGGATTTCAAATCCTGGCACTCAAGCTCCTAGTCTTTGCTTACTTGCTGCCTTCCCTCCTTCCTTCCTTGCTTTATTTAGGAGAGAGAGAGAGAGTGAGAGACAGAGAAAGATGGGAAAGGGGAGAGAGAGAGAGAATCTTTAGCAGGCTCCATGCCCAGCACAAAGCCAGATGTGGTACTCCATCTCAAGACCTCAGTATCATGACCTGAGCCAAAATCAAGAGTCCAGCTCCCAACCAACTGAACTGCCCAGATACAACTCTCTGCTGTTTTAAACGAAAATATATCCCGCTTTTGGAATTGTTATAACTGTTACTGAAAACATATCTTGCACCTTCAAATGGCCTCAAGTTCACTAATTATTCATCTTTGCGACATTCTCAACTGAAAGAAACATTTGCACTGATCCACAAGTTACCACACGTATTTTCTAACCATTGGCATATCTTTATAAGATAGTCAGTCTGATGAGAAGGGAAGTCTCTGATGATGTAACTTAGTAAGACTCATGGGTATTTATTAACATAAATCTACATACAATTGCATGAGTATTTATTAATAGGAATCTACACACGATTGTTTATTTTTTGTTATGTTAGTCACCATAAAAAATGATTGTTTAATTTGTATTTATAAAGAATTATGTTAGTATTCTGGAGATTAAATTCTTTTCTTTCTAGAATAATTCTTCTATATTAATAGATAACATTTTGCTACATTCTCTTTGTTAGGATTGTGATTTTTCTAATTTTATAGTAATATTTGATTACTAATTTATTGGGCAATCTTACCAGATTCTGGTATTAAATGTGTCCTGGCTTTATAAAATGATTAAAATCTTTCCATTTTTTTTCCTATAATGAAAATATGTTTTTTAAAATGCGATGAACTCCTATGATCTCCCTGATTCTAGGGTTTTCTTTTTTTCTTTCTCTTTCTCTCTCTCTTTTTTTTTTTTTGGTTACATGGAGATCTTTAATGATTTTTATGTTCTCTAGTAAGACCATGGCATTTTTAAAATTTGGCATTTGTTCTAGTCCAACATTATGGTAATTCACATTTTTACAAGAAAATCAGTTATGTCTTTTAGTGTTTTGAATTTGTTGACATGCAATTATAAGTAGTATTAACTTGATCTTTTAATGTCTCCCAAATTTTGCATGCATGTCATTTTACTCTTACATTGAAAAAAATGAGTAACATTTATGCATTCTTATCAGATTTAAAAATAATTTAACAAAATTCAGCCTGTTTGTTATTCTAAAATATATCTAAACTAAAATCTTCCATTACCTAGCCATAAGTATAGCTTAGATAATGACGTACTTAAAAGCAACTAAAAGAAATTACTCTAAAAATCTAAAGTTAATTTCTATTGAAATTAAGAGCTAAATAAACATGCTATAACATCATTGTTATTCAACATTATACTGGAATGTGCAGTGAGAACACTAAGGTAAAAATATCTCTCACATATCAGAAATAAATAGCTTTGGATTGACCATATCAGAGTGTATGTAGAAAATTCAGTAGAGGGGCGCCTAGGTGGGTCAGTCAATTAAGCATCTGCTTTTGGCTCAGTTCATGATCCCAGAGTTGGGATCTAGGCCTGTATCAGGTTCCCTGTTCAGCGGGAGCCTGTTTCTCCCTCTGCCCCTCCCCCTGCTCAGACTTTCTCTCTCAAATAAATAAAATCTCTAAAACCAAAAATGAAAATTCAATAAAATTTGTCAAACACATTTTTAATAATTTATATTTACTAATGGAATGAACATTTTACAAGGGAAATTGTAAAATTTTGATTTAGAAAATGAACTGTTGAATTTGACAAGGAAGACCTAAAATTTACATCAAATAGGCAAAAAATTTATTTCAAAGAACCAAGAATGTAAGAAAAAAGTTAAACGTAAAGAGAACATTCTTGAGTTCTAAAACCTAATGTCCACCTTGTAAAAGCCAATTCTAATATCATAAAATTATAAATATCAGGGCTCCCAAACCTGACATTATTTTAATGTAATTCCAAATTGATCTACAACCAAATGGGTTATTTTTATTGTTGTAAGATAATTTACATATAAAAAATGTCCAAAAGGAGCCCAGAAATGTTTTTTTTTTAAAAAAGATTATGTGTAAACTTGCATATCTGGCATATTAAAAAAACTATAAAGCAACAGAAATCAAATTGATACGGTAATAGGCTGGAAATGGAAGGGAAAATTTAGAAAAAGATTCCTAAAATAGATTATAATTTATTTAAGAGAATGATTTAGGTTAAGGGTATTTTACTTTACTTTATTCATTAGGAAAGGGAAAAGTAATTATACCGTTATGACAACAGGCTAATGTGTATGGAAGAAAAGAGTTGCACCCTGTATCAGGGTGTTTTGGACCCAAGCAACAGAAAACAATTCACATGTATGTGCTGGCCCAGCTCACATACTAATAAGTCTACGAGTCAGTAGCATAGACTGAGATAGATGCTATAGGATGTCATAAGTGTCTCCTGCTAGCTTTCTGTTCTTCCAGGTTCTCTGAGGAACTTTAAACAATTATCCCTGTGATCGCAAAATGGCTACTACCATTCTAGTCATCCACACAAGAAAAGGAAAAAGGGCTTTCCCTTAGCTAGCTTTTGCTATTTTTGTAAAAACAAGTTGTGTTTTCTTAAGATAGATCTGTGGGGTTTTGGTCAGAATTTGATTCTTCTGGCTTCAAGGAAGGCTGCTGAAAGTGAGCTTTCCAGTAACCATTATAAAATTAGGCCTTGAAGAAAGCAATTGAGGTGGAAAGTTGAATAAGAATTTTCAGACTCTGAAGGTATCACTAACTTGTCTTAAGCACAAAACTATATATCAGAAATATTGAATATTTAAATGTAAAGTAAAGAAACCCATAGGAAAAAAAATTTTTAATGTCTCAGGTTTCCAGCTTTATTTGTGAATTTTGAAATTCCCATTTACAAATTATGGAGATACAGATTAACAAAAAAACACCTCCATATTTCTGTATTATAGAAAATCTAACAAGAATACATGAACTGGGGTGCCTGGGTGGCTCAGTCTTTGAGTGTCTGCCTTCGGCTCAGGTCATGATCCCAGGGTCCTGGGATAGAGCCCCACATCAGGCCCCCTGCCCAGCGGGGAAGCCTGTCTCTTCTTCTACTCCCCCTGTCTTCGTTCCCCCTCTTGCTATCTCTTTCTGTCAAATAAATAAAATCTTAAAAAAAAATACAAGAACTGTGAGTGAAAGGTACATCCTAAACCAAATTCTAAAGCTAAAGGCTAACAAAGAAACTAGAATCTTATCAGACTTTATACTAAAAATATTTTATTTGATAAAAATAGCAAGTCGATAAAATTATACTTGAAAAAAATTATTCTTGAAAAAGTCTGATATCCAAAATATATACCCCAAAGCACCCTTATATGTTGACAAGAAAATGAAGGAACCAAGAAATAAGAAACATATGTTCAAGTGTTAAAAAAAAAAAAAAATGAAGTCTTTCCTTCACCAGATGTAGCCTCCAATTTTGTCTTATTTCATCCCTTAATAAAGCTGTCTTAAAAGTGTCCATGCTGTTTATACTTGTTCACCCTTAACTATGAATTCCACTTGTCCAATGTAGTTTCCAGCCCAGGACACAACTTAAACCACTCTTCCAATGATAGTCAATGCACAACCTCCTCAAGGCTCAATTCAATGAACATAGCTTATTTTCTTCACCTTGTTGAATGCCCTTCTTCCCAACATTCTCATCTCATCTTTTAAAGTTTGAGTTATAGACCTACAGAAAGTTGCAAAGGACATAAAGTCCCTTTATACAATATCTAAAGTTTCCCTGAAAGACCTCATTTGTGGCATAATTGTACAATAATATCAAAATCAGGAAACTGACATTGGAATACTACTATTAACTAAACCACAGACTTTATTAAGATTTTAAATGCTTCATTTGTGTGTGTGTGTAGTTTTATGCAATTTTTTCTCATACACGTCTCACATAACTACCACCAAAACCAAGACACAGAATTGTCCCATCACCACACAGGAACTCCTTTGCGCTACCTTTTCATATCCACCCACATGCTCCTGACATTATTTTGTTTCTATTATGACAACAATTTCCTGCTTTTATCTTTTTATTACCTTGATCATGATTTTATTATATGCCTGAGAGAAAGAGAGGGGGAGAGAGAGCGAGCACACAAGCAGGGGAGTAGCAGGGAGAGGGAGAAGCAGACCCCCTAACAAGCAAGGCACCAGATATACAGGACTCGATCCTAGGACCCTGGGATCATGACCTGAGCCAAAGTCACTTAACTGACTGAGCCACCAAGGCATCCCTCATCGTTAATTATTTATGTTCTTTAGCTTTGTCATAGACTCTCTTCTCTTGGAACTCCCTATCAGTACTTCTTAGGGAGGGATTGACTCCTTTCATGCTCAGTCTTCTGTATCAACATCTCTTCTCCATCGAGGGATTTACAGATGGTATTCTACCTGAAACACTCCTACAACCTACCCCCAGTCCCAATCCACATCCTCCTCCCTGACCACTCTTACTATATCATCTCTCAGGAGGTTTTCTCACCTTCTTCCCCAAGTATTATGTTATGTCCCCTTTTTATGCCTTGCCATTACACCTTGCACTTGTTATATTAAGAATCATGATATGCTTTTTTAATTACTGTATGACTTCCCTGGTAAAAAGATTTGTTGGAGGCCATGGCACGGTTGGAGTCGAGGACCAAACCAGGCCCTGACTTGTGTCTCCTTCAAAGTCCGGACACCTTGACAAGGTTAAGGATGGGAAAGCTGAGTGCACTGAGAAAGGGTCTGTGCTATGTGTCCTGCGCTCGCCTACGTGACTTCCCATACACTCTCCCTGCAGTAGGGAACAGTGTGGCCAGACTCCTGAGTTCTTAGTTAATCCTTGTTGTTCTGTACCTTCCATGATCCACTCCCTGGTTGATTGTCTTGCTAATGGCTTTAGCCTAAACTACCTGGCGTCAGGAGGTTTGCTTGTAGTTCATGTAAACTTGTTATAGGAACTTGCGGTCATCTGACTAGATACTGATGTAATGCTCCTCCTATTCTGGTCTGCCTTATAAATGCTTGTAAGAAGTGGAGTAAATTTGGCACTGTTGGACATCATCTTCAGTGTCCCTCCTGCCCCCATCTCTTTGTGTCTTAACTTTTTTTCATCACCTCTTAGCCCCCCTGGTCAATTCATCACGCTGGCTGCAACAAAGATATAACTCAAAGATGGGAACATTTCAATTTTATTTTCTGTTGCTCTTCCAACATCTAGCCCTACTTGGCCCATATGAGTCACTCAGTAATATCTGTTCAATGAAGTCCTATAACTTAATGAACTGAAACTGAATTGACTTGATTGTTGGTGTTGGCTTCATGACCTCTGGTCTAATGCCTCAGATATTGACTTCTAGCATAGCAGAGACATTTAACATAGCAGAGGCAGATGGAAAAAAATAACAAGTCATCATGTGATAAGGAGTATTTGTGTAGTGGGAAAACATAACCAGTGAATTACTGGATAATTCCTGATGGTTCAAGTTTCCATTGAGAGAATGAAAATTTCCCCCAAGCAATCCTTTCTGTATTTTGCTAATTTCAGTTAAGGAAGAAATTTCTATCAAAGTGAAGGAAACTAGGGTAGATTCTACTATAACCAAGCAGGAAAAAAAGAAAGGAAGGAAGGAAGGAAGGAAGAAAGAAAATGGTTAACATCTGTTCTTTGGAGACTCATCTCAAACTTGAAGCCAAACTCAATTTGCAGCTAAACTCACCAATATCCAAAGGAGGATTTACAGCTTAGATGCTATTGTCAAAGTTTGACAAGAAGGAATTTACATGCAGAGTCATTAAGCTTATCAAAGCTTTTCAAATTCTCAAACATATTTTCACTTGTTTTTCCCAAAGCCTAATAAATCATTCCATTATTGCCATTTTTCTTCCTATTTACATATCCCATTTCCCAAATACCCAAACAAAATACATGTTTATTATCCAAATTCCACTTCTTCCTATAGGCTGAAAGATGCAGTTGCCTCTTTATTATTCCTGCCCATTTGTGGTCTTCCTCTACTCTGTTCATGTGTGTGCACATGTACACATGTGCACATTTCTCTTATATTCCTGTCCTGCCAATCATTAGAGATTTTATTTCCAATATTAGATAAGAGACCCATACAAATATAAGAAGGACATAAAATATTGTGTTTAGGGTAACATTTTTATATGCTTCAATCCCATTCTTAAATACTTTATAACACTTAAAATAATCTCCAGTTGAATAAAAAGTTGTTTTGATATTTTGGTTTTCATTGTCTTAACTATTTTAGAATTATTGGTCTTTAAAAAAAGTTAAGTGTATGACTTATTTTTAGCCAGCCTGTCTAAACAAATAATTTCTTCTACAAAATTATAGTTATTGTAAGGTCTTGCAATACCACACTGCAGCTTATCAAAATATTACTTAGGGCCTGATAATAGAAAATGAAAGGAGTGGAGTCTTCAATAACAAAGAAATTGACAAACTTTTCTGGAAGATGGTAGAGTAGTAGGATCCTGAGTTCCTCTGGTCCCACAGGATACCATATCAACAAACACATCTATGCAACTAACTCTGAAAATAATCTGAGGTCTAGAAGAACAAAATTTTCACAGCTAGTTGTGGAGAAAAGGCCATATCTGAAGGGGTAAGGAGAGGTGGGGACATAGGAATCAAATTCCAGAGTGACTAAACACAAACAGGACAGACATGACAAACACAAATGAGAGGACCAAAACCTGGGCACTCCCAGCCCTGCAGACACACACTGGGAAGATGAGTCCCCATAATGTCTGTCTTTGAAATTGGTGCAGCTTAACTCAGACAGAATTATAGAAAACTAAATCCCCACCCTTAAAGAGCCAACGCACTAAAAATCTTGGCCCAAGACGCAGCAGAGAAACAACAGTTTAAAAAGTATCTGGGTGAAGGAGATTTATTGACTAATCTTTAAAACATGTGTTGGAGGGGCCGAGATCTTCGGAAAGTTCTTCAAGAACAAAAGTACTGGTGGGTGATATTTTTCTTGCCATCCCCCAAGCCCAGATGCATGCAGGAGCCAATTCTAACACTTTCAAGGTATGTTACTAGAACTCTATGCCCCATTTCAGCATTTCCCTGCAGACCCACTTTCACCCAACCTCCATGACTTGGCAGAAATCCCTCCAAAGTGGCCCTAATACACCCAGCAGCAGTGTGGAACAGAACGAACACCACTCTAAAGTGATTCCTGCCCTGGGGAAGAAAGGAGGTCACTCTACATTCTAGTATGTCTGTAGTTCCTTCAACCAGGCCTCTTAGCTGGCTAGACAGGGAATAGGCCCTGTTCTTCAGTATACTGTAGCCATGACAGAACTTAACCACAGACAGATAGGCTGAGTGTTAGTCAAAGCTACCAGGGAGGCCATGAAAACTGCAGCATACCTTTCAATAGTAAGCACGTGTGAACAGGGGTGGGGAGGTGTGCTGACAGCAAACAGGCCTTTCAAACTCTGCCCAATGCATCAACGGCAGGCAAAACAATCACTGCAACCAGCTGGTAAGGGCAGCCTTAACCACCAGACAGTAAACATGGCTCAGCCACAACAGGAAGTTACAGCCAGCCCACAAAGAGAGCATTCTTGGATCATGTGGTTCTGGTGGTGGAGGCAAGGACTGTACTACAGGACACTACAGTACCTCTTCCATATAAGGTCACTACTTCCAAGAGCAGGAGGCATAACTTACCTAATATATAAGGAGCAATAAACAAAATGAAGGAGAAAGATATGCCCAAAACAAAAGAAAATCACAGCAATAAAACTAAGTGAAATGAAGATTAGCAATATGACTGGTAAATTTTCAACAGAAAATTTGTAGACTGGGAGAAATGGCATGATATATTCAGTATGCTAAAAGAAAAAACCTACAGCCAATAGTACTCTAGCTGGCAAGATTATCCTTCATTTAGAATTAAAGGAGAGAGTGGGGCACCTACGTGACTCAGTCAGTTAAGCATCTGCCTTTGGCTCAGGTCAATATTCCAAGGTCCTGGGATTGAGCCACATGTCAAACTGCCTGCTCAGACGGGAGTCTGCTTCTCTCTCTCCCTGTAACATTCCCCCTTGTCATGCTTGCTCTCTCTCAAAAAAATGTATTTTTTTTTAATTACATAAAGGAGAGATAGTTTGCCAGTCAAAAGTTAAAGATATTCATCATTATTAAACCAGGCTTACAAGAAATGTTAAAGGGAATTCTTTAAGTGGGGGTGAGGGGTTGGGGGGGGAAGAAGGTCATACCTAGAAGTTACAAAGTTATGAAAAGAAAAAAAATCACAGATAAAAACAAACATTTAATAAAAAATAATCACATATAAAGCTAGGATATAGGTTAAAACACAAAGTAGAAAAATCTACAAAATTAGTCAATGGTCACAAAATAAAGACAAAATATGACATACAGAAAACATGGCAGGGGAATAAGGATTTACTGCTTTTAGAATGTGTTCAAAGTTAAGCAATGATTAACTTCATATAGACTGCTAAACACATAGGGTGTTAGGAAATCAACTATGGCAACTGCAAATCAAAAACTTATAATGGATACACAAAAAATAGAGAAAGCAATCCAAGCATAACACTAAAGAATTTATTTAAACTGGAAGGGAAGAGAGCAAAAGAAAAAATTACAAAGACAACCAGAAAACAATTTTTAAAATGTCAATCATTACATAAGATCATAAGAAAAAAGACTGGAAGAAAACAAATACATGGAGACTACACAAAATGCTACCAAACAGCAAGTGAGTCAATGAAGAATTAAGAAATAGAGTACCTAGGGGCGCCTGGGTGGTTCAGTGGGTTAAAGCCTCTGCCTACAGCTCAGGCCATGATCCCAGGGTCCTGGGATCGAGCCCCGCATCGGGCTCTCTGCTCAGTGGGGAGCCTGCTTCCACCTCTCTGTCTGCCTCTCTGCCTCCTTGTGATTTCCGTCAACTAAATAAATCTTTAAAAAAAAAAAAAAAAAGGAAGAAAAAAAGAAATAGAGTACCTAGAGATAAAACAAGAAAATGAAAACACCAATGTTCCAAAATATTTGGGATATAACAAAAGCAGTTCTGAGGAAAATTTACAGTGATACAGGCCTACCATCCCCTCAAACAAGAAAAATCCTGGGTAAACAAGGTAAACTTACACCTAAAAGAATGAGATAAATGAGACTAGTAGGAAGGAAATACACATAAGAAATATATGAAAGAGTCTAAAAACATAGAAAGAAATGAAACCAAGAGCTCAGGTTTTGAAAACATAAAATTGATAAACCTTAAGCCAGTCTCATCAAGAAAAAAAAGAACTCAAAATCTGAAACAAAAGAAAACAAATGACAGAAATACAAAGGAACATTAGAGAATACTACAAGAAGTTATATGCCAACAAATTGGGCAACCTAGAAGAAATGGATAAATTCTTAGTCTCAAAACTGAACCAGGAAGAAATAGAAAGCCTGAACAGACCCATAACCAGTAAGGAGATTGACACAGTCCTTAAATATCTCCAAACAAACAAAAGCCCAGGGCCAGACAGCTTCCCAGGAGAATTCTACCAAACATTTAAAGAAGAACTAATTCCTATTCTCCTGAAACTGTTCCAAAAAATAGAAATGGAAGGAAAACTTCCAAACTCATCTTATGAGGCCAGCATCACCTTGATCCCCAAACCAGACAAGGATCCCATCAAAAAAGAAAGCTATAGACCAATATCCTTGATGAACACAGATGTGAAAACTCTCGCCAAAATACTAGCCAATAGGATTCAACAGTATATTAAAAGGATTATTCACCACAACCAAGTGGGATTTATTCGAGGACTGCAAGGTTGGTTCAACACCCGCAAATCAGTCAATGTGATACAACACATCAATAAAAGAAAGAACAAGAACCATATGATATTCTCAATAGACGCTGGAAAAGCATTTGACAAAGTACAGCATCCCTTCCTGATCAAAACTCTTCAAAGTGTAGGGATAGAGGGCACATACCTCAATATCATCAAAGCCATCTATGAAAAACCCACCGCAAATATCATTCTCAATGGAGAAAAACTGAAAGCTTTTCTGCTAAGGTCAGGAACACGGCAGGCATGTCCATTATCACCACTACTATTCAACATGGTACTAGAAGCCTCAGCAATCAGACAACAAAAGGAAATTAAAGGCATCCAAATCAGCAAAGAAGAAGTCAAATTATCACTCTTTGCAGATGATATGATACTATATGTGGAAAACCCAAAAGACTCCACTCCAAAACTGCTAGAACTTGTACAGAAATTCAGTACAGTGTCAGGATATAAAACCAATGCACAGAAATCAGTTGCATTTCTCTACACCAACAACAAGACAGAAGAAAGAAAAATTAAGAGTCAATCCCATTTATAATTGCACCCCAAACCATAAGATACCTAGGAATAAACCTAACCAAAGAGGCACAGAATCTATACTCAGAAAACTATAAAGTACTCATGAAAGAAATTGAGGAAGAAACAAATGGAAAAATGTTTCATGCTCCAGGATTGGAAGAATAAACACTGTGAAAATGTCTATGCTACCTAAAACAATCTACACATTTAAGGCAATTCCTATCAAAGTACCATACATCTTTTTCAAAGAAATGGAACAAATAATTCTAAAATTTATATGGAACCAGAAAAGACCTCAAATAGCCAAAGGGATATTGAAAAAGAAAGCCAAAGTTGGTGGCATTACAATTCCGGACTTCAAGCTCTTCAAAGCCGTCATCATCAAGACAGCATGGTACTGGCACAAAAACAGACACATAGATCAATGGAAAAGAATAGAGAGCCCAGAAATAGACCCTCAACTCTATGGTCAACTAATCTTCGACAAAGCAGGAAAAAATGTCCAATGGAAAAAAGACAGCCTCTTCAATAAATGGTGTTGGGAAAATTGAACAGCCACATGCAGAAAAATGAAATTGGACCATTTCCTTACACCACACACAAAAATAGACTCAAAATGGATGAAGGACCTCAATGTGTGAAAGGAATCCATCAAAATCCTTGAGAAGAACACAGGAAGCAACCTCTTCAACCTCAGCCGCAGCAACATCTTCCTAGGAACATCACCAAAGGCAAGGGAAGCAAGGGCAAAAATGAACTATTGGGATTTCATCAAGATCAAAAGCTTTTGCACAGCAAAGAAAACAGTTAACAAAATCAAAATACAACTAACAGAATGTGAGAAGATATTTGCAAACGACATATCAGATAAAGGACTAGTGTCCAGAATCTATAAAGAACTTAGCAAACTCAACGCCCAAAGAACAAATAATCCAATCAAGAAATGAGCAGAGGACATGAACAGACATTTCTGCAAAGAAGACATCCAGATGGCCAACAGATACATGAAAAAGTGCTCCATATCACTCGGCATCAGGGAAATACAAATCAAAACCACAATGAGATATCACCTCACACCAGTCAGAATGGCTAAAATCAACAAGTCAGGAAATGACAGGTGCTGGCGAGGATGCGGAGAAAGGGGAACCTTCCTACACTGTTGGTGGGAATGCAAGCTGGTGCAGCCACTCTGGAAAACAGCATGGAGGTTCCTCAAAATGTTGAAAATAGAACTGCCCTATGACCCAGCAATTGCACTATTGGGTATTTACCCTAAAGATACAAACGTAGTGATCCGAAGGGGCACGTGCACCCGAATGTTTATAGCAGCAATGTCCACAATAGCCAAACTATGGAAAGAACCTAGATGTCCATCAACAGATGAATGGATCAAGAAGATGTGGTATATATACACAATGGAATACTATGCAGCCATCAAAAGAAATGAAATCTTGCCATTTGCGACAACGTGGATGGAACTAGAGCGTATCATGTTTAGCGAAATAAGTCAAGCAGAGAAAGACAACTATCATATGATCTCCCTGATATGAGGAAGTGGTGATGCAACATGGGGGCTTAAGTGGGTAGGAGAGGAATAAATTAAGCAAGATGGGATTGGGAGGGAGAGAAAACATAAGTGACTCTTAATCTCACAAAACAAACTGAGGGTTGCTGGGGGGAGGGGGGTTGGGAGAAGGGGGGGGTTATGGACATTGGGGAGGGTATGTGCTTTGGTGAGTGCTGTGAAGTGTGTAAACGTGGCGATTCACAGACCTGTACCCCTGGGGATAAAAATATATGTTTATAAAAAAATTAAAAAAAAATTCTTAGTCTCAAAAGCTGAATCAGGAAAAAAAAAAAAGAAGAAAAGGAAAAAAAACAGCACATGAAATCTGAACAGATCAACTACTAGAAACAAAATTGAACTGGTAATTAAAAAACCTACTAACAAGGAAGTCCAAGAACAATGGATTCTCCGGTGAATTCTACCAAACATTTAAAGAAGAGTTCATTTCTATTCTACTGAAACTATTCAAAAGAGGAAGAAAACTTTCCAAATACATTCCATGGAGAACAGCATTATACTGATTCCAAACAGAGACATCAACACAAAAAAAGACTACAGTCCAAAATCTCTGATGAACATAGATGCAAAAATATCCTTCACAAAGTATTAGCATGCTATGTTCAACAATATATTAAAAGGAACATTCGCCACACTTGAGTGGGATTAATTCCAAGATCACAAGCGTGGTTCAGTATTTATAAAACAACATGATATATCACATTAAGAAGAGGAGGAATAGGGCACCTAAGAGACTCAGTCAGGGTTGTGAAAGTGAGCCCCTTGGGGCTCCATGTTCATTGCAGAGTCTGCTTGAGATTCTTTTCCTCTCCTCCCCTCACCCCGTTCCCTCTACTCTTTCCCGTACATGCACTCTCTCTAAAATAAAATACTTTTTTAGGATTTTATTTATTTATTTGTCAGAGAGAGAGAGAGTGAGTGCAAGCGCACAAGATCTCACAAGCTAGAGAAGCAGCAGGCAAAGGGAAAGGGAGAAGCAGGCTCCTTACAAGCAAGGAGCCCTACAGAACTTGATCCCAAGACCCTGGGATCATGACCTGAGCTGTCTATATACAATAGCAAAGTAGTGGAAAGTTAAGAAAACAATCCCATTTATAATCACACCAAAGTAATATCTAGAAATAAACCTAATGAAGGAAGTGAAAGACCTATACTCTGAAAGCTGTGAGATCCTGAGAAGAGAAACTAAGGAGGACACAAATGGAAGGATATATTATGTTTACGGATTGGAAGAATATGGCTAAGTCTATACTACCCAAAGCAATCTATAGATTAAAAGCAACTATCCAAATCCCAGTAGTATTTTTCAAAGAATTTGAAAAAGTAATTCTAAAATTTGTGTAGAACCACAGAAGACCTCAAAGAACAAAAACAATCTTGAAGAAGAACAAAACTGACATTATCACAATACCAGATTTCAAGATATACTACAAAGCGGTAGTAACCAAAACAGTGTGGTAGTGGCACAAAAATAGACTAATGAAACAGGATAGAAAGCACAGAAAGAAATACATGCTTACATGATTCATCTGTGATGAACAAAGCAAGAATATACAATGGGAAAAAAACAGACTTTTCAATGAATGGTGTGGGGAAACCTAGATAGCTACAGATTAAAAAAATGAAATAGGAGCACTTTCATATACCATACACAAAAACAAACTGAAAGTGGATTAAAGGCCTAACTAAGTCCTGAAACCATAAAACTCCTCAAAGAAAACATAGGTAATAATCTCTTTGGGCATCAGCCTTAACAACATAATTTTGGATATGTCTCCTCAGGCAACAAAAGGGAAACAAAAGCAAAAATAACTGATTGGGAGAAGATATTTGCAAATGATATATCTGATAAAGGGTTAATATCCTAAATACATAAAGAACTTCTACAGCTTAACCCCAGAAAAAAAATCCAATTAAAAAATAGGCAGAGGATGTAAATAGACATTTTTCTAAAGAAGATATACAGACGGCCACCAGATACACAGAAAGATGCTGATCACTAATCAAAGAAATGTGAAACAAAGCCACAATGACATGTCATCTTGCACATGTTAGAATGGCTAGTAACAAAAACGAGAAATAGAGTGTTGCAAGGATGTGGAGAAACAGGAACCACTGTGCACTATTGGGTGAAATGTTATTTGGTGTAGTCACTGGAAAACATAAGGAGGTTTTTAAAAAACATAAGGAGGTTTTTAAAAAAATCAAAAATAGAAATACCATACAATCCAACAATTTCACAGCTGGATATTTACCGAAATAGAATGAAAACACTAATTTAAGAAGATACAAGGATCTTTACTTTTATTGTATGATTATTTACAATAGCCAAGGTATGGAAGCAACCCAAATGTTCCTCAACAGATTAATAAAGATGTATTTATGTATGCAATAGAACATAAGTCATGAAAATGGAGCACTTTTTGACAATATGAATGCTAAGTGAAGAAAGTCAGAGAAAGATTTACCATATACTGTATGTGTGGAATTTAAAAAACAAAATAAAAATCAAACACTCAAATACAGAGAACTGGTGGTCACTAGAAGGAAGAAGGGTAGAATAATGACTAAAAGAGGTAAAGGTATTAAGAAGTACAAGCTTCCAGTTCTACAATAAGTCACAGAGATGGAAGGTACAGGATAGGAAATATATTCAATAGTACTGTAATTGCTTCATATGAGCAACTACACTTATGGTGAGCACTGAGTAATTTATAGAATTGTCAAATATGTTGTACACCTGAAACTAATATGACATTGTATGTCAGCTATACTTCAGAGAAACAGACACTACTGGCCTTTAATACTTAAATCATTAAGCAGGTTAACTCTAGGCCTCTTAAGTACCTGGGAAATACTGCTTCTTAGAAAACAGTATCAGGGAAGATGTTACAATGATAACTTTTGAATAATTTTACAGAGCTAATGACATAAGATATTAAGCTGATTTTAAAGTGTTTTTTTTTTCCAAAACTATTTGTTTTCAAAATGTGAGCATATTTGGGTCACCTGGATGGCTCAATTGGTTAAGCATCAGACTCAATTTCAGCTCTGGTCTTGATCTCGGGGTTGTGAGACCAAGCCCTATGTCAGGCTATGTCCTGGGAATGGACCCTGCTTAAGATTCTCTCTCCCTCTTCCCCTTCCCCTCTTCCTAGAAAAAAAAAAAAACAAAAAACTTTTTTTTCCTCAAAAATTTTGTGAATTAAATTTACAGTAAGGGGTTTCTGGTAACTAAAGTGTGTAAGATCCATATTATAGTTGGAGATTCTATTTTATGTGAACTAGATGAAAAGAAATGGAAGAGTAGAGGTTTTATATGTTTTTATCATGTGGATCTTTATAACAAACTCAAATTCTTACAGGGATAATAAAAACTGAAACATGAAATATGCGGCTAAAGGAAATGATTCCCCATGGTTTATACTGTTTGGAAGCAAATTTTTTCCCCTCTGCAGATTCATATTTTTAATATCCAAATGATCTTGCCTTCCATGAGACTATCTATTATTTGTTGCCAATTGTCATAAAAAAATAAGTCATGTTAAAAGAAGTCAATGATTAGTTTTATTGCTAAAACATATATTACTTTTCTTTGCCTTCCAAGTTTCTGCATGTCAAATGCACAATTTGCTTTGAGTTTAATGACACTTCTTCTAAAGTTGCATTTTTTATAAACTCCCAGATAAAGCAGAGGATAATAAAGATTGCACATGACCTCAAGTATTTTTTTAGTCAAGCATATTAAATACTTGGAAGGTACAATGAACATACTAATTATTTGTATCATGGCATTTTATATCTTTTAGAATGTATAAGGTTTAGAATTCTGATTAATATAACTGTCAATGGTTCTATTGGGTAGACTTTTCTTTCTGAGTTCAATGATTTAAGAATTATCATTTGGATTTGTATTGCTATAACCCCTACAAATACTTTTGTATACACAGCATAATATACTCTTTGGACCTCTTTGTCACTCTAAAATTTCTGACTGTCCTATAGAAACTAATACACAGTAGGCAACAACTGTATAGCAATTAACAAAACACAGTATGAACACAAATGTAACTTTCATTTGGTCTTCACAATTCATGGTACTAAAGCAATAACTGTTCCGAATTCATTCCTTACCATGTTATACATGGAGCAAAATAGAATGAGAGTATAAAGGTCTACCTTAATTTTAGAGTTGAGAATAAAACTATCTAAATTAATTATCTAAAAATCTTATGAGTATTTGGGCAAATCAATCTCTTTACATTTGAATTTTCTCATCTGTAAATTGAGAGGTTGAGTTAGATAAGTGGTTCTCATCACTGGCTATACATTAAAATCATGTGAGAAGCTTTAAAAAAAATTAGTGACATGCAGACCTCAACCTGAAAGATTTTTGGAATAACTGATGGAGATTAAGGACCAAGAATTATTTGAAAATTTTCAGGTAATATTAATGTGTTGCCTGAGTTGAATATTGCTGAATTAGATTTTACCTAACAACTTTTCAAGCTCTAAGAATGAAATCAAAAATTGAATTTTTATGTATTCTAGTTTTCTTGACTTACAGTCAATATTAAAATGTTTTTTAACCACTTCATAAGACAAAATTACAGCATAGAAAATTATAGATAAGAAATATTTAAGAAAGAGGAAGAGCAAGTGGGGGGGGCAATGGTGGAGGGGAGAGAAAATCTCAAACAAACTCCCCACCAAGCACAGAGACTGATGTGGTGCTTAGTCTCAAGACTGAGATCATGACCTGTACCAAAATCAAGAGTTAGCCATTCAACTAGCTGAGCCACCCAAATACCCCATATTTTATATAGAAGTATATATTTGGTTTTACCATATGAACTTTGATATGTTTAATGGCTTTGATATATTTAATGGTCTATGTCTATGCAGAGCTTGTTACTTGAATATAATAGTCAAACACTATACTGATTTGTATCTGCATTACAGCATCTAAAATACTTTCAGTAGCAGATTACTGCCTAATATGCTAGAATACCTTGGTAACACCTTCATGAGCATGAATTCCTATGGTGTGTGATGACCTGACAATATAGAGAAAACAACCTATGACTTTTACTCAACATATTTTAAACTTCATTCAAAAACTTTCATTAAATCTGATGCCAAGAATCTGTTCATCATTGAAAAGCCTCACATCAAGATGTGTGAAAATATGTAAATTTTTAAAAAGACTATTTATTTGAGACAGAGTGAATGAGAGAGTGCACATAAATGTAGCAGAGTCATAAAGGGAGCACGAGAAGCAGACTCCCTGCTGAGCAAGAAGCCAGATGTGGAGCTCTGTGTCAGGACCGTGGTATTATGATTCGAACAGAAGTTAGACACTTAACCAACTGAGCAACTAGGCACCTCTAAATATGTAAAAATTTTAAGCCTTCCAAGAAAATAAGTTAGCCATTTGAAATCTAAGTGAACCCAGCAACTCTTCATTTCTACATATTTATTCTCAGTCTGGTCCAAATCACTATTTTTGTCAAAATAGAATCTTTTACATTATTGAACATTGATCATGTATTTTTTAATTAATTGATGAAATATATAACTTTAAAGTAAAAGTAATAACATCAATGATTATAGCGTGTGTCTATATGTATAAGTGAAATGACAATATCTTAAGGGACAGGAGTGAGAAGTTGTGAAAAAGGTATCTCTACCATTCACAAAATATTACAGCATTGTTTGTGATTTAGATTTTAAATGTCCAAATTTTAATTTAGATTTATATTTATATGTTTATTGCAAAATATAGGACAGCCATAATTTTTATAAGGTATGATGAATATACTTAGACAAAATGGAATCATAAAAATCTCAAAACCAGAAAAAGCAGAAGAAAAACAAAAACCAAGTGTAATGAATGGAAATAGTCATATACATGGTAGACATTAAACATCAATAAAAATTTTCAATGTGAATGGTCTACATACCAATTAAAAGATAGACTGGCGAAATGGATTTTTTTTTAAAAAGGCTCAACTTTATGTTGTCTACCAGAAGCTCACTTTAAACATAAAGACAAAGTTAAAAGTAAAGGAATGAAGATATACCATTAAAATAAAAAAATCAAAATAAAGCTGGAGTAGTATTTTAAATTCAGACAAAACAGATTTCAGAACAAAGAAAATTATCAGAGGTAAAGAGGGTTTATTACAGAATGATAAAGGGGTCAATTCTCTAAAAATAGGTAACTCTTAATGGTCAATTTGTGAAATGACTCATTGTCAAAAGTGATAGACTACAAAAATAAATAGTCAAGTCCACTATTACAGAGAACATTATTGGAGTATTCAAAACCCTCCTTTAAATAATTGATAGACTTTAACAGGCATAAAAATCTCAAAGGATATGTTTGAACTGTACAGGACCATCAACAAACTGGACCTACATGATATTTACAAAATCTTCAAACAGCAACTGCATATGCACTTCTCTCAATGTCACATGGATTATTTAGCAAGATTAACCAAATTATAGGCCACAGAACACAGCTAGAATAATTTTAAGATAGATATCATATAAAATGTTATCAGAACTGAGAAATTTTTAGATAAAAATTCATTTTTGAAGGCTGAAAAATATCGCAAACTATTTGGAGGTTAAACACATTTTTAAATTATGTATGGGTCAAAAAGAAGTCTTAACCATTTAAAAAATATACTTTGAGTTAAAATGAAAATACATCACAAGATATGTAATATACAGTAAAAGCAGTACTTAGAGGAAAATTTATAACACTGGGTATGTATATATAAAGAAGAAAAGTATAAAAGCAGTACTCTAGGCTTCCATCTTGGGAAACAATAAAAAGAGCATCATTTTAAACCTAAAACAAGCAGAAGAAATAAAAGATAAAATGAAATTTAAAGCAGAAATAAAAATCGCAAATGTGAAATCAAGAGAGAAAAGTAACAAAATTCAAAAGTCAAAATGAATAAGCCTCTATTTATGCTAATAAAAAACACAAAAAATACAAATTAATGTCAGAAATCCATGGGCATTAAAAAAGAAATTATTATGAACTGAAATTTGGTAATTTGGATGAAATAGACCAATCCTTGAAATTCACAAACTATCAAAATGCAGATAAAAAATAAATATTAGTTCTACACATATTAAATAAATTGAGTCAATAATTAATCTTCCTGAATATAATGCCCAGACGAGTTCACTGGTAAATTGTACCAAACATTTAAAGAAGAAATTATAGCAATGCTCTACACTATCTTGCCGAAAATAGAAACCATAATTATCCTGATACCAAAGCCAGAAAAAGGGAGGTTAAAAAGAAAGAAAAATAAACTATGACTACAGTTGTAAAAATCCTCAACAAAGTATTAGAAAAAAATCCATAATATGTAAGTCGAATTATACACCATGACCAGGTAGGATTCTGGGTATTCAAAGCTGGTTCAACATTCAAAAATCAATTAATGTAGTTCATTGTATCAACTGGCTTTTAAAAGAAAAAATTATCAATTAATGTGAAGAAATCATTTAATGAAATTCAACTTTTATGATAAAAATTATCAAACTATGAATGGGGGGTACATCCTCAACTTAATAGAGAGTGCTTACTCAAACCTTATGTTAATAATGAGAAACTATGTTTTTCTCCTAACATTGGGAATGAGGCAAGAACACACCATTTTACTTCACTTAGTTAACATCATCCTGGAAGAACTAGCTAGTGCAATAAGACAATAAGTAAAATGTATACAGATTGGAAAGTAAAAACACTGCTTTGTTCACATGTAACCTTATTATCTATGTAAAAACCCCAAAGAATTGACAAAATCTCTTGGTTCTCATAAGCAATTATAGCAAAGTCACAGGATACAAGGTTAATAAAAGTTAATCACTTTCTTGTATACCAACAGTGAGTAATTTTGGAATTAAAGATACCATATACATAAACTCCAAATATATGAAATATTTAATGAATGTAATATCTATATGTAGCTGACTAAACATGATGAAATAAAGATTTAAATAAAGACATTTCATGTCCATGGATTAGAAGACTCAAGATTTTTGTAATACCAGTTCTTCACAAATTTATCCATCCATTTAATACAATCCCAATCAAATTCAACAATGTTGAAAATTTGGATATTGACAAAGGGATTATAAAATTTACTTGGAAAGCAAAGTATCAAGAATAGCCAACACAATGCTGAAAAGAACAGTTTGAGAACTGACACTATCTCACCTGAATACTTACTGTAAAGCTACTATAATGAAGACATCATGGTATTATCAGAGCAGCAGTTACCAAAAATGAAAGAAGACACAATAGGCACATAAGTCAATGCAACAATATAGAGGGCTCAGAAATACACTCACACAAATATAGTCTAAGTGATCTTTGCCAAGACAATCCAGTGACAATTAGCTTTCCTACAAAGGATGGTAGAAATATTGGGTATTCTTATGCAAGCAAAAAAGTCAATACAGACCCAGACTTTACCTATTTCACCAAAATTAACTCAAAATTAATCATAGATGAATGGTTGTGAGGGAATCCATGTAAGTGGGAAGTAGGTGAAACAGAGGGGATTTATCAACTATTGATAGTTGGTACTATGGTACTATACAGTAAATATAGGACATTATTCATTTCTCAAAACCCATAAAACTTTCTAACTTAAAAAATAAACCTTAGAGTATGTAAATATTTAAATAATTGGAAGGTAGAAGGATCCCAGAAAAAATGGAGTAAGACTACAGGGGAAAATAATTGCACATGAGTAATATACTCTAGTTGATGACATTATTTACCACTGAGATAAGGAAATAAACATCCTGGTACTTAATTTTTCAATTCTATGTATGAATAAGAGTAATTAGTGAACAGTGAGAACAAGATTTCTCACTGTTGGAGTGGGATTCTACAGATAACCAGGAGGAAGGGACTAGAAAGATCTATGTGGTAATGGGTAAGAGCTGGAAACAGAATTCATGTTCAAGTTACTGTACATAGAGATAATTACAGTTAGAAACATTTATAGGTATGTGTATAAATACAGGGAACACACCTATACTTCTTTGCTCCAATAGGTGGCAAGCCTAAAAGAAAGGAGACCCCAATAACAATTAACATACCTGAAACCCAAATCTTGATTTCCAGTTTCCATTAAAAGGAATCAGGGTTCCTTAAACAAATGCTAATTCTAGAACTAGAATGGGAAATTAGGACATATATAAGAGGAGACTGGAGCCAGGAATTCTAAAAACAAAACTCTATAATACACAATAGTGAGGTATTTCAAAGGGACACAGGAAACAACCAAAAGAGCTGACAATGACCAAACCTAGAACCATTTGATTGAGAATATAAGTACAGGATTATTGGATTATGACCTTCAGCTCCAGACTAATATTAATAAATGGCCAATTAATAAGCAGAGAAATATCCAACAGAGAATTCCAAAGAAAGTATATAGATACTCTATCTTAAAGAGTCAAAGCACAAATCCCTACTCCTTAATTGAGTGGCACATAATTACTTCTATCCAAAGCATATAGTATGGAAAGGGAAGAAAAAGATTAACTTGACAGCGGGAAAGTTTTATAAGCACTGCATCAGCAAGGAGATTAAGGTCAACAATGGCTATTAAGTCATGTTAATAGCGTACTCTCTTGAAATGATGCGATGAGATTGGAAGTTCACCTGCCGTCTCTCTCAAAACTCATGATCCCAAGTATAGTTATGAGAAAGACAAATGTCAATAGGAATCCTACAGTTTAGGTTTATCCCGAACAAGGGAAGTCTGCAAAATTGTCACAGCCAAGAGGAGCCTAAGGAGACGTGCCTAGTAAATAATGTAGTCTCCTTGATGAATTTCTGGAACACAAAATGTCATTAGATAAAAACTAAGGAAATCTGAAAGGCATGAACTTTTGTTACTCATAATGCATGAATTTTGATTGTGACAAAATACCATTCTAAACATCATAAAATATAGTATTAGAGGAAACTGTATGGGGGTATATTTGGGAGTGCTACTATCTATTCAACGTTTCTCTAAATCTAAAACCCATCTAAAAATACAGTATTAATAAAATATTTTCTAAGTTAAAAAAATGACTTCTGGGGGTGCCTGGGTGGCTCAGTGGGTTAAAGCCTCTGCCTTCGGCTCAGGTCATGATCCCAGGGTCCTGGGATCGAACCCTGCATCCAGCTCTCTGCTCAGTGAGGAGCCTGCTTCCTCCTCTCTCTCTCTGCCTGCCTCTCTGCCTACTTGTGATCTGACAAATAAATAAAAATCTTTAAAAAAAAAAAAAAAAAAAAAAAAAGACTTCTGTAGAGCATTCTAGCTTATTGAAGTGGCCCCAACAGTCACAAAGGCATCGAGTTTTAGGTGACCTACTCCACTCTGTAATCTCAGTTTGTTCAGAAATTTATTAATGCTCACACCTCTTTGGAGCAATAGCTCATGGTCCAGTAGCCCTGGACATGAAAATAAAGTGTGACAGTAACTGATCTGAAAGAGATCCTTTTGCTTTAAGAGCTGGGCTGGGCGTGGGGGTGGGGAGGGTGGGTGGGAGAGGGGCTCCATCACTAATATTCAAGAGTCCTGGACTAACTGATAAAATTTTCAGTCAGGTTCTTTCTAGTTATAACTATAGCCCACCATGTCTCATGGCAATAATCCACTAATGCTAAAGTATCCTCTGGAATTTTCAGGTTTTACAAACAATTTTATAACCAGTGACTTCCAACAACAAATATTTACTTCTTGCTTATGTTGCATATTAACATATGTGGAACAGTTGCTGGCTCTGCTGGGGGCTTGGGTTGAACCAAGTTTCCCAGACAGGAGCACCTCTCCTCTGAAGTAATGCTATTATGGCAGAAGACCAGACCAAGAAAACTGGTGGAAACATTGTGTTCTCTAAAGCATTTGCTTAAGAATTATCCACCTATTTGCATCATTTAAAGCAAGTTACATGGCAAAGCTAAACCTCAGGGCTGGAAAAAGGGCAATTTGAATATTTTCTTAAAAATTAAAAAACTTTCAGTTATAAAATAGATAAGTCATGAGGATAAGAAGTATAGCATATAGTCCGTATTTTAATAACTTTGGATGCGAACAGAGGGAACTACACTCATCACACTGAACACTGTATAATGTATACAATTTTCAAATCACTATGTTGTATACCTGAAACTAATGTAACATTATGTCAATGATACTTAAACAAATTAGTCTAGCAACCCTGACCATTACTATTAACAGAATCCCCAATTTCTTTGAAATGAAGTCAATAAAATAGGATCCATATTTACCCGAAACAATTATAATGTGACTAAGTTCATTGATGTAAGAGATGACATATTATTCTTTTAAAAATTCTTTATAGTGTTCAGGAGAGAGACTCAACTATAGTAGGCATTCAAATATTTGCTAATTTGAGCTGATTATTTGAGAATGGGTAGAATGGAGAATAGAGTAGTAATGAGAAATAAAAACAAAGGAACTTACTTTGGAAGATATCTAGACAAGTAATGGAGACTTCAAACACCTGTCCACATATCTGGAGAATTTTGCAGATAGGAGGGACCTCAGAATATATATTCTTATTGAGAGGTCCTGCATGATAGATGTTGATGGAACACCCTTTCTAGAGAACAGCCCCAATATCATTAAAAAAAAAAAAAATCCATGTTCAGGTCTCAGACCTTATATATATTAGGTTACCACATGATGGTAACTGAACATTGTGAAAAAGACCTCTATTTCCTCATTTGTAAGACTTTCTTAGTGTAGTTCTAGTAAAACAATAGAAGCTAATAGTGTTTAAATGAATGATTGAATTATATCTAGTACTGTGTAACTTTTCTACTAAAAAAGGTTTGAGACCAATTTAGTACTTCATCAACTTTCAGAGTGCATTGTTCAGAAATCTTGGGGATACCAGAAAGTTCCTTGAAGGCAGCAGAGACAATAATGGTGGAGCTCCTGAATTTTAATTGGGTCATATTGTTACTTTGATCTTTCAAAGATAAAAATAAAATTGTTTAGATAGTTTTATTAATAAATGTGTACATAATCATACTACATCATTTTCCTTCATTTTATACCCTGGAATCCATGAAGTCATGAAATCAAACCAAGCTAGCGGCAGAGAAGAAACCAGAGCAAGGTCTTAGCAACTTCTAATGATGTAATATTACCAACCAGTATTTACTAAAAATCGCCTAAGAATTTAGTTGAAATGTGACTTTGTAGAAGACGATACTATTTAAAAATGTATTTTTTCTCATTTTCATAAGAAAAATTTTATCCTAAAATCGTGTTAAGGGGTAGCTTTCGAGTTTGGTAATAGAACTTGAGGAAGACTATTTTGATGGATAAGTGAAATGTATGTCTTTAGTTTTGATGTAGACATAAAACTCAACTTGAAGTCCATCAGAAATCCATGAATTAAAAAACAGGCAGAAGATTATGAACAGACATTTCTCCAAAGATGACATGCAAATGACCAACAGACACATGAAAAAATGCTCATCACTCATCACCAGGGAAATGCAAATCTAAACTACAATGAAATATCCCCCCACACCTGTGAGCATACCTAAAATCAAAAACAGGAGAAACAAGTGTTGACAAGTATGTGGAAAAAAGAAACCCTCATGCACTATTGGTAGGAATGTAAACTGGTAAAGCCACTGTGGAAAACAGTATGGGGTTTTCCTGAAAATATTAATAGAACCATCCTACTAGCCAGAAATTACACTACTGGGTATTGACCCCCCAAATACAAAAACATATCCAACGGGATACATGCACCCTTATTTTTATTGTACAATTATTTACAATAGCCAAACTTGGAAGCATCCCAAATGTCAATTGATGGATGAATAAAAATGTGTTGTGTGTGTATATATAAAATATTCACCCATAAAAAATGAAATCTTCCCATTTGCAATATGGATAGAGCTAGAAAGTATAGTGGTAAGCTAAATAAGTCAGTCACGTAAAGACAAATATCATATGATCTCAGTCATATGTGGAGTTAAGGGGTGAAACAAAAGTGGGAGAGGAAAGGGAAAGAATGAGACACCAAGACACAGATTTTTTTTTTAAGATTTTATTTATTTGACAGACAGAGATCACATGTAGGCAGAGAGAGAGGAAGGGAAGTAGGCTCCCCGCTGAGCAGAGAGCCAGATGCGGGGTTTGATCCCAGGGCCCTGGAATCATGACCTGAGCCAAAGGCAGAGAGGGGTTCTAACCCACTGAGCCACTCAGGTCCCCCACAGATTCTTAACAATAGAGAAAAAAATGATGGTTGCCAGAGGGAAGGTTGGGGGGAGATGGGGATGGGGATTAGAGAACACTTATGATAAATAACTCATTAATTTTTTATCATGTCATTTGATTCCTACTTTTGGATTCTCTGATTACAGATTAGAGTCATATTAATTATAATTCTGATATTTTAGACAATTTAAAGTTGTTCTATTTGTTATTAAATTTAGATGACACTCTAAGGTAATTTCTCTGCACAATTTTAATGTCTTCAATGAAACTTCCAAAGAAACATGGAACATAAGATTTTTCCTTCCAAAGGAGATTGGTGCTTTATTTTTTTTTAAACAAAAGTCACATTTTAATGTGTACACATGATTTGGTGTATACATGTTGAAAAAATTATAGTCAAACATTAATCCCCTCATGCTTATGTGTGTATATGTGTGTAGTATAAGAACACCCAAAATCTATTTTCTTAGCAAATTTCTAGTTTTCCATAAAGTATTAATTATACTCATGTTGTACAGTAGGTCTCTAGATTCTGTGACTTTGTGCCTTTTGGCCAACATCTCCCATTTCCTCCACCTCCCTGTCCTGGGTAACCAGCATGGTAGTCTATACTTCTATGCATCTACTTTTTCTCTTGATTCCACATATAAATGAAATCATGCAGTTTTCTGTGTCAGCTTTTTTTTTTTTCCAGTTAACATACTGTCCTCCACTACCTTTTATTGTTCATCATCGATGTCTAGCAATTTTTATTTTCTCATTTATTTTTTTTTTAAGATTTTACTTAC
The DNA here is from genome assembly GCF_022355385.1 of Mustela nigripes. NCBI lineage: Eukaryota > Metazoa > Chordata > Mammalia > Carnivora > Mustelidae > Mustela > Mustela nigripes. Next base: position 55,678,057 of record NC_081561.1, read on the forward strand.
TTATTTGACAGACAGAGATCACAAGTAGTAGGAGAAGCAGGCTCCCTGCCAAGAAGAGAGCCCCATGCAGGGCTCGATCCCAGGACCCTGGGATCATGACCTGAGCTGAAGGCAGGGGCTTTAACCCACTGAGCCACCCCTATTTTCTCATTTATTAAAAAAGCAGACAAAATTCAGATGTATAAATTAAGTCTAATAGCTGGACTCCTTTGATCTATTAAGTTTGCCCAGTTGAAGAGGGAGATGGGGAGGACTAATTCCAGTCACCTCAGTCCCTTGACTCTGTTGATAGGTAAAGATTGAACCAAATACATTCATTTTAAGTTACTGGGTAGGTCTTTAAAACACAACATTCAGTAATCCTGAGGGTTCTTTATCAGAGCGGATAATTAGGAAAAAAAAATCTCCATGTTATGATTCCACTGGGTTTCTCTCCAGATGAAGCTACTGAAAATCACCACAAAATGTCAAAGAACTGTATCACTTACATTTCCCCATATGCACCAAATACAGGCCTGAAGGAGAAACAAATGACTAATTTTTGCCTCTCCAAGTGTTCTCATATGTTCACTCTCCTTTCAAAAACAGAATTTAGGCCAGTGAAGATGAATGTGCATTAAACATCTCTGTGCCCATCTGAGTAGATCTTGTTATAACACTTAGATTTCTTACAACCCTCAAAACAATCTTTCCTCCTCCAATCCTATCATGATTACATGCTGTCTTATTCTCATAAAGCATCCTCTTCATTATGTATGGAAATTTTCCTTGTTGAACCTGAATGTTTCAGACAATTCCATGGAGTTCAAGAGGAAAGTTGAAGTATAGAAAATGAATGCTTTCAATATCACAATTAAAGCTTGGCAGAAAAGACAACTGACAGAATGGGAGAAGATATTTGCAAATGACATATCAGATAAAGGACTAGTGTCCAGAATCTATAAAGAACTTAGCAAACTCAACGCCCAAAGAACAAATAATCCAATCAAGAAATGAGCAGAGGACATGAACAGACATTTCTGCAAAGAAGACATCCAGATGGCCAACAGATACATGAAAAAGTGCTCCATATCACTCGGCATCAGGGAAATACAAATCAAAACCACAATGAGATATCACCTCACACCAGTCAGAATGGCTAACATCAACAAGTCAGGAAATGACAGATGCTGGCG
>NC_081561.1:55679631-55741899 GCF_022355385.1 Mustela nigripes
GGGGATAAAAATATATGTTTATCAAAAATAAAAAATTAAAAAAAAAAAAAAAACTTGGCAGAACTTCCAAGAAATGTGGAAAAGGTTTTGAAAGTGAGAGATCAGAGTGGGCGGTGAGGGGATTTCCTAGCAACTGTTTCATAACAAAATTTTTATAAAGACCTAATATATCTCTTCCCCCCCTTTCTCCCTCTCCACTTTGATGTTTGACCATGTGTTTTCCTGTTCTTTTCACAAAATATAGGATTCTAAAATTCAGTACTTTAAAAGTCAACCATGATGTTAAACCAACACAAGTTTTTATTTATTGCTACTAATTGCAACCTCCCAGAGTTTCAGGTGAGTATGGGAATATAAAGAAAATTTACAGTAAGAAAGAAAAATGTAAAAGCAGCTAATAGTAAAGAATGAAATAAAATAAAATATTGAGTCAATCCTGTGTCAAGTGAAACAGAAGTAAACTAAACATACATGTTTATTATAACAAGTCTCCAACACTCAAATAAGCTAATATATAGCAATATTTAGAAATTCATTTAATAAATTGAGTATTCTATTTATAGGATAGACTTGGAACTATTTTAAACAGCACTATAAGTTTGGTTTATAGGTCACTTGAATTGCTACTAATGTAGAAACAGATAATAAAAGTTCCGAGAGTTGTTAACATGAAATAGTTGCAAAACATGGAATCCTAGACCATCCTAGTGTCATCTTTGCATGCTAGTTCAATGAGAATGAGAGTACTTGAATAGTTTTGAAATTTCATTGGAGACTTCAGAGATTTATACATCATACATTAATCTGATATTTTAAGAAATTACAGTTTTATTTTTTATCTAGTTTGCTCATAGGAACCTAACCTAGACATAGATAACAAATTTGTCTTTATAAATACCAAGTCTATTCCCACAGAATGGGGTCTTACTACAATTTTTGACATTTAAAATAGTGTCACTAATAGTCCAAAGAAAAAAAAATACATGTATCTGGTTTATGTCAAAGGCAACACCGTAATTCAGATGAAGTGTAAACTTGTCAAGTGATTCTAGAGATCCATATTGAAAAAATGTATATGGACCCCTACATCATTTCACATATAAAATTTAATTCCAGAAGAATCAAAGATTTATATGTCAACAAAATTAGGGTTATTAGAAGAAAAGATAGAATATCCAGTGACTTTTGAGGTGGCAAAAGCTTCTTAAGTCAGATCTGGAAAGACTAACCATAGGAGAAATAAACGATAAATAAGATTTTATTAAACATCATTAAGCAACTGAAAAGGCAATGTATACAGCTGGAGAGGACTTTTTTTTTTAACTCATTGTATATTTCTGACAAAGCATTCTGTGTATTCAGAACACATGTATGCATGCTCCTACAGCTTAAACTAAAAAATCTAAACAAAGAAATAACCTAGTGAAAAATGGCAAAAAGCAGAGGTGGGGGGGTGGGAGATCTCCAAATTGCCAACAGCCATAAAAGGGGCTTAATTATCATAACCCCAGTGAGATTACAATACACCTATCAGAATACTTAAAGAATATATCAAATTAGGAATATTATGCAACAACCTGACAGTAATACATTGCCGGTAAGCAGGTAATTGGTGCAATTTTAACAAAGTCTGACAACATCTAAACAAAACCTGTTCAGTGTTCAACAATTCTATTTGTAGACACTAGATTGTATTCTATCATTCTTGATAATTGTGATTTACAAAAGTAGCAACTTCACATGATTCATATACTCAGAAGAAGTGTTTCCATACATTCACCAAATGTTACTTTTAGATTGTTTTAGAACAATTCAGAGTAGACCCAACTTGGAACCTAATCAAATGCTCAACAGAATAGAGTGCTGGATTTGTACAGCTAACTATTAAAGAACAGTGAGAATATGGCCTACAACTATGCACAAATATACAGATGAATCAAATAAAGATACTTTTGATGAACAGAACTTAGAAGATACACTAGGATTTTTGTTTTATAAAATATAAAAACAGTCAAAAGTAATCTAGACATCAGGAGCCTATAGACTGATCACCCTTGTTTAGGTTAGGTAGTAACTGAAGGTCACTAGAGCGCTGCTAGTGTGAGAGAACAACCCGTTTTTTGATCCAGTGCACATTCACTGTTTGTGAAGATTCCATGAGCTGTACATTTTAAGGGGTTTCTTAATGTGAATATTTCAGTAATTTTAAAAAATAGTCAAAGTCCTCCTGCATTTGTAAGAGACAGCAGTTTTTCTCAAGGCAGTGTTAGATGATGCAGAAAATATGGAGAGGATTCTAAAAATAATAACTCAGCAATGCCAGATTTTCAAAAAATACTCTACTGTTTGCTATGGTTGTGACATAAATTTATAAGTGAAGATGGTCACATAGATATTTGCAAATGCAAAATACAGGAATAATTATGTAGAGCAGCAGTAATTAAAAGGTACTCATCAACTTCAGTGTTATGGTTTCCTTTATCCAATAAAATGGATTTTTTTAAATCAAGTCACATCTTGTAAAGTGCTTTTGTACTATCAGTCATCAGCCAATAATGGCCTCTATTATGTCTATGCATGTGCCTAATGTAATTTTGAACAATTTTTTACATTTCTGGTCATCAGTTTTTATCCAATGGCTTTGATAACTTTGGTGATGTTTAAGAACATTTAATGTCTCAATTGTATAAAAGTCCTTTTTTCTTTACATGCCATGCAAATTAATGTCATTTCAATTTATTTGATTTAAACTTCTTTGATAGTTATGAACCATTTTAGGCGTTATGAATATCTTTAGATTAACAAATTTTTTATTTAGGCACAGCTGTACTGTTGGATAATGGTTCTGTTTCTTCCTTAATGAGATTTAGGGTTATTTTTCCCACAAGTATTAGTAAAACACTTCTTGCAGACAAGAAAACATTGCTGCAATATGTCTAAGACAAGGTGGACCTCAGAACACAACCAGAAATTTTTAAACTACAAATGGATTTAAAATAATAATTAGGCTTTAAAAACGAATTAAGTTCTCTCTCCGTTAAATGCAGCTACAAATGTCAAGTCTATGCTTGTACATTAGGTTCAAAACTCAAGAATCTATGGTTGGAATTAGTTTATATTTGAAAATGGATGGCAATACAAGGTAATGATGATAATAATTCACCTTTTTACAGCAGTTTATTGATTTGGAAGCTGGGTCTCAGAAAGCTAAGTAATTTATCCAAGATCATAAATTTAGCATATAACAGAGCTGGGGCTAAAGAACAAATTTCAGAACTGTTTGCTTAGTATACTTTCTACTACTCTAGGGCTCCATTTTCAAGACAAATTGACCAAAATATTTTTTCTAATTTAACTTGGATGAAAGAAGGGAAAAAAATGTAAGTCAGGGATAGTTTACTTAAAGAGGAGAAATTGTATACCTAACAAGAGTCAGCTTATAGCAATTCCGTATAACAAGAGACCTGTAAAACTAGGGAAGGTAACAAGAACTTGTGTCATTGAGGCATGGGTTTGTGTCTGGACTTGCTCTAGATTCAAGTCCTCTGAATGCCACATCCTGCATAAACCAGAGGAACACAGGCTATTCTTAGGGAAACTTGGCACATAAGTCATACTCTCTAAGCCAACTGAAATGAGAGAAAAACAGCAGGACAAAATTAAGTGGGAAGCCTTATAGGACAATCACAACCACTTAGATTTTATAAGTTTAGGGCCTCTAGAGCAATCTATTAAATCCACATTAATAGGGAATGTTAGGGCTTATACTGTATACATGCCATTCCTTTCATTTAAAGATGGACCTTAAAAGACACTTAGGCATAGGAGATCAGCAAAGATATCAAAATCTAATTTATTTCCAAATTGACAGTTATCTGCAATCCCTATCTTATCTGTATCTTTCTATATCTGAATCAACTTATAAATATTTAAATAAGAATTTGACCATTCAAAATGCTCACATGCACAGAAAGTACTGTATTTTATTTTTATTAAATGAAATTCCATCTGATTTTAAGGTCCCAACCCTCCGAGATGGTGGGACATTGAGTCTTGGACACTTGGGATCCTGCAGGTCTTAACACAGGGCATGATCTCCAGTGCTACTCCCACCTCCAGGTCTTCAGTCTATGCCAACTCCCTGAAATTTCTTATGCCTTGGTCAGACTGGATATTTCTGAGTATATTTGAAGTCTATCTTCCCTTATAGCACTATAAGAACACTTAATTTTGTCATCTACTCATTGTACAAGGTTCTGGTTGATGAGGATATGGAGCTACAGAGGGCATGAGAGGGGCTGGGATCACTACCAGTCTTGTACCTGTAGTCCTCCTGACCCTTTGGTTGCTGGTTCTATTCTCTGGGCACTCTGAAGTTTGAAGATGGTGGAGGTTGCAGTTTAGACTGGCTTCTGAAGGAGAGCACTTTCAAGGTTAAATAGGTCCTGAAGGGTTGGTTTATTTGTTTTAAAACAATGTTAGTCACCTAGTCCTTTGGCTACAGCTCTATTTTACAGCATAACTAATACATGTCCATTCTTGTGGATAAAGTTTTTAAAAGCAGGCTAAAAATTCTTAATAGTTCACCCATTTATACCTAAATGTAACTTATAAGGATATAAAATTGACAGGGTTCACTTAATAAGCAGACACCAGACTTCCATCTTTGAGACATCCTTAATTTATATAGTTTAAAAGGACTCATGTCTTCATAAGACATCCCTTCTTCTAAATGGAAGGTTACAGCAAGGGAGAGACTGAGGTTAAAGTAACAGGAGTAGGCAGAGTGTCCTTTAAGTCTGCTTAAATTTACAAAACCACCTCTTTAATATTAAACTTAACTCAGTTAACTATTATGTTCAATACATATGAAGTTTTTTTTAACAAATACCTCGGTTTAGGGAATTCTATGGGTTTCTTCCTAATCAAAAAAGAAAATGAGATTGAAATGGTACTACATATTTAGTGAATTTCAAAATTAAGTTTAAAATAATAAATTCCTTAAGGAATTTATTAAGTTCAAGGTTTTGAGTGAATTTTTTTTATTGCAGTTCAGTGAATTTGGGGGTACAGTTTTAAGATCTACTCAAAAGAAATCCATCAGCTTTATGCAAGGTGTTTTCCATATCAGAACAAGAAAGCCATGAAATGTGTATATGGTGTTATAATTCATAATTGGTATTTGGCAGGCTGCCAGGCTGGCTCACTCAGTACAGCGTGCGACTCTTGATCTCAGGGTCATGAGTTCAAACCTCATGCTGAGTGTAGAGATTACTTAAAAAAATAATTGGTATTTGGTTTATTCACAGCCTCCAAAGAAATCCCATTACTATAATTCTTGACAAACAGACAATGAAGCTATATAATGCCATTGATTTCTCAGGGTAAGAATTTAAGATTAAATAAATCTTATGGAATTCAAGTTTCATTACTTTTAATATTGTGAAATGGTAATTTACAAGTTTAATGAAATGATATGTCATAAAAGTAATTTAAAAACTTTCTTTTTGAAGTTTTCTACCTACAAAATTGCAGTCTTTTAGTTTTTCACTGTTATGTGTAACATGTATAGATATATATTATGTGATGGTAAGAGTTACTAGTTTTTGGCCACTAAATATTACTTAATAGTGAGCGCTGCCAGTTAATGTGTTTAGTTCCAACTGTATAAATAGCTATAACACTGGATTTAAATCTATATTTACACCTAAGTAGATTTAAAATTTGAGGTTCTTCACTTAGATTAACTTCTGGCCAAAATCCATTTTCACTGTCATGTGAGTACCAATAAAATAACATGTGTTATCATTTTCATCACAAATAGCTGTAGTTGAAATTGAAATTTTTTAATCATGCAGGAGAGAGAGTTAACAATTGTCATCCTTACCTACCTAGTATTATAAAAGTTTTAGAATCAGAGCCATTTTCCATCACAGAATTTGTGCTAAGCAATTTCATGCAATCTAAAGATTTCTCCTATCTGTTCTCTATTTCATGGTGATTTTGTTGAATCTCAAAATTGTGTCAAACACCTCATAAAGGTGTTAATACCTGCAAGTGGTAGCAACTAAAAACCTCAATAGGACACTTAAGTGAGGCCAGAGACAGAATATAAATGGAGTATAAAATACAGGATAAGCCCCCAGAGACACAGGATATTGTGACTCAGAAATGAAGATGAAGAGGTCTCTCAGAAGGAAAGAGGGTGAGCAATGGTCTTAAAGATCAAATTGTTATTACCCCCGAATTTTACCTCAGGCAATTGCTTTTGAAATTATGCAATGCTTCTAGAGTAATAGATTTCAAAGTATTAGATGATTATGAAGTTTTTTAAAAATATAGAATCTTCATTTTCTAAGAATGTATCCTGACAATATTTTAATTCTCAGTATAGTATCAAGGACAGAAAGTTTTTCCCAACAGCGTTTACATAATTGCTAAGTTTTCCTTGTTAAAGTGATATACTTAAGAGATTTTTAATGCCCTTTATAATTTAAGATAAAAATTGATATGGGGTACCTGGGTGGCTCAGTGGGTTAAGCCTCTGCCTTCAACTCAGGTCATGATCTCAGGGTCCTGGGATGGAGTCCCGCATCGGGCTCTCTGCTCAGCAGGGGGCCTGCTTCCTCCTCTCTCTCTCTGCCTGCCTCTCTGCCTACTTGTGATCTCTCTGTCAAATAAATAAATAAAGTCTTTAAAAAAATTGATATGAAATATTAACTGTTTTTTGGTGTGTTCCTTTCCATGAGCAACCGTTCCTTATCAATTAAAGGACCAAACCTATCACAGCATAGGCAACGATATAAATGTACTTTGGAAACATAAAATGTTGTTCCCCTTGGAAAGGTAGGTTTGAAGTGGTTACCTTGAGTCTCAGGAAAAAGATGTAAGGCAGAATTGTGTTTTGATAGTTTCTTTCCTAAAACAAATACCCTACATCTTCCTTTGGGAGGAGTGCTAGAAAGTAGGAAAGATGGGAAATGAAGTAGAGCCAGGTTTCTGGAAATGATTTGCCTCTAGGAAGTGACTCCATTAGGCACCAAGAGAGCTATAACCGTGGATGACAAGGAGGATGGCATGATGTGGAAAGTGTGCAGACCTGGATGTGGAATTAACAAAGAAGATACAGGCATCTATCCATATGACTGTGCAGAACAGAACATGTCAATAATAAAAACAAGAACTGACTTTATCCTGTTACTTTTTATGTGTGGCTTTGGGAAGAGTTACATTTTGACTGGAAGTAATCCTCAAGTTTCTTGGGAAACTCAAAATGTGTTTATGAAGGGAGGGTTAGTATTTGAGTATCAAAGCCTCTGGTGATTATCTCATCTTCCTCTCTGTTGATTCGTATCACTCTCATTCCAGAATTTTTTACTTCAGATCTCTGAACCATTTGTTTTCTTTTATAATAAAGATCTATGAAACCATTTTTGTTCATTTACTGGGCATTTCAGATACTGAAAAGCAAAATACTTATGAATTCTTCTCTTACAAGTACATTGAGAACCACCAATCCCAAAATTAATAGACTAATATTTTACTATGTGTCTAACAGACCTATCAAGCATTATTCCATTTATCTGTTTTCTCATGTGACTAATCTTCATTCCATACCCTATATCTTTTAGCACAGTCTCATTCAGTAGCTATTACTTCTAGACAACATTTATAAAGGTTGTTTTGGAGACTTATGACACAAAGAACTCAAAATTATTCTTCCAGGGACTCCATGAAAGTCTAACACATGGAGCATACAATTTCTCTCAAGTGAAATTTCAAATCTTTCCATCATCTAATCCTGAGTGTTTTCCTACATTTTACCAGGAACTGCAGCAGCCTCAACTATGTTGATGGATACAACTGAAGTAAAAATTGACTCTCTACACCAGTGGTCTTAACACAAAAATGGAAAAGGTTAGACCCCATCAAGGCAGAAATCACCAGCTGCTCTAATAGTCGGCTCCAGGCCAATGAAAAAGCTACATCTAGCATAGAAATAGCAAGTGCAAGCAAAGCATACCACCACAACTTTCTACTTCCATCTCAGTTTGACCAGCACCAGTCTTGGCTTCAGAAGGGAGGTCAACAGAGCAATCCAGGTACTAACCACAAACTGATAATAGTGGAGAGGCTAGTTAAAGCCCATTTGTCTTCTTGGAATAACTTGTTTGGAGAAACTGTGGCTCATCCCTTAACACAGGATACTCTCAATAATGTTCACTCACCAGAACCCTTAGCCATCTCTGAATTTCAGATTTTGAGCTTTTTAATCTAAGCTTCTATCTTTTGGCACTAATTCTGCTTTGGCCGTTCTCACTCTGGGCCCATGTTTGATTCCATATCCCTCCACAGAGATTGTGTACTCCACCCTTGAAAGAAACCACTTGTATATTTAAAATGATGTCTAAATATAAAAATATTTAGTATAAAAAGAAAAATAGGTAGTTTTCTAATCCATCCATAATTTTATAGTATATGTAACTCCCTAGAGCAGGCATTTATCATTAAAATAAGTTAACACTAGGATCTTATTTTTAAACTTTAATAGTCTAATTTCATTGAGTCTATGAGACTCTATGAGATGTCTAAAATATTTTATTTTTTCAACTTATTTGTGCCTCTGAACAAGCCACAGAAACCAAGTTTAGAGAAAAACCTTGGTTTTAATAATATCTAGAATAAATCTAAGCCATGTTCCTTATACTCATACACATTCTTGAAATCCCAGGAGATTCTGAAATAATAGATCCAAAAGCCACAATTTCTGTTGCATCCATTGCATGACTACCCTATCATGTAAATCATGTAAATTACAAAAACTCACAAACATCCTTTAAGTCCTATTTTACTAGATAGATCCCAACAACTTTTCAATCCCATTCCTTACTCCCACTTACCATTTACATCTTCAAAGTAAAGACTGTGTCTGTAAAAGGAATAGACTGTGTCTGTAAAAAGAATATTTCCCAATTTCAAAACTTATAATAAAGCTATGGTAATCAAGACTGGCAAAATAGTAGTGGCAAAATAAAGTATTGATGTATTATATATGTTGTATACATATATACAAAATAATTGTATCAATTCCATTGTATAAATAGAATAAAGAACTAGACCCCATATGTTCTCAGACACAAAAAAAAAAAAAAAAAAAAGAATAGAGCAAGGATAGACTCTTCAACAAATTGTGCTGGAAAAACTGGACATCCATATGCAAAAGTATTTAGATACAGACATTAAACCCTCAAAAATTAGGTGACACCAGGTCTAGGATATAAACTTAAAACTCAAATTAGAGAGCACTAATCTGGGGTCACAATTATAAATATTACTGAAGTGAGCATTTTGATACATGTAGAGCTGAGAAGTAGTTTTATGCCCAGAGAAAACGAGTCCTGTATTTACTTCTAATGTCTGGCCTCAAATTGCTCTGATTTAGGTGTCTAAAGATCCTATTGATCCCTACTACTGGTCAAGTTAGTAGTAAATTGATAGTCAGTTGGTTGAAAAACTTCCAGCTTTTAGATACTTAAAAGGAAAAAAAAATCTCTTAATGAAAAACTTCACCTATCATAAGCACAATATTCAAAACAGAATTTTGTGTTTGAATTTTTTTTAAAACAATATGTGCTTAATCTTTTAATTCTACTCAGTATTTGCTAATTGGCATATTGAGGGGTTTTTTCCCCCAATAATGATGACTTAAGTATTATATTCTCTAGAAACCCAGTATTCAACCATTTTAAATGGCCTTGCTGTTTTCTTGTGTTACACCTTTAGAGAGTTGTCAGTACAGGTCTTGGCACTGGGCATTGCTTCAGTGATATCAATATCCTTCAGCTTTTATTGCCAAAAATGATGAAATCAGTTTTTACCATCATTTGGCCCTGGGGGCTTCCATGATGTATTTTAGGTGCATTGTGGTATCCTGAGTACACGACTGCTAGGTACACACATTTAATGTTGGTCTAGATAATGATTGCTGGCATTCCCAGACCTGTATGAACTGACTGTAGTTTAAAAACTAGTACTAATTAAAAAACCATATTAGTACTAATAGAGAAAATTTAAATCAAAGTTAGATTCCAGCAACATTGTGAGGAATCTGCCAATAGCATATCTCCTCACCATTTTTTGTGGTAGGTGTTCATTTGCAGATCATTTATTCCTGTCAACAGTTGGAATATGATCAAGGAGTCTTTATTTTTCTTTTTTAAGGAGGCTTTAATATCTTAGGCACATATGTGTTTCTAGAGTGACTTGACCATTATTTTTGGAGAAAGCTTTAAAATGGCAGACTTCTATGCTTCATCCTGGTTTTACTATAAATGAGTTCTACAGTCTGACCTCATGCCTGGATCTTTTTCTGATTTCAAATTGAGACAACCTCCCTAAGGTCTTTTCTGCTTCTAGAAATTCTACAAGTTTATAACTGACCACAAAAATCATCATTTCAGATGAACTACTTTTTGAGGAAATAAGGCTATTAAAAATTTAAGCATATTCAGTTTTTTTGTTTAAATTTACTGACATAACTGTGTCAATTTCAAGAAAGTTAAACACAAAAACAATGCATTTTTTATGCTATCACATAAACACTCTTCTCCATATCAATTCAACTTTCAAATTTATAGTAGTTAAATTTCTCTGGCCTCCAGTAACAGCAATAGAAGCAACTCCTGAGACACAATGGCAGAGAATATCTGGAGAGCATTCTCTGTGAAGGAGCCTGGAGAGCCCTCAGGAGACCTGTGGCAGTGAGAGTTCATGTTCTTCTCTGAGCACTTCTATTAACTTAAAGGGCACTTTTTCCAGAAGAGTTTGGTCCTCCCCAACTTCCATCTAAAATATTTCCCCTTATTATACTTCAAGTGTTTTTGCTTTCTTGGTTCTTCAGAGAATTTCTATTATGTATTTACTATAGGAGTATATGTACTCATTATTATGTATCTGTTGTGCCCATCTCACTGTGAACTTAAGCTCTCAGACATGGGTCATAACTATTAGGCTTATTAATGTTTCCCAAGCAGCTAGTAGAATACCAAGGTAAAGTAGGTTCTGTCGGAGAAATAGGGCCATATGATCCCTTTCATCCTTCCTCTTTTCTGTAGTGTCAGCTTCCTCCCCCACCATGTATAAGCCTCCTTCCCTATTTCTTCACACATATGAATGTCATTTTGACCATTGATAATTTACCTATGTTAATTCCAAATGCCAGCTCTGAGATCATCACTATATAATAGAATGTAAGTGTTAGAAGTACCCCATCTGGCTTCATTTAAATCACTAATTAAAAATAAGAACGTTCTCAGGGCATAGTAAGGGAGAAATGCCAAGATTAGGATAGAAACTCTCCTTCCCCATCAATAAAAGCATAGTCTTCAAGCAAGGAGAAGATCACCAAACAAAGAACACTGACATACCAAGGAAGCATGTTTTAGTTATGCTTTTAGTTATGCTTTTAGATCCTTAAACTATCAATACAAACAAAGGGTATGAAAGTTCCTACCCCATAGAAATTTATGTTCTTTAAAGTCAAGCTCTATATTAATTAAACAGTCACAGAAAAAAAAAGGTCTTTTCTATTATCTAAATAACTATGATTTTTATCATTTGGAAGATCTTTATTTATAAAAGCTGAATTCCTTGATAAGATATACTAATTCTAAAAATATTTATAAAAATATACATATACTTATATGAGCTATAGGAAAATATATTAATGAAAAATATGAAGTGTTTGAAGTCTTCAAGAAAATGGGTCATTGACATTTCTGTAACAGTTTCTTGGGGGTCATATATGTAATAAGGAAATTTTAGAAGATAAAAACAAACTAATTTGGTGGTTACCTAGGAGGTTAGAGAATGAAAAGGTCAGGAATAGAAGCTATTTTTTTTTTCAAGTATAGCTTCCTGTATAATTGAGTAGGAATTAGTTGACAAGGAGTTGACTGATTTTTCCCTGGAAGAGATGCCTAGTACATTGAGTAAAGTTAGAAACAGCACTTGTATTCTTAAACCTATTAGGAATAATTCTTGTTTGCTAGACAAATCAAACATTGTTTCTATGGATTATGTAATCATCTAAGGAAACAGTTTAGTTGAAAGCAAGTTCTAATTATGTTTGCTGCAAGAATAAGCAGTAATAGAGGCCACTAATGAAATAAATGCATTGATTTTGCATTTTTTTCCTGTGTTATCACAGCGTTATTCACAGTCTTTCAATGTTTTCCCTCAACCAAATATAACCACATTCCATAAGTCAGTCTCTTTTTTTTTTTTTTTTTTTAAGAACCAGTTAGCATAAGAAAGTTAGTCTTGTTCCAGTCTTTGCTTTTTTTCTCTCATGGAAGATTTCCCCATGACCTATCTCTTGGCATAAGTAAGAACCAAGAGATATATTAATGACATGCTAATAACAGCAAGAACTAAAGGAAGTTAGACATTTTGAAAGAGATGGATAAATATATGGGGCAAATTTGGGGCAAAGTAGAACATGAACAAGAAAACTGCAAATCTTGACATTTTCATATATTTACTGCAATTGGGCTAATTTGCAACAATAGAGATGAACCTATTATGCTAAGTGAAATAAATCAAACAGAAAGGAATAACTGCATAATCACATTTCTATGTGGGATCTAAAGGAGTCAAATACAGAGAAATAGAACAGTGAGTACGAGGGCCCGGGAGGTAGAGGAATGAAGAGTTGTTGGTCCAGGATTCAAAGTGGCAGTTACATAGAATAAATCTAGAGATCTCATGTGCAGCTTGATGACTAAAGTTAGGAGTACTGTATTAAAAACTGGAAATTTGCTAAGAGTAGATTTCAGGTACTTTCATCATAGACATACACAAAAAATAGGTACGTTAATTAGCTTGCCTATAGTTATTTTATTGTGTGTATATCAAGTTATGCTGTACATCTTAAATATATACACATGAAAAAAATAACATAGAAGGTAAATGTAAGAAATAGGAGATGATTGGTCTTCTCAATGCTATCAAAGAAAGGTTAAGGAGGGGCCCCTGGGTGGCTCAGTCCATTGAGCATACAACTCTTGATTTCTTTTAGGTCATAATCTCAGGGTTGTGAGATGGATACCTACATTGGGCTCCTCACTCAGCACAGAGTCTACTTGAGATTCCCCCCCACACACACACACTTTTAATACAAGAACCTCATTATAATGTTAACATAACTGAACTATTCTTGAAGAAGAAAGAAGGAGAAAGAAGAAAGATGAAGAAAAAAGAAAAAAGGAAGAGAGAGAGGAAAGGAAGGAAAGAAGCAAGCAAGCAAGCAATGGTAATTTGTTAAGTGTTACAACATTGGAAGACCTCCAACGAGGGGGGTGTGCAAAATGTTCTAAAAAATAGTGTTCAATCACTGGAAGTTAGAAAACCTGAATGTTAACATCTGTTCTACTATATACTAGTTGTGTGATAATGTGCACATAGGGTGACTAAGGAGGAGGAAACTTGATTGCTAGTCTTTAACAAGATATAATAATGGCTCCCTTTACCTTACAGTGCTGTTAGGACCAGGTATCATAATGTACATAAAAATTCAGAAAACACTTATTCTTTAAGTATTAAGATAAGCTCAACCATGTTGTACAACTACTGCCATAAACCTTTTCCAAAGATATTTAGTGAAGATATTTGCCACAAGGATCTAAAATAAGAAAAGGATTTACTTCTGTGTTATAAACGTTTCTATAGTTTAGATTGCTGAGACTGTATCATTGTAACAATGTGTGGTTGGAGAAACATCACTGCCCCAACAAGAAAATTTAGGACTGAGCCTAGAAAAACTTTCAGAGTTTAACGTTTTTATTGCTCCTGCTTTATTTATTCTCAGTTATCTTTATTGCACTGCTCGTCCTTTGTTCTATAAATTAAATCATGAAGTACTTAGAAACTATGAGAAATACAGGTAAACATGCAGCAACTCTCTAAATTTTACAAGTGTTAACATTTTCACACATTTTCTCAGTTTAGGATTTCTAGAGAAATATGAAGTCAATCCTCCTCCCTTCTCATGGATTACTATTTTCTTGAAATTGTGTTTCCATTTCATGAATTTTCCTAAAATTGAGTATGTGCATCCATAAATAACATAGTATTCCATGTGATGTTTTTTAAACATGTAAGCTTCTGTAGAAATTAACTATCAGCAATTCATAATTTCAACCACCTATGCTCTCTCTTTTTCACAATTGCTTTGGAGCCCTGGGACTATTCCTCAGAATTCTTACCAGCCATATCGTGTGTTAGATTCTTTCTGTAAAGGAATTTATAAGAGATTGCATTATAGTAAAACTTTTTAATTCCTTTTTAAGATTAACATGGTAATGTTAGGTTTAGAGAGAATGGAGACATGTATGGTCAGGTTAAGGAAAAAAAAATCTTAGTGTTTCTCAAATCATAGGCCACTGTGTTTATTTTTAGAGTTTAAACTTCGGGGCATATAGCAATCGAAGGGAATATCTGAAACAAGATATCATTGTTTTTCCACTTCTGCCACTTGCTGTCAACTTCTAGGGGCATGTATGCATGTTGATACTCTGTTACTAAAATGGTTTTTTTTTTAACCTGTCAATATGGGAAGTCTGTGAAAGGGATACAAATAGTTTAGCATGTAAAAAGTGTGTCCCATGTTGTCAAAGCATCAGTGTTTGAGTCTTTTCCAACCCTACCCATTATCTACCCATTTATAAGAGTAGGAAGTCTAAGCATTTCTCAGTCATCTATAGGTTTAGAGACAAACTTATGTATCATCCATTCCGGTTTCAACTCAAAGGAAAAAGTCAAATAGGTTTCGGGGTTGTTTGATTTGAGGTATAACTAATGCATATTAGTCCCAGGTGCATAACATAATGAATTGATACTTGTGTATATTGCCAAGTGGTCACCAAAGTCTAGTTATAATTTGTCACCTTACAAAATTAATATTCCCCATGCTGTATATTAGATCTCATACCTTGTTTTATAATTGGAAGTTTGTACTTCTTAATCCCCTTCATCCCTACTACATCTACTCCCCTCTAGCAACCACTAATCTGTTCTGTAAGTTTAGTTTTGTCCCTTTTTAGATTCCACATATAAGTGAAATCATAAAACATACTGATGGTTGAACTACTCGGCTTCTATTTCCTGCTCACACACGTGCACACACATGCATGTGTAATTTTCACTCACCCCCACCAACTGGCTTCTAGTGGCTTTCTGTATCTTTCGATAACAAGGACAATGACATAACTGGCTGGAATACCTAGTGAGCAGCAAAGAATGGCAGTTTAAATATTTAGCTAATACTACTTAAGAGCAGGAAGAACTAGTTGTCTTCAGTTGCTAAAATCCAAAAGCACTGTAATTTTATCAGCAGACAATTTGAATGCTGCCCTTAGAAGTGTTGAGTAGGTCTTAAATGGTCTGCAAAGAATCACTAAGAAAGATGGGTTACTGCTATTTTCAGACTTCAGCAGGTCTCAAACCACTAACTTGGCTTCCTGTGTTACTAGCTGAGACCATAGTATAAAGGACAGATTAAAGTAGAGGCCTATAAAACCCACTCCAATGTATTTTAATGAGTAGTACTCTAAAGTGAAAATAGAAATTAGTCAGAAAGACATACTTCATTTCATTTATATATGAAATCTTAAAGAAAAAAAACAAAACAAAACAAAACAAAAACAAACAAACAAAACCCACACAAAACAAAACCAAGCTCATGGATTTAGAGAATTGGCAGTTGCTAGAGGGGAGGGGTTTTGGGGTTGATAAAATGGGTGAAGAGTTGGAACCCAAGGTACAAATTATCAGTTGTAAAATAAGTCATGGGGATGTAATATATAGCATGGTGACTATAGTTGATACAGTATTATATTTATAAGTTGCAAATGGTGACTCTTTAAAGACATCAAAAGAAAATTTAACTGTGGTGATGTGTAGTAACTAGATTTATTATTATCTTTTCATAATGTATACAAACGTCAATCATTGTGTTGTATACCTAAAACTATGTTATGTCAAATACACCTCAATTTTTTTAAAAGTGGAAAAAAATGTAGGGCAATTGCTGATTTGGGCAGGACATAGAGTAGTACCTCCAGCATAAGCCATGTTTGGCCAAAGAAAACACATTCACCCTAGTGATAGGATGAGGGAGAATACTGGCACTGAGTAGAGGGTGGCCCTTCTGAATCCTGTACAGTACACAAAAGTTGGTAGCACTTGCCCTATATATTAAGCAAAGGTTTTAGGGCACATGAAGAAGCACATAGAAAGAGGTTCTAGTTTAATCCAATCAGGCTGATATTCATTCTGTAGACAGAATGTCCTTTCTTACAAATCTGGAGGCTGGGGATTTCAAGATCAAGGTGTTAACAGATTCAGTGTTTGGTGAGGGTCTGCTTCCTGTTTCATTGATGGCTGCCTTCCCACTATGTCCTCACATGGCAAAAAGGGATGAAGGAGCTTGCTGTGGCCTTTTTCATAAGGCACAAATTCCATTCATGAGGTCTCATGACCTAATCACCTCCCAAACACTTTCCTAGTATCATCACATTGGGCATTATATGTCAACATATCAACCTCAGTATTTAGTCTATAGCAGACACCAGTGCAGTTGAAGGTATCAGTATTTGCAGAGAATATATACCTAAGCAATCATTCTTAATTTGTGTACAGATTCACCTCCAGGGATTATGCACTAGTCCCAGGATGTCCTTCAGATTTGGTTCAGATACCTACACTTGTGAAAGAAAACATCCATCCTCCTTATTCCCCTGGGAGTATTTTAGGGGTTAAGAAGCATTTCTAACAACATCCTCAGATTACAAAACATTCTAATATTATCCAGTTTTCCTAGAATTCTCTTCAATCTATACTTCTAAATATAGCTACAGTAGATCCAGGTCAACTTCTCACTCACTTTCTAATAGAGACTACTTTCAAAGAGTCAGACTGTTTTCAGGTACTCATACTCTTTGTACTGAATAAGGATATACAATTTAATCATTAACAAGTTCTCTAACAAAAAGCATAGATGTTGTGACTGGCATCTCAAAACGCAGTTCAATATATAAAATCATTTCTACTTTCTGCTATTTCCTTATTCACTTTATAATAATCCAAGTCCTTTCTAGCTCATGTTGATCCATTTTCCTCTTTCTTACAGAAGTTAAATAAGAGAGCACATCTTAAAAATATTCACAGAATATTAAAGGAACATACTTTGTGCTGATGCAAGCACACACAGGGAACTTTCCATTTCCATACAAAAGAGTACCTTTTGCCTTCTGGCACACAACATAATTTTATTTTAAATAAAAGGAGTTCTCATTTGACAAAGGTGAAACAAATGCTCACCATAAATCAAATCAACGTGGAAAAAAGTCATACTTCAGTTGAACTGTAATAATTGTTAGGGTCAAATCTAAGGTGCCAGAACCATTAGTGTTTGCCAACACCTAGGATGTGTCACTTAAAAAATGAGGGTTTGGGACCCTAGCAAGGAATAAGGTAACCCACCAAATTGGATGAGAACCTTAGAAGGATGAGAAAGAACAGCCAAGAGCCAGCTCTATTAGGGAAATTTAACAAAGATAGGTTAATAGGATAAAGAAATGGAGAGTAGGTTGAAGCCTTAATCATGTCTCAACCACAGATACAAACATCCAAATTAGAAGTCCTTGCTGATAGGAAAGCTTAAAAGGGAATCTGGGCTGGGATGTCTGAGAAGATAAATAATCCTATATAGGAAGATAAGAAGTCATTAGAAAAGGTAATAGGTGGAGAGTGCTGTTTCATGGAAACCAAAGGATGGTTGTGTTTCAAGCAAATAAAATGGTCAATAATGCTGAGTGCTGGTAGAATATAAAAGATGAGAACAAACAAAGTCTATTAAATCTAGCAAAGTAGAGACCAAAGTTGAATTAGTGAGATCCAAATAAAGCTTATGCATTTTTAATGGTTTAATATGATCTGAGAAACTATAAACTATATAAGTCATACAGGATAGCAAGAGATAGTTTAAAAGCATTGACTTTAGTCCATTAAAGCTATCTTTGAATTCTACCTTTACCTCTTGTCATATCTGATTTGGGGTAAAATTTATAGTTTCCCCAAACCTCCGTTTTCTTATCTCTAGAACAATAACCCAAGTCCTGTCAACCACATTTATTGTGAAAGTAAAGCTAGAGGATCCATGTAATAGATTAAACATAGCACAAAATAAATGATAACTAATTACAGGAGTGGCAAAATATATTAAGTACAAATAATGGCAAATGAAGTTAAAAGTTGTCAAAATAATTACTCCTTCATTTGGCAACTTTGACTCTAACAGGCACAGGATAATTACTTTAAATAGAGGAACTTCATCACATTATTATATGGATGGAAAAGAAAAGGTAATGTAGTTTTAGAATTTTTAGGTAAATTAGAAAACTTCAGAAGACTCAATATTTAAAATCAATATTAAGCTAAATTTAAAAGAATAACTTTTCCTTGAAGGAGAACCTTCAAATCAGAATCATTCCCTCAGAACACACAAATTCGTTCTCTTAGAACCAAGAAAAAAAAATTCTGTGTCAGAAAATATACTGGGATAAATAGAGCCATGTATGAATTTAAAGGACCTTTGAGCTTCCATTTCAAAGTGAAAACTGATTTCAAACATTATAGCCTTTCCCAGATTAAGTATTGTAAAAACACTCCATAGAGGACTTTGAACTGATAGTTCACAGAAAATGAGCAAAGAATAAATATACAAAGATGTACTCATCAGGAAAATGTAAATTAAAGCCATAAAGTACAGCACATGTCCATCAGAATGGCCAAAATCTTAACCACGGAAAATACCAAGTGTTGGTGAGAATATGGCACAACTGCAATTCTCATGTACTCCTGGTACAATGGTCTTGAAATATTGACTCAAGCAACTTATTGTGGCCCAGAAGTTTCTCTTAGGTAATACCAAACAAAAACTCATATATATATATGCTCACCAAAAGACACATACTATGATGTTCATAGTGAAACTAATTCTAATAGTTTTAATGGTGTTAGCCAAAGGTCCAACACAATGGATGGATGTCACGATGCTGAGGATGCTGAGCAAAAGCCAGACACAGAAGAGTATGTATGATAGGAATCTACTTACACAAGATCCAGAAAGAAAATGCACTAATCTGCATTGTAGAAGTCAAATAGAGTGGAATGGAGAAGGAGGAGAGATTAAGAAACAGATTATGGCCAAAACCCCATAATCAGAGTTAACTGCAGGAATGTGCTCAGTTGTACATATTCAGCAGTACATTTATGTGTATTTCTCTTTGTGTATCATGCTTCACTTGCAAATTTTTAAGATTTGTCAGCATAGCTATTGTTTCTTTGAAAATTGTGTTAAACTTTTTAAAAGTTAATTTAGTGAAGAATTGAGTTTTGAATCAAGTCATTTTATTGACAAATTCTTTCCCTACTCAAAAAAAATTATATAACATAGTTAAAGAAAATAACAAATATTGATCAGTTTAAAAACACTCATTTTATCTAAGGGTAATAGTCTTGTTGCCTACTCCCATGATTTTGAATTGACACTTTTTTTTTTAATCCATAGTTTTGACTCCATCCCCCCCCCAAAAAACCCATTTATTCAGTAAAGGCACTTATTTTAATAATTTATTTATTTGACAGAGAGAGAGAGATCACAAGCAGGCAGAGAGAGAGAGGAGGAAGCAGGCTCTCCATTGAGCAGAGAGCATGATGCAGGGCTGGATCCCAGGAACCCGGGATCACGACCTGAGCCAAAGGCAGAGGCTTCAACCCACTGAGCCACCCAGATGGCCCTCACCTATATTTTTTTAAGCCCATTCTTACCTTGGATGCTAAAGAAGGGTCTCTACTTATGAACAGTTGA
The DNA here is from genome assembly GCF_022355385.1 of Mustela nigripes. Classification (NCBI taxonomy): domain Eukaryota; kingdom Metazoa; phylum Chordata; class Mammalia; order Carnivora; family Mustelidae; genus Mustela; species Mustela nigripes. Next base: position 55,699,562 of record NC_081561.1, read on the forward strand.
AGTTCTGCAAGACTACATCTAAGTCCACTATTCAAGGTGACACTATGTACCAGTATCTGCTAAAACCATCTATAGATACTAAATGACTATTTTGCTCTGTAAACTTTGTTTTTCTCTGATATTTCATAATTTGAAAGTTTATAAATAAAACCTTTTATGGAATGAAAAACCCTTTCCTTCTACAAGAAGGATCCAGAGAAATTCATATACTCTCCCCTGTTATCTTTAATTTTTTCTAGGATCTTTGGTACCAGCATCCATTATTTCTGTTCATGGCCTAAGAGGTTACCACACCACTCCCTAGTGACCCATTCAGTCCTTATGCAGACACTGAGCTTAGCAGCATATACTGACTTCTGTAGATATTGTTCCTTTAGACAAATACAAATATGATACCTTTGCTATAGACAAATTTAATTTCTTATAAAGATGTTCAACATATTAGGGAAAAATGGATTTAGAACTGATGGACTTTGAAGAAGTATCTCTTCTTAATTGGTTCAACTATCCCCTGCCAAAGTTACATCTTTATACTTACCCACCCAAAATTTCTGCCCTGAAGAGAATGGCGTAGGTACTGCCTCTGTATACAGTTGCTCATTTTTGTTTTTGGGTCTCATCTCAAACTATTCTCTCCCTTCTTACAGTCGGATTTCTATTATTGATCAAAATGCTACTTATGGAAACCAGGTAGCATTGAGATACTCTCAGCTATGAATTTAATCATTTGATTAGAGCTCAGTAAATAGTTAATATAATAAGAACATTTGTAGCTATGAAAGTAAATAAGTACTAATTGGTGTAGGTTGGAGTAATTAAAGAATGAGAGATAAGGAAAATAAGAATATGGCAGATAATATAGTCCAATTTTTTACTGAGTTCTAAGTGCCATTCTGGTGGGGAGCTATAGAAAATGATTGTGTGATAATCACAGAAACCATTCACATGAGGCCACATTGGCATAACTTGTTGAAGAAATTCACTCTGATCCAAGGAGCTATGGGAAACAATTGAAGGGTTATAATCCAGGACATGACAAAAGCAGATCCACTTTTGATTATGAAGACCTTATAGGGAATGAACAGAACAGCCAAGATAGTGAGTCCTTTGGTGTCTTAGGAGTATATGAAGTTTTCAGGTCAAAAATGACAACCTGAATTACGGGAGTTGTGAGGAAGTTACTGAGGAGTGGAAGATGTGAAGATCTAGAGGTAGAAGTTAGTAGGACTTGGTGACAGACTAGATATAAGCAGAAGGTAGAGGTGATGTTAAAGATAACAGTTCTCGCCTTTCAGCAGATTTAAAAGTGATGGCAATCACTGAGAAAGAATACTGAAATAGGAACTTCTGGTTTTGCTTTCTTTTATTTTAGTATGAAAAAAGTTGAGGTCATTTGTTTAGTGTTTCTGAGGTTGTGTCAAAGAGGCGTTGAGACTGCCCAGAGCGTATTTTGAATGGGCAATCAGACACATAGGCCTGCAGAAATGAGAGGTGATGGAATTTGGGAGAGGCTGAACTAGATGGAACAGTAGGCAAGAGGGCAGCCATAAGGAAAGAGCACAGTTTCATATTCTCTCCACCTTCTTGGTTCTTCTGTCGAATTGCCCTATTTTGGAGATTTCTACCTTAGTTACATTTGATGCAGGGCAATACAGAATGGTTAAAATATGTAGCGGTGACTCTAGGAAGCATAGAGGCCATCTATAAGATGATGAAAATTAAGACTCTTACTCAGATATTTTATAGATGTATAGTTTTAGAATTTAGAATTTTAGAATTTACTGTTATTTGTAAAAGCATCTTTAAATAATCATACCAAATGTTGAAAGCTGCTGAGTGAGACTAAATTTCTGGAATCACTAAAAGCTAGACTGGAATTAGCAATGGAGATTATATTGTAGGGTTTTAGAGCAGTGACTGACACAGGATTAATTTTTCTTCTAATTGTTACCCACTCCTTCACAAAGGTTTCTGCAAGCAATATACAAAGAAGCTTGAAACAACATGAACAAAACCATCCAGGACAACCCTTAGCTCAGAGAGAAAGAGCAAATACAAGCACCGTTACTAGTAACCCAGTTTATCATCTTGTTACTAGTTGCAATGCTAGTTCCCTGAATATGCTGAAGCCAACGGACATGAGGGCCAGCCTGTTAACATGCTACATTTTCATGGCAAATTCAATGTTATAATGACTATGTGTTTGCCGATTATTTTATTGATCTCTAAGGAAAATGTTCAGTGAGAAGTTGATGTATTTTCTAATGTGGAAACTAGCCAAAGACTTTAATTGTAGAAATAAGATCCCAACCTCTCCAATTATTCTACTTCAGGTTGCACACATTGTTTCTTTAACAGCAAAGAACAGCAGTCACTATAATGTGGTGCTACAAAAGGGACTCTTCAAAGATTTAGATTGTGTGTTTATTAAACCACCAGAAAAACTCTGGTAGAAATAATTAGTGGGAAAGGAAGCAATCAATATTTGCTCCCACTATGGGTAAAGCACTATAAGAGCAGACTTTCGGGTATGCTGTCTCAGTATAAAAATTGAGCAGTAATAGGTATATCTCTTGTAATTTCCCTATTCACAGTGCCTGAACTTGAAGGTCTTCCTGCTAGCCTATATTCATCTGGAAAACCTATTCTCCACCTTCTTCCCATAAAACACGAACAAAATCCACCCAATGGAACAAAGTCGTACAGCGTTTTTGTATCGTACTAGGATTTTCAATACATCCAACAGCTTAGCCTTTGAGTTCTTGACCTCCTCACCTTCTAAGGGCTTTTTTTTTTTTCATCCTAGTTCAGTCATGTACTAGTCTATCACCCTATCTTATTAATACCAAACCGACAGGACCTTTCAATTTCAAGAATCTAGCTTCTGGAAAACCACTTGTACTGCTTTTTAGTTCACTCAGATGAACACTCCTATTTGAGCAGTTCATCTACAAAGATAGCACATTTGTTGACCCTGCCTCTCCATGTCCTCACCCTCCCCGTTACATGGTTTAGATCCATTATACTCCTCCCTTCAAAATAGCTTTAGTTTCATTGTTCCCTTCTCTCTACATTTTACTTATCTGGGAAAAAAAAAAAATCTAATCTTGTTAAACATACTAGTCACCTACTCTTGCACTGCCACTTAGGCAATTGAAATTGTTAAAATATGCACACATTTTAACACAAACTTACTCATGCTCCTTCGTTTCCCAGTTTCCAATTTTTTTTTCCTACAAAATTTCTCTAGCATGTTCCCCCCAAAACTCTTGCTTTCTATGATAATAGCCAACACATGGCAGGTCTCATATTCCTATATCTTCTTGTGCTTTTAACCTCAGCCTTATGTTAGATCCTCTCAAACAGCCAGCTTTTCCCTTGTTCCCAGGTTTCTGCTATTTTTCCAGCAATTTCCTTCATCAATTCTGCCATCTTCTGAGTCACAATCTCCTCCCATTCTGAATTTTTCTCAACTTTACACAAGTGTTCTAGTATTTTCCATTTATAATTCCCTATGCTTTTATCTTCCTCTGCAGCAGCCATCTTATTTCTGTGATAAAATATCAGTGAAAACAACATGCCCACTTCTGACCTCACATTACTGTGTCTGGGCAGTATACGCATTGTTGATTTCTTCCTTCTGTAAGTTTTCCTTCTTGTAAAGAGGTTTTCTCTCCTGATTTCCTCCTCTCTTGCGTCCATGCTTTTACTCCACCCCCCCCTTGCTGATTCTAACTCCTATGCTTGATGTTTAAGTATTAGAGCTTCCTACAGCTCTGTTCCATACTCCTATTTTTTTATATACCTTGACCCTCTTCCTAATAACAATTTCATGACTTAAGAATTATAATAATCTTCATGACATTTTTGTTAAATTTCTTTATTGGATATCTATTGCGTGTATAATCTCTCCCCTTATAGGGCTACTAAGCATAACTAAATCAACTTTGCCCAAACTACAAAAAAAAAAAAAAAAAAAAAAAAAGAAAAGAAAGGAAAAGAAAATCCAACTCATAATTACTCAGTACCCCTGAATTAGCTTCATATCCTGTCATCCTGATTTCACTCCTACTACACTGAAAAATTCTTGGCTTCTGAGAGAAGGCATTACCCAACTTTTAACTTAATGGAAATAGCTGCTATATTATTTCCTATTTGGTTATACTGTACACTAATTTGTCTACCAACTTTTCATACTATTTAAAAGTAACCTCCATTATGCTTTTATTCTATAAAAGTAGCCTTCACTCATGAAAACCACTAAGATAAAAACAGATATAAGAAATCTAGTTTTTATCCATTTATCAGAATTTTGTTTCCTGTATGAAATGGATTCTGCTGGCATTTTAGGCAGAAGTGAAATCTTGTACTTTTCTAAAGAAAAACAAGTCTAATTTAAGGGCATTCATATTTCTGTGGTAACATGTGGTAGAAGATGAGAAATATGGAAAATTGTGGAATTTTTATAATTTTCTAACTGACATTATCGGTTTCCTGTTGGCCATCTATATCAATCAACGTATAATCAAAAGACAAAAACCTCATGGCAATCTAAACAGGAAATGTTTAGGGGTGCCTATGTGGCTCAATGGATTAAGCAACCAACTATTGATTTCTGCTCAGGACATGATCTCAGGGTTGTGAGATCGACCTCTACATAGGATTCGCTGCTCCGCAGGAAGTCTGAGATGCTCATCTTCCTCTCCCTCTGCTGCCCTCCCTCCCACACACCCTTTAAGATAAACAGGAAATGTTTCATAAATAAGTTACAGTAACAAAGCACTCAGTAAGATATAAAGAGAACTCTAACAAATACTCTACTGCTGAGAGAGGTAACCAAGGAAGAACAAATGTGAATGATAGTCCTATTTAACAATACAAAGTTCAGACAGCACTGGGGATGGTATACTCAACATCCTTCATAGGGCAGGTAACTTCACTGTCCAGGCTACAGGTGCCTGACAAACAGATCCTCCTGACACAAGCGAGTCCGAGCCTAAGAGCAGGCAGGCCAGCGTGGGGGGGGGGGGGGGGATAGGGTAGAGCACAGTGAATCAGAACCCTGCTGTGGTTCAGTGGCCTGGGGCAACTATTGTCAGGAGGGCTGCAGCAGAGATACCTAGCCAGGTCAGACCTTGCCTTCAGCCCCAAAGCTGTCTGCTGATCTACTCTGATTAAAACTGACAATGCTCCAGAATTTATCAGGTTGATTACCCCAGGGTGAGGGCTGGGCCTTGCCTACCTGCCCACCCTACTCATACTTAGTGCAGCATCTGACATAATAGTAAAAGCTCAAAAAATGGTGCTAACACTGTCATTAGCAAGATGTCCTGCATTATAAGACCTCAATAAATAACTTCAAACATGACTCACATACAGTTTCAAATATTGTCTTTCATCAAATGGGAATCGTTAACCTTTCATCATAAGGAAACAAGGAAATTTATACGTCTTTATTTCATTTTTATCTTAACTATAAAACCATTGCCATTTGAATAAATCCTTCTCTCCTCCCCTTTTTCTTTCCCCAATAAAATTCAATTTCCCACTTTTTTAGACCTCAAAAGTGTAAGGTTATAAGACATCATTTCACTTTAGGTAGGAAGTAAAAACTACAAAGTTTTGGATTATTTGCAATAGCCATTAATGACTACTGAAGCCCAATGGCATCAATAAAAATGAACATATGAGCACTCAGAAGTGCATGCATTTTTAATGTACTGCATGAATAACGGAGTATAAATCCTACTGGAAATGGCAAAGGTTTGAGTACAGAAATCTTACCAGTTACATTTCATTGGAATGGGTAGCCAAATTTTGGTGGGGAATTCATGACCTAAAGAGCTTGTCCAGAAGAAGCTGACAGGAGGAAAATAAGTATGAATCTCATTCATTCCCCAATATTGTCCACAGATGGCTACAATAGAGAAAGTATATAGTCATCCTGACAAAGACTAATTTGAGAGGTCTACAAGATTACATATATAATTATTATTAAATATATATTTGTATACATATATATAAAATCAATATATACATTTTTTTCAAGTGAGGTTCTTTTTATTTCCTTTCAATTCCCACTGTTACCGGACATTAAGTTCCTAAAGGTTACAATTACTCACCCCTCCTACTTCCTAGCCGCCACCATGCCATCACCACTGCCAAATTCTTATACTCCAAGTAGAGAATGACTTTTCATTTTCTGTTCCTTTTAATTATTTTTTAAATACGCATCGTTATTGAGTTTTTCGTTTTTTGTTTTTTTGGCTTTTTTTAAGTTGCAGATATTAGCTCCAGTACCTGTATACTGACTGTTTGTGCCTGACATTTCCCTGGAGCATTAAGGTGAATAGGTCACTTTAGTCTTGAGTAATATGGTACTCTACTTTGAATGACCTTTAAAGGTAATAACCAGCCCAGCATTTTGTTGGTTGGTCTGTGGCATTTGTTCTTTGTGAAAGGAAGCCATAAAAAAGAGTGAAAGGGGCCTTTTCAAGATCCAGTCAGTTTAATAGGCCTTATTCATGGAAAAGGTTATGTGAAGAAGTTGAATAGATAGCCACAGCTCCCTTTCCCATATGCATCTGAAGTTTCAACTACCTGCCCCTCCACCCCCACCCTCTCTAGAGAGGCCCTTTCCCTGCCCAAGAGACTTTTCCCTGGAAACAAGCCTCAGAATGTGACTATCTATACTTTCAGTTGTTTTTGATTTGAGAGAAACAACTTAAATTGATGAACTATTTCAGGGTGGGTGAGGGTACCAAGAAGGAGATGGGAGTAAAAACTAAGCTTTGAAAAGATTCTCTGTAATAAAAGTCAAACCAGGACTACTCCACCTGACCCCATTGCAGCTAAGTCTCAGCTTTTCACAGAGATGCTGTATCAGCTATACTGCAAAAACAACAGATGCTTCAAGTTTATCACAGGTGGTGGCTCTGGCAAACTTCAGGGAAAGCAGTCAAAGCTCATGGTGTCTCTGTACTTTTGACTATCTAGAATCCTCGAGAGATGGAATTATTTGGTGCTCTGCACTTCTCTCCAAAGTCCTTAGAAACCTATGGGAAACAGAGGGTGGTTCAGGAGCTCAGGTGTGTGTTTTCAACTTGAAGTCCAAGTAGCTGCCTAATGAAGGTTTATATGTCCTATCATCCTGGAATCAGACTCCTACCTCTCTGCACTTAGTAACTAGTCAACAGCCTCTTAGAAAGCCATGCTAGAGCAGGAACAAAAGAAACCAAGGACCGTTGTAATTCACCACTTAATCTCTAAATATGTGGGCAGTCAAAAGGCTCCTGCACTGCCCCAGGCTCACAATACCTGACGACTTCATCTCATTAGAGGTTAGCACAGCCAAACCCTCTGCATATACTGGACCACCGGAGATCAAGCTTACTGTAAATAACCACAAAAATATCATTTTGTTCCTATTCACTCTTACGGAATCAGATGCTCATTTAGGCTAAGTGAAACAAGTCAATCTGAGAAAGACCATTATCATACAGTTTCACTCATACGTGGGATAGAAGAAACCACACAGAGGATCATAGGGGAAGGGAGGGAAAATGGAATGCAAAGAAACCAGAGAAGGAGACAAACCCAGAGACTCTGGAGTCTGGGAAAATGAGGGTTGCAGAAGGGGAGGTGGGTAGGGGGTAGAGTGACTGGATGGTGGACATAGGAGGGGATGTGATAAGCACTGGAGGTTATATGCAACTGTGAATCATTGACCACTGTATCAAAACCTAATGATGTATATATGTTGGCTAACTGAATTTAAATGATTAATTTCAATGGTCAGTTCACTGCATGCCTCTTGCAGTATGATTATTTTGACATACAGATTGCAACGCCACTATTCAAGTATTTTTAAATGTTGCAAGATTTCTAACTGCATGCCTCATGCCTAATCCTTTTACTGATGTTCAACTGAGGAAACAGGGATGTCTGTCATCAGAAGAAACTAACCAATGACTATATTGGAGATACTAACTCATCTCTACTAAGGTCTCTTCCTGAAGAATTTTCCAGGATCATTTTGAGCAAAGGTGATTTTACTTCATATAGTGACCTTTGACATAATCATCCTCCCTCGAAGTCAGAACTCGTCTTTATTAGTCCCTAGATCACTGAGGAGATCAAAGGGTCCAACCGAATCTCCTGATGAGGGTTACCTGAGGTGCTAATGGGACTAGATTGAGTGGTTCTGGCATTGTGAGGAGCAGCCAACAGAAAGAGGAAAGGAGATACACAGGAAGAAGGGAGGACTGTTCATGGAAGGAAAGAATGAGACAGCAAGGGTATTATTTTCTGGGGTTGGGGACCATGCGTTAAGAGTTACCCCTGTGAATACTGCCAACTTAGTCCTTCATACTTAGTACAAGTGTTTGTATTAAACAACAACAACCCCCCCCCAAAAAATTTATACACTGTGTCCCATCTATGGAATTTGGAGAAAAAGAAAAAAGGTAGAAACAAAACAAACAGGGGAAAAAAATTAAAGAAAAAGCACATCAAAATTTAAATGGCAGGAGTATAGGAATTTTTAAAACCATCAACAAAACTTAAAGCTGTAAGATACTTGTCCTAAGGAAATAATTTTTTAAAGGGCTAAGACTTCCAGCATGAAAATATTTGTTATAAGAATGGACAGTTATAGTTTTGAAACATGGTTAACTAAAATATTCCATAAGGAAGCACAGAACCGGGCAACAAGGGTGGCTTAGTGGGTTAAGCCTCTGCCTTCAGCTCAGGTCATGATCTCAGGGTCCTGGGATCGAGCCCCGCATCAGGCTCTCTGCTCAGCAGGGAGTCTGCTGCCTGCCCTCCCAACCCCACTCTTGGCCTACTCGTGATCCCTGTCAAATAAATAAAATAAAATAAAATATTTAAAAAAGGAAGCACAGAACCTGGAGAGAACAGAAAGCTTACCAAATGAGAACATTTGCCCACAGTGAGGCAAAGTCCAGTATCTTCTGTAGGAAGATCAGACTCTGGGTTCAGATAGTTGGTATGACAGCAAGTGCTCTAGACACCAAACTAAAACAGTGTTTTCTTTTGTTTTGTTTTTTGATTAAAAAAAAAAATCAATAACCTCCTATACTTATTTTCTCTCACTTTAAAAAAATACTGAGACCAAGGAAAAAGGTGAAAAGGGACAAAATTAAGAACAAGAGTGGGGAAAATTTAACCCCCAACCAAACATGGCACCTGCAGTACCACAGAGCATTCGTGGTAACAGTAAACACAGACTTTAGAAAGTTATCTGTGGTGAGCATGCCGTACTACAACAGGAACACACCTGTTGTAGCAGAGTGTTTAATAGGCTCCTTACCAAAACTATCAGAATTACATGGAGAGGATATCTAGAATCTTATCTCACTCATTCTGATATACTTTACCTAGAAATTGTTCTGCTGCTTATTAAGCCACTGTCAAATCCCGCCTTGCATAACTTTTGTGACATTGGAGTTAACTGCACAGCAGGATTTTGCCAAAAAGCAGAGCCTTTATGCCGGGCTCCAACAAGATGGGTAGCTGGAGTGTGGCACAAAGATGGGGAGGGACTGGCTCTTCCCTCTTTCCATCAGAGATGTCCCAGAAACACTTCCCACCCAGGCAACAGTAACTTGTCCAGTAGCAGCAGCAGCAGACACTCTGGTTTTACAATTTTCCAACAATCCTGGAACCAGTACCCTCAAGCTCCCCTAAAGATCAGCATCAGCCTTTCAGCAACCTTGCCTGAGAAGTTCAGGTCTGACCCTACAGGCCTTTCTCCAACCCCAGAGACCCCAACTACCCAAGGCCCTCCCTGTGGGTCAGAGTGCAGTTTCAGGAGTCTTTTTCTCTAAGTCTCTTAATTATAATCCCAACCACTTCTATTTGTTCTACTAGCCCTGGATGCCATAGCTGCTACCTGCAGTTACTACCTCAGGGACACCAGTTTTTCCTTTCCGATGTCTCAGTTCTCCAGTATCTGGCTTAACACTTCTTAATTCAGAAATCCTGTTAAAATAATACAAACCAAGGTTGCCTTAATGTTTTCCTGTCTTGAAAGCCCATCTATAAAAGAAAGGGTTTCTCAAATTGACTTTCAAATAATTTTAAAACTAATTTTTACAGAGAACGATATAACATGTTCCAGATAATAGTAACAGAAAACTAGAACAGGGTTTTCTGTGTTTCCCCCACACACAAGTCAATGAAATATAAGAGGGAGAAATTTACATGATATGAATTAATGGCAAAATGAGACCATAAACCAAAATATTCCCTCATTCGTTTCTTCATTCTATAAATACTCACCAAATGCACAAACATTTGAGAAATATCAGCAAACAAGAACAAAATGGTTTTCACTGGCACAGAGTCTAGCAAAACAGAGTTCAATGCATGTATCACTAAAATTATAAAGGGACTGTGAAGAAAAATAAATTATGATAAACAGGTTGTATGTGTTTCCTATTTGTTTTGTAACAAATCACGACAAACTTGATGGTTAAAAAAATAAAAATTTGCTATCTTACAGTTTTGTAGGTCAGACGTCTCCTGTGGCTTTCAAGAGCTGAAATTAAGATGTTGGCAAGGCTCCACTCCTTTGGGAGGCTCTAGGGGAGAACTCCCTTTCTTGCCTTCTGCATCTTCTAAGAGCTACCTACCTTCTTCAGTTTGAGGTTCCCTCCATTTCGCAGCCCAGCAAGGGCAGCCTGAATTCCTCTCGCAATGGCCCTGAGCATGTTTTCCTCCTTCCACTTTTATAGGATCGTGATTACATCAGGTTCACCTGGATACTTCAGGGTACTCTCCTTAGCTAGGGTCAGCTGATTCATAACCTTAATTCCTTATTGCCATAATATCAGCATATTCACAGGTTTTGGTAATTAGGATGTGGCCCTTATGGGGAGATTCTAGTCTGCTACCACACAGGTGAACCAAGCTGTTTCTTGAGATCATCAGTTGGATCGAAGTTGGGAGTAGAATGACATTTTTGAAAATATCCCTGAGCCAACAGAGAACACAGTACATTCAATAAGATAATAGAAGGACAGTAAAGCTCAAGCAGACAGTAAGTAGGAGAACAGGGTAAAATGAGGATGAGAAGTTAGCACCAGATCCAACTGGCTTAGAAATAGTTCATGATTTTTATTATATAGGTAATAGGAAAACTAAGAATAAATTTAAGCAACAGAGTGGCATGATTTTATCTGTTTCAAGAAGACTGCTTTGATTTCAGCAGGGAGAACGGATTTGAAAGGCAGAGGAACGTCTAAGGGGATTGTTGCAGTGCCTGGGTAAGAAAGGTGTCGAGAGAGAGAGAGAGAGAGAGAACTGATTTGGTTTGAGAGAGATTTTAGAGTGACAATCAACAGGAAACAGTATTTCTTTTTTATTTAGAACATCATTTTACAGAGGTATAATCAATATACAATATTATATTAGTTTAAGGTATACAAGGCATTGATTCAAAAATTCTTTACATTACTAAATGCTCACCACCATAGTGTGGCCATCATCTGTCACCAAACAGTGTTATTATAATATTATTGATTACATTCCCTCTATTGTATTTTAAATCTCCATAACTTATTTATTTTATAACTGGAAGTCTGTACTTTTTAATCCTCTTTATCTCTTTCACCCATCCCTTTATCCACCTATACTCTAGCAACCCATCAGTCCGTTCTCTGAAAGAGTCTGGTTTCTTTCTTTTCTTTCCTTCTTTCTTTTTTTTTTTTCTCCTTTTAAAAAAAAATTTTTTTAATTCTTTCTTTCTTTGTTTCTTGGTTTTTCATTTGTTTTCTTTTTTAGATTCCAAATGTAAGTGAAATCATATGATGTTTGGCTTTCTCATTCTGACTCATTTCACTTAGCATACTCACCAGGTCCATCCACGTTATGATGACTTTTTAATTAGGCATTGAATCCAATGTTTCTGGCACAAGTACTCAGGCCCATTTGGTGAGGCTCACAAATAAAGGGGCAAGTATGATGGTGGGGAATGATTAGTTTCTTTCAAACCTTTTGAATAACTAAACATGATGTCTACCAATAGGTGGCTGAGATGGTGTTGACTAAATGTGTTAAGAATTCAATATAGGGGATGCCTGGGTGGCTCAGTCAGTTAAGCGGCTGCCTTCGGCTCAGGTCATGATCCCAGCGACCTGGGATCGAGTCCCACATCCGGCTCCTTGCTCGGCGGAGAGCCTGCTTCTCTCTGCCTCTGTCTACTACTCTGTCTGCCCGTGCTCGCACTCTCTCTTTCTCTCTCTAACAAATAAATAAATAAAATCTTAAAAAAAAAAAAAAGAAAGAAATCAATATAGGATGGGCACAAGTCAAGAGAAACTATGGAAACAAAGACATCACCTAGAATAGTGTTTCTCCACTAGGGGGTATTTTGCTGGGATTTTGCTTCTGAGATCACATCTGACAAAGTAGATGTCTTTAGTTATCACAAGTGGGGGGAAGTCATGGCTGTTTAACATCCTCTAATACACAGAACAGCCCCCCACAAAAAGATAATTATCTAGTTCAAAATGTCAATAGTGCTAAGATTGAGAAACCTCACCTAGAGAAACAGCAAAGTCTAAGAAGAAAGATAATCAAAGATAGAACCCTGAGACTTTCCATTATTTAACATTTTTTAAAAGATTTTATTTACTTATTATTTAGAGTGTGCACTGGAGAACACCAGCAAGGGGAGGAGCAGAGTGGGAGAGGGAAAGAATCTTAAGCAGACTCTGTGCTGAACACAGATCCCTATATGGGGCTCCATCTCACAATCCTAAGATCATGCTTGAAATCAAGAGTTGGACACTTAACACTGAGCCACCCACATATCCCTTTAATGGTTTTGATTAAATAAAAACTGTGGTAAAGGAGCAGCCAAAGAGATGAAGAATTCAATACAATGTAGTATTATATATTTCTTAGTAAGTCATCAACCTCAAATATTTGCAGAGTGAAAAAGTATAATGACAAGTGAAAAGGAGTGTTTAATTTGGCTATATGGAAATCATTGCCGACCTTTGGAAAAATGCCTTCAACAGAGAAGTGAGGACCGGAAACATATTGGTATAGTCTGGGAAGTGAATCAAATATAAGAACATGGAAAACACTTGAGAATTCTTATTTTGATTGAGAAGAAAGAGAGCTGTTAATAGAGGTGTATGTGGACAAAAGGTTGTTTTGTTTTGGTGTGGTTTTGATTTTGCTTCCCTCTTAGAATCTTAAAGGTTCAACAAATGTTAATGGAAGGGAGCAAACAGAAACACAGGTATGGACTTAAAGAGAGTTATGTTTCTTAAAAACAGTTAAGTTTCTTAAAAATAAAAGAGAAGATCCATTCACTCATTCATTCATTCATTTACCTAATAATTTATTTATCCAAATGTTTACTGAATACCTCCTGAATGTCTTCTTGGAAAAGCTGAACTTAAATGGGAGAGGGACTTCCTCCACTGTAACAGGAGGAGAGAAGAAACTAACGTGGAGATTGGATGGTGTGTATTTTTATCAGGACTTAGAGATCTTTTCATTCCAGTTTTGGTGCTTTTGCTCTCACTGTCTACAGAGTTAAAATGTTTCATTATGATGTTTTGACAGGGAAACACTAGGAGATATGATACAGAAGAGACTATCATAACAGCTTTTGATACAAGTAGGAATTATTTTATTTTAACATTGTATGAAATCAAATATACATGCAGAGCTTATGAAGCATTAAAAATTTGTCCTAGATTGCATAACCTAGGTAAATATCACAATTGGTAATAACTTTTTTCAGTATTATAATGTAGAAACCTAAGGCTACAAAATTTTCAGTTTTGCTGATTTTGTAGCAGCATTCCAAATAGTCCAGAGAGAGAGAGAGAGATACATATATGCAGATATAGACATTTAACCACAAGTGAAGAGTTTTTAGATTCAAAACAAAGGTTGTTTTATAATGTTTCTATTTATATTAAAAATTCCTGGGAGAAACAATTAAGAGAAAACACTTGTTTTGCATAATTGATGTTTTATAGGTATCTAGGAAAGTTGAACAATTAGACCCTAGGGGCTCCATCAATGATTCATCACCATCTGGAATACAAAATTCTACCTACTGTTATGGTTTGTGTTTCTTCGACTAGAGTGGCAGATGTTAACTTTTTGTTGTGGTTGTTCTGTAGATATTCTCAAAGCACATGCATGAGATGCAATGCAGGATCAGAACTGACCCCAGTCTCTTCTATGGATATTATAAAGGGAACATAGATTATTCCTCCAGGAAGAGGAATTACAGAATAATAAAACAAAATTATAGATTTTAGGTGACCATCAAAAATATGTTCCTCAAGGAAATCCTACCATGTTGCTACAACATGGATAGACATTGAAGGCATTAACCTAAGTGACATAAATCAGACAGAGAAAAGAGAAAAGACAAATATTGCATGAGCTCATTTATATGTAGAATACAAAAAAAAAAAAAAAATCATGGAAAAAAATATCAAACTGTGGTGACCAAAGGCAGAGGGTGGAGGGACAGGAAAATGAAGAATGTGGTCAAAAAGTTTATAAAAAATAAAAAATTAAATTAAAAAAAAAAAAAAAAGGTACAAATGTCCATATATATGATAAATAAATACAGTTGACCCTTAAACAATGTGGTGGTTAGGAGTGTCAAACCCACACATAGTCAAACATTTGCATGTAACTTGACTCCCCTAAAACTTAACTATTAATAGTCTATTGTTCACCAGAAGTTTTACTGATAATAAAGTCAATTAACACATATTTTCTATGTTATATGTATTATATACTGTATTCTTAAAATACAGTAAGCTAGAGAAAAAAAATATCATTAAGAAAATCATAAGGAGGAGAATCAGTGCTGGACTGTCTCTAAAAAAAACCTCCTTCTGCAAGTGGACTTCCACAGTTCAAACCCATGTTGTTCAAGGGTGAACTGTACTAGGGATGTGATGTCAAGCAGGATGACTGTAGCTGTAGCTTCTATATAATACATAGAAATGTTGTCGAGAGAGTAAATCCTAAGAGTTCTCATCACAAGGAGAATTTTTTTTTTCTTTTTCCTTTCCTTTCTTTTTTTTGGATCTATACGAGAAGATGGATGTTAGCTGAAACTATTGTGATAATCATTTTACAACGTATGTAATCAAGTGTCATTGCATCATTTACCTCATACAACAATGGGTATCAATTACTGTTCTATGAGACTAATAAAAAGTAAAATAAAATAAAAACAAGTCCAGTTAAGAGTGGGCTTTGGTCTCCAATGAGTTTGATAAGAAGAAATTGCCTTGTAGATATTCAGTTCTTAGGGCCAATTTAAAACTCAACTCTAACCATTCTACTATTCTGTGATTTCCCTTGCCCTCTATACCTATATCTCTTTTTTACTCTATGATTCTTTGTCTTAAGATATCTTTTTTTTGTTCAAACTTTGATGTTGAATAACTTCTTAAAAATTAATAAGCTCTGGTGCCTAGCACAAGGGCAGAGAATAATATATAGTTAGGACAGTATTGCCAAATAGAGGCATTTGGACTTTAAAGTGTTTTATGTTTTATACAGCAGTGAAAGAAAATGTTTTCAGCAAAATATCGGGTTCTCTAGAAAAGAGCTATGAAAGAAGTTCGAGGAAACATCTGGTTTTAAATAGTATAAAGCTAAACTTCAGATTTCCTCAGGCAGAAAAAAAGTGTGGAGATTGTACGCAGACTTGTGTATCAGACCACAGTGCTTTTCTTTATCTTTATGGTTGATAATATAGTTCTAAAAGAAGCAGAAGAAGAGAAGAGAAGCTTGAAACAGCAAAGCTTACCTTTTCTCTTATTAATTCAAAGTAGGAAATATCCAGTCTCCTCTGTTGAAAAGAACAATCAAAGGCCACTTGTAAATTACTTTTAAGAACCATCTGAGACAAGTCGCCCAAATTCCTATAATAAATATGGTCATGGACCAGCTCTAAGACATGTTCTTTCCAAATCAGAAGAATTATAGTAAGTTAGGATTATTGGAAGTCTATTTCTATAGAGAAGGAAACTGGGGAGGCAATTAGTTTAGAAAGCTGGAAGAAGGTACTTGTTTCAAAGTTATATTTGCACAGCAGACAAGCTATTTTTACTAAACTTATAGATTACATTGTAGTGCTTTGGCGTGGGTGAGAATGATGGAAATTATGTGAAAGAGGAACCATTCCCTTACAACCCACTCCTTGGCTTTAACACCATTGAAACCTTATGGCAAGTCATAGACACAGTTGTTCAATATAAAGATTCCTATTAAGCCAGAGGGGTTTACCAAGCATTGCATGTTTTTCCTACATTACATAACCTTTTTGAATACCAAGTTATTTTATGACCATACCAAGATTAATTCAGAGAAAAAAAATGTTTACTTTAAAATGGCAAAATGAAGCCGAATCTCTCATTGTTGTTTGTTTATTTGTTTGTTTTTGGTTTTTTTAACCTAATTTTCCTTGATTTTGGAAAATTGAAATAATCTACAAAAAGCTGTAGTCAAAAAAACTTTGTTTCAATCTAAAATAGGTGCTTTGAAAATATAGAAGTACAGAGTGGTGATTTTAAGTTCTAGCCTTACATTCATTAAAATCACGTGGGGAGGGGCGCCTGGGTGGCTCAGTGGGTTAAAGCCTCTGCCATTGGCTCAGGTCATGATCCCAGGGGTCATGGAATTCAGTCCCAAATCATGTTCTCTGCTCAGCAGGGAGCCTGCTTCCCCTACTCTTTCTCTGCCTGCCTCTCTGCCTACGTGTCATCTCTGTCTGCCAAATAAATAAAATTAAAAAAAAAAATCACCTGGGGAATTTTTTTTTTTTAAAGATTTCATTTATTTATTTGACAGAGAGAGAGCACATGCAGGCAGAGAGGCAGGCAGAGAGAGAGAGAGAGGAGGAAGCAGGCTCCCTGCTGAGCAGAGAGCCCGATGTGGGACTCTATCCCAGACCCTGAGATCATGACCTGAGCTGAAGGCAGCAGCTTAGCACACTGAGCCACCCAGGCGCCCACCTGAGGAAATTTTTAAAAGATTGAATGTTTAGGTTGGCCCCTAAAGATTCTGATTGAGTTGGTTGTGGTGGGGACTGGCCTATTATCAAAAACTTCCCTGTGGCTCTAATCTGCCGTCAGGGTTGAAAATGGCTGCCACAGAAAATTAGCCTCAAACCCTAACTATGAAAGTGAATTTTAGATTATATTTTGGAATACAAAGTGGATTACATAGTCATATCCTGGCAATTAAAAAAAATTCAAGAATTCATTTTAACAATTAGGAATTCAGGAAATTTGGAGGCATAGGTCAATATAACTCATGGAGAACACTGAAGACAACTTAATCTGCTAAAAGTCAATTCATCCTTCATATAGTTTCACTACAGAGCCGTTTCAAAAACAAAACAAAAACAAAAACCTAGTTATCTAAATGAAAACAAAATAATGATTTTTTTGAAACATCAAAATAAGTTACCAAAAAGTAAACTTTATTCTTAACTAAGGGGGAAATATTACAGCCAGATAATCTTCACTTAATACAGCATGTAAGAGCAGGGGTCAGAATCTGAAGCTAGTTACATCTGGTTCCAAAATTATGATAGCATGTTACTTACTAGCTTCTAGAGTTATCTCATCCTTTGTCAGGTAATTCTCTATCTAGAGGCCAGAGTTATCTTTTGTTAAAAAGACAAGGCAGGAGGAGTAAAAATCTAATATTCTTTTATTTTAAACCCTTCCCTTCCATAGTTACTCTTATGCCTAAAAGGTGGAATTTCAGTTTTGCAGGAGGGAAGACTTCTGAAGATCTTCACAACAATACCAATACACTTAACGTACTGAACGTTACACTTAAGAAACGGTTAATTTGGTAAATTTCATATTATGTGTGAAATTTAACACAATAAAAAACAATAACACACAATGAACACAATAAAAAACACAAAACAAAAATAACACAACAAAACAAAACAATAAAAATTTAAAAAGATTTTTTAAAAGATCAAATCTACCTACTTTATCATGACACAAAGAGTTTTTTCTAATATAACCTCAGTATGGCTCTTTCATTTGGGGATATTTTATATATAATGTTTTTGCTACACAAAAATGCTCACTCCTTTGTTAAAAAAAAAAACCACACACATTTTTTTGTTTCATTCTTGCACATATATTTTTGCCTTTGCTTGAAACTCACTCTCCTCTGTGACCATGTGGATAATTACCACCCATCAAGCCAAAATATCAGGCTTCTTTTTTTTTTTTTTTTAAGGGGGCTAGCAGGAAGACCTATGTAAACTATTGAAGAATGAATATTTTCATGGTGCTTATATAATGATTCTACAAAACTTGGTGATTCATGTATCTATTAGTCATTGAGAAACTATGTGTCTATTAAAGTGTGATCTCTACCATCTGAGACGTAATTACTGCCCCCCAAAATCATGTGATTTAGATGAGTAATTGAGATGCAGAAGCATGCTAATATCCATTATCTAATATTAAGTCCTTAAACATGTATTAGCAGATATAAGTGAAATTAGAGTCAGAAAGGGTGACACCAGTGTGCTCTCGGGTCTTTTGAGGAAGACTAAAAGGTAAGGACAATGTTTGCTCTATTCATTCCTCTGTCCCTAGTTGTTGGTGCCATGTCTTCATATTGGTTAGGAGCTCAATAAATATTTCTTGAGGGCATGAAAGAAAAGTAGCTATTAAAGGCATGGAAATTAGTTGGACATGACAGAATAGGTAGACTAGAGATAGGATAATAATCAAGCACAAAATGGCATGAATTCAAAATAACCTGTACCCTAGTTGAGCCAAAGACAGTGTTCATCTGATTACTATAATTAAAATAAGAACTATTTTCTTTTGTGCAAACCAATTCAAAAGAAAATGCAGGGGAAAAGAAAAAGATTAAGTATCTAAATAACAGTTACATTCTGCTAACCGTCCTGAAACTGTTACCTTATTTTGAGTTTATTGACTAAGGAAAAGAGCTTTTTCTGCTTCTTTTAACTTCTCTTGCTTCCTTTTTTCATTACCGGTCCTTCTCATCTGCAAAAAAGGCAATGAGTCCCAACACATACTTGAGGGAAAAAAAATATAGCTCAAGGAAATAAAATCTGCAAAAAGGCACCTAGGTATAGGTCAATTCTAAATCCAATAATATACAGCATAAAAAATAATTCTGATATTTCTCATAGAATTATCTTAATTTTCTATTGCTGCTATAACAAATTACCACACACTTAATGGCTTAAAATAATACAAATTTATTATCTTATAGTTCTGGAGGTCAAAAGTCCAAAATCAGTCTCCCTGGGCTAAAGTCAGGGGTCAGCAGAGCCTTGCTCCCTCTGGAGACTTTAGGGGAGAAGCCATTTTCTTGGCTTTCACGGCTTCTAAAAGTCACCCGCATTCCTCAGCTACTGGCCATTTCTTCCATCTTCAAAGTGCATCACCCCACTTCTCTTCTGCCATCATATTTCTTTTCTGAATGTAACTCTACTGCATCTCTTGTGATTATGTTGGATCCATCCAGATAATCCAGAATAATCTCCCCCATCTCAGGAGCCTTAATTTAATCTCATCTATCAAGTTGCTTTTGGAGTTTAATGTATTATATTTATTGGTGCCAAGGAGTATGACATGAACACCTTTGGGGGATCATTATTCAGTGTACAATACTTCTGATCAATTTTACTTAACGATTTGTATTTATATAACCTTTGGTTCATTTACTACTTTTCCCCACCAGCTGAGAAATCTGTCTATTGCATTTCTATCCTCTTTATATCTTCAGCTGTTCTGGTCATGAAGGGTGTCTAAGTCTCCCACACCTCCCTGCACCTGGGTATTTGTACTCTAACCCAGTTATCAGCTCTGGATTCAGTTCTTTGACAACTACACACAGGCTACTACTAGCATGTGCTTTCCTGAAATCCTCTCTGATCCTAGCAACTTAACCTCCAATTCATTCCCATGTCTTATCTTCTTTATGTATTTCTGAGGTATTATTGTGGATTGACCTTAGTCCAAGTATTAGCTTTACCATCTTAATACTATGTGACTTATCTGGATTTCACTGTAAAATGCGGATAATATTACCGACTTTATCAGACAATTTTGTGGATTAAACAGCTCAGAAACACATACAGAGTAGTTGTTCCATAAATATTAGTAGCCCTGTCTCTCATTTATTTTCATTCATTTTTAGACAGGAATCAGGTTAACTTGTAATTAATTTTAATGTCTTCTTTCACACCTTTCATTCAGCTGCATATTTAATCCTTAGGTGATACACCTATAGTCATTTTCAGCAAATAGCCATTCTGTAATGTGTAGCCATTCCATATATATATATATACTGATCATATTCATTAATCTATACAGCCTGTTTGTTGATAGAAAGAGCATTTTCTCACAGAAGAAAGTATAATTCAGGTTATCATCCTTCTTGTAATAAACAAGCATTAGCTACATTCTCTTGAGTTTCCCACATGACCTACAATAATGTGGACTCCTTTCCCTACTTTAAGTAGAGACTATTTGATTAAAAGATGTCATAGAAAAAAACAAACTTTTCTTAACTACTAGATAACTCCTGTTTCATCTCTTAAACTTGTGTTGAAGTAGCAATTGGAAACTTAAATATTGTTATTTCCAGGGTTTGCTCATACAGCTCTGTCTTTTATTTTTTTTTATTTTCCTCTGTTTCTCTTTCTCAGTGGAACTCACCTGTACCACTTAGGAGAAATGTGATTTTTTTTTTTTCCAAGTCTGTGCCAGGCTCCCTATTATCTGAGAATTAAAATCTGACTATAATTTATAATATAAAATATGATTTATAATATAAAATCTGACTAAAATTTGACGATAATTTCTCTCTACTTCCATTCCTTGTTTTCCAACTTCCCTTAATAATTCATCCCACCGTAACCACTTTCCTTCCCTTTGATTACTATTGAAAGTAAATATAATCTGACTAGGAGATAAGCATTACGGTTTTTTTGTTTTGTTTTGGTTTTGGTTTTGGTTTCTGATGGTTATCAAGGTCCCACTATGTACCAACCACAGCACTAAACAAACACCTCAAATGCTGACTGCCAAAGCCAACAGGAACTCCCAAACAGAATCCAGCAGGACAATATGGTACAATGTGGGAGCTCTGGAGAGGATAATTTTGTGGCCTTGGAGATAGAAAGAGTTGGAGAGTGATTAGGGCACTCTTCTAGAGAGTCAGGCAGAGGGATTCAATTATTAGGTGAAACGGGGTTATACCAAATCTCTAGGATCAGAAGGCAGGAGACAGGACAGGATGGCTGAAAGGCACAGTCCTTCTTCCCTCTCACAAGAGTATATTTTTCCTTATTACTGGACAGCACCCACAACTTAGTGTGTTGTGTGCACACAAGCCCAGGTGAGTATGTGTAACATCCAACAGAAGAAATTTTTACCACAACCTATGGTGTTTTTGCAAATAAAACTGTCATCAAGGGAAAACAGGATGCTAATATTAGCTGAGAGGTAAAAAATAGATACAATGCATGAACTAAATTAATACTACTTTTTTAAGGTAGTTTTTTTTTAAGGTAATTTTTTTAAAGTAATTTTTGAATTCTCTTTCTGATCTCTGTTGTTTTGTGAAACTGATGCCTGGATCTCTGTACTGCCCTCATCTTTGCATGTTACTGCAGCTGCAAAGTTGCAACTTTAAATCATCAACTTTGGAAATATATTTCTTCTAATGAGATTTTCTTTCTTCAGTTTCTAAATGGCATTACCAACTATCAGTGTAATGAAACTACCCACTCCCAGAAAGGAAGGGATTTTACTTAGATTTATTTAATGGTTTATTATTTATTCCCACAGCTGTATGCATACAGTGTTTCTGTCATCGTGAAAATACAAGAAACCCATGTGTTTTCAGCGCCAGCCAGAGAAATCAACTGAAGCAAGACCTCATCTCACCCTGGATAAATCCTCCCATTCTCCTATAGGGTCCCAGGATGACTCACCCAGTCTTCTTGGAGTCATTTTGTTTCTGCCCTGTAGCTATAGATGATGATATCTTCACCTTGTCTCCCCAAAGCCTTAGATCTGCTGCCCCTTGGTGGTTGACTGGTGATAAAGGGAGACCTCAGGACAACATTGGTCTTGGCTTGGATTTCATATAAGTCCTTCATGGTCTTTCCTTTGCTATATGCCTCAGTTTTTTCTTTCACAATCTACTCTGTCTTAGCTGAAGCACATTACATGGTTTACAAAACAATGAAATTGGATGTTGGGTTCCCTGAGTCCATTTTTTTTCACACAGATTTTCACACAGCTTCTCTTCCCAAACTCTTAAAAATAATAATAATAAATAACACATTGGGCTTTTCTTTTTCTCCAACATGCAAAATTAAGTCAGAGTTCTAAGTTTATTCACAGAATTAGGCTCCCTTGGAAACACTTGCTATACACATATGATAGGAACAGATTATATATATATATGGAATGGATTTGATTTTACTACTGATCAGAATATATGGAATGGATTCCATTCTATATATGGAATGGAGTCCATTCCATATATAGAATGGAATAGAATAGAATATATATAGAATGGAATGGAATGGAATCCATTCCATATATATATGTATTCTGATCAGTAGTAAAATCTGAACTTTCCATACCATGATCAGAGGTCTCTATATCAGTCAGAACTCTCCAAAGAAGCAGAAACAATAGAATATATGTGTACCCATACATTTTGAAAGACAGACAGATGGCTAGGACTAGGCTTATCTGTATCTGTCTGGTTTATCTATATGTCCCTCTAGAGAGATTTCAGGGAATTGGCTTATGCAATTATAGAAGATGACAAATCTCAATAATCAGCAAGTTGGAGACCCAAAGGTAGCTGATGGTGTAGTTACAGTCTGAATACCAGCAAGCTCAAGAACCAGGAAGGGCTGATGTTTCAGTGTGATCCTGAAAACAGGACGAAATGATGTGTGAGCTCAAGACAGTGAGGCAGGAGTGGTTTCTTCCAACTCACACCAAAGTTGGCCTCTTCATCCCATTCAAGACTTCAGCTGAATGGATGAGGCCCACCTACATGAGGATGTGCAATCTGCTTTATTCAGTCTACCAATTCAAATGTTAATCTCATCCAGAAACACCCTCACAGACACACTCAGAATAATGTTTGACCAAATATTTGGATACTTTGTAGCCCAGACAACTAGACATATAAAATTAACCACTATAGTCTCCTATTACAGTGGACCAGTCTGAAAGCCAAGTAAAACAAAACAAAACAAAAAAGTCAGTTCTGGTCCTAGCTGTGAAATCTTATACACACCACTTCCTCTCTCATCCTCCTGCATCTGCCTGATAGACAGTAATGTAAAACAGTTATATCACATCGAGTATGTATAATAACTGTCTCCTATTCTCACAGCAGACAAAATCACATTTTATTGTCACAACTCTGAGCCTGAAATTTTTTTTAACGTGTTGAAGAGGAAGCCTTAGAATCAGAGAGGTTAAATAATTTAGATAATTTCAAAGACTGACTTATATTCTAGAATTTTCTCTTCCAAATTTTCAGCTAAGGAAAAAGAAAACTGATTTGGAGTCTGCTACAAACCCTCACCTGCAAGGGGGACCACAAGAACATACTGGCATCTCCAGTTCCATGGTCATGATAATCTGGAAGAGTAAGTGAAGGTTTTGGGGAATACTTTATTTTTAGACTTTCTTTCCCCCATAATATACAAAATGGAAGGGAAGCTCGTTTAGTAAAAGAGCAAGTTTGTGCCACTTTCATTATTGGTCTTTATTAGTTTCATAGTACTGATTCCTACAAAGTATAATGCAATTTATCTTTTTCAGTAGCTGTGCTCATAGCCGTGCTGAGCATTGTAATGTAATCGTATTTAAAAATTATTAGACTGACATAATATTAATGAACAATTTTCATATGGGCATAGAGGCGTTGGCTTCATAATCCATAATCCATCGTATCTACTGACTACTCTCACATGCTTCACTTTCTATCTTTTATAAACACACTACCCCAAATCAGCAGAAAATGGAATTATCACAGACTGATGCCTTTATACCTTCATTCGTATCATAGTGGGTCCTCAACAATCTCTCTGAAAATCCCTCCATTTACCTTTGAATAACCACAAAAGTCTATCTCACATGTTCTTCACAGATTACCTACAATACCACCATTTGACACAGAATTAAAATAAAATATGCAACCATCCTTAACAAATATGTATGCAAGTGATTTAGTGAAAAGAGAATGTCAATGTTTTAAGAAATAATATTTCAAAATTCCATTTCATTGGTCTATTATCATAAACATATCTGGACTATGACCCCTTCTCTTAAACATTATTGCAATTATCCTCACCGAAGCCACAAGTATCTCTCATGCAGATTTTTGCCAGAGCCTTCTAACTGGTTTCCCATTTTTCTGTCCTTCCTTTGATAGGCAATTCTCAAAACAGCAGCTACTATGACACTGTTAGTTTCCCAGTGAAACTATGCCTCTCATCTTCTCAAAAGCTGCTGCAGATTCACCCCTTTACTCAGTCAATGGCAAGGGCCAGCAGGCTTGGCTGCCCGGTGACATCTTTAAGCTGGGGTGCTGTCCTTTTCCTTTCCCTCTCTCAAGCCACTTCGGCCTCACTGCCCTCCCTTCAACACAACAGGCACATTGCACATCCTGGTTTGGCACTCAGCCTGAAACGCCAGGAATCCAGAAGGCTCATCTCCTTCAGTGTAAACCCTCTCAGTGCAGGCTAGTTTAACTTTTTCAAGCCATGTCAAGCAGTCACACTTCTCCATGCTCATTTTTCCCTGTTCTACTTTTGCCTCCATTGTACATACTGACTCCTGACAGACTATATGATTTAATTGCTCTGTTTAGGTTGTAGGCTCCACAAAGGCAGAAATTTTTCTGTTTTGTTCATTCCTATATCCCTATTATCCAAAGGAGTGCCTGAAACAACATAGGCTTTTAATAAATATGTGTCGAATGGATGAATGAAACAAACAGGAAAAGGTAGGGACTGTTATTGAATTACTCAAATATTGTCTAGCTATTACGGATTCTGAGTTTTACTGGTTAGGCTTGCATAGGAATGGAAGCCATGGAAAGGTCTTAGCAGCTAGATGGGTTCTGTTCTATTGCTTGGGCTCCAAATGTCTTTTTGGCTCATGTGACTCACATGGTTACAAGAATGCAATCATTCCACAGTTCTCTCATTGTTACCTTACCTGATTCTTCACAATAATTTTTCTGACCTTTATATGTGCCCTGGATATGCTGAATTAACATTTTGTATTTTTATTGACTGAATCTAATAAGTTTTAAATCACACTCTTTATGTTCTGTTCTGTATTATCAAAACATGCTTGAATCTTTATCCAAAAACATAAAAATTTTAAAACCTTGGACAGAATATTAAACTTCTCTAACTTCAATTTTTTCTACTTTTAAACCAAAATAATAGCTATGTTTCAGAATTTCCTTTAGATATAAATAATATGTACTGAGAAACATTTTGTAAAGTCTTATCAAAGGCAGTATTATTTTTTTATTGAAATTGGCTCCTCTCCTGGGATATGCCATGGACTGGAAGGAAAATCAATGAGGACTGTAGTTTGCATGTACCATTAATATTTTAGCTTTGCTCTTTTTTACCCAAAGAGAGAACAAGGCTCATAATAGCCAAATATGTTAAACTCTCAAAAACAATTCAAAAGAGCTAACGTCTCTTGAAACTTCAAACAGTATACAGTATTTCTTATATTATCTATGATGACTTTGAGTATAGTAAAGCTAACTTATTTAATCATCAGCCACTACAGCGTGAAATTCACTAGGTATTTTCCCTTAATGAAAAATGAGATTTGATCATGGTAAAACAAATGAATGTAAATTACAGAATTATATCCCTAGTTGGCTGTGTTGTTCGTGTGTGTGTGTGTGTGTGTGTGTGTGTGTGTGTTTTAGATATCTCCAAGGCAAACGTGACTTATAAAAGAATTGAAAACAGGGGCGCCTGGGTGGCTCAGTGAGTTATAGCCTCTGCCTTCATGATCCCAGGGTCCTGGGATCGAGCCCTGCATCAGGCTCTCTGCTCAGTGGGAAACCTGCTTCCTCCTCTCTCTCTCTCTCTCTCTCTCTGCCTACCTCTCTGCCTACTTGTGATCTCTCTATAAATAAATAAAATCTTTAAAAAAAGAGAGAGAGAATTGAAAACATATTACTTTATAAGAGCTAAATTGTATAATCAAGTAAGAATACTAAATTTACAACAACATAGGAATTACCATAGAAAAGGAAAGATGGAGTTATTTTGCATGATTTTTTTCAACAAGTGCATTTTTTTTGTAAACATTGCCATCCAGGGTATTTCCTTTAGTTTCCAAATTATTAGAATTATTTGTTTTACATAAATAAATTTTCTAATTATTTTAAACATTATTTTAAGATTTAAATCTACTAGAAAAAAATATACCCTTAAAAGCCATTTAAAAATATTTCTAGGGACACTTGGGTGACACTTTCACAGTTAAGCATCTGCCTTCAGCTCAGGTCCTCTATCCTGGGTCTTGGGATAGAGTCCCACATTGAGCTCCTTACTCAGTGGAGACTCTCTTTTTCCCTCTACCTGCTGCTCCCCCTGCTTCTGTGATCTTTCCCTCCCACACAAATAAATAAAATCTTTTAAAAATGAAGCAGAGAAATCAGAGTGGGAGATGAACCACAAAAGACTATAGACTCCAGGAAATAAAAGGAGAGTTTTAGAAGGGAGGAGGGTGGGGGATGGGTGAGTCTGGTGATGGGTACTAAGGAGGGCACCGACTGCCTGGGGCACTGGGTGTTATATGCATATACTGAATCATGGAACACTGCACCAAAAAGTAATGATGTATTGTATGGTGACTAACATAACACAATAAAAAATAAATAAAAATCAAATAAATAAATAATAAAAAAGTTTTCTAAAATACATAACATTTATACGGATTTTTGTCTAAATAAAATGAACATATCATGGTAAATTAGGATATATGCA
Organism: Mustela nigripes; assembly: GCF_022355385.1. Taxonomy (NCBI): domain Eukaryota; kingdom Metazoa; phylum Chordata; class Mammalia; order Carnivora; family Mustelidae; genus Mustela; species Mustela nigripes. The sequence continues at coordinate 55,726,671 of NC_081561.1, forward strand.
TAAATGTATAAAATCATCAAAAAGAGGAAAACTCAGTTTGTGACACATTATTTATTCTTCTTGAATTTTAATGTCCTTATCTATAAGAGAGAGAGAACAATTTTTACCTTACAAGATTCACATTGGCTTAAATGTGATGTGTATGTGTGTGAGTGTGTAGGCTTTTTGCTACCATGCTAAATGTTGATTAAATTTCTCAACCACAATCTTGTCAACACATTTAGTTCCTTTTACCAATATTCCAAATTTCAAACAACACCTAATCCATTTCCTTTTTTTTTTTTAAGATTTTATTTATTTATTTGACAGACAGAGATCACATGTAGCCAGAGAGGCAGGCAGAGAGAGAGAGGGAGAAGAAGGCTCCCTGCCCAGTAGAGAGCCCGATGCAGGGCTCAATACCAGGACCCTGGGATCATGACCTGAGCCAAAGGCAGAAGCTTTAACCCACTGAGCACCCCAGTTACCCCACCTAATTTCTCATTTTCATATGCAAAATTTTAAAAATGAAACTTAAGATTTTATATATTGGTTTAATGATAATTCTAAAAAACATCTAGAGTATTTGATAAAAACACAGGCAGTGAAGATCAATTTTCTGGAATGACTGACTTGTTTTATGATTACTCTGAACAATAAGAAAATCTGAAAAAAAAATAAATAATGGGGAAAACCACCTGGCTTTAGGTATTAGAGAGCAACAAACTAAAAATTTATTATAGGGTCAAGATTTTGAAGAGGAAAGCTAAGTGGGTAAGCTGAGCATGTATAATGATGTTTTCCCCTTACAATTTCAAAAGTAAAAGACAAGGAACTGGGAAAAGGAGCATAACCTTTGGCAATGTTAAGGATAAGGGAAAACAAATTAAATTTTAGGGCTCACCAAGAGGACAGAACAAACCATTCCTCAAAAGAAACTTATCTTTGAGCAACTTCACCCATGATTGAAATAAGATTATTGTTCACAAATAGACTTCCTTCTAAAATCAAATGTAAATTTTTATGTAGAAAAATCATGTCATTTAAAGCCTTGATTTATTTCTAAAATTTTTCACTCACAGTGTCAACAGCATAAACAAAATTAATTAGGCATACAGAAAGAAAACAATTTCAAAAAAAAAAAACAGCAAAAAGAAAAAAGGAATAAAAACACAGGATATAAAGCACACTGTAATCATCAGACATGGGCTTCAAAATAAGTTGATTAATAGGTTCATAAATTTAAATGACCAGATAAAGAAATTTGGCACATAATTTAAAACTATAGAAAGGATGAAATGGAAATTCTAGAAATTAAAAGTAAAATTAGAATAATTTGAAAATTCTCCAAATAGATTTAAGAGAGATTAGATAAACTAAAGATAAAATTTAGGAACTGGTAGACAGGCCAGAACAAAATCTTCAAACTGAAGGATGAAAATACTAAGAAATTCAAAACATGGAGCAATTCATTAAAGGCATACAGAAAATAGCAAAAGCCCCAATGTGCATTTAATTTGTCAGAAATAGAAGAGTAAGAGAAGAAGGCAGAAGCAAGGTTAGTTTTTGGTTTTCAGCATCCAATTTTGATGCGTAGGTTTGTTTTTGTTTATATTTACTATACTCAGGTTTTTAATATTTCTTATATCTGTAGCTGAAGTGAAGGACTTTAGTCTGTTTTGGAAATTTCTGGGTTATTGTCATTTTAATAATTAAGATGAATGAAAGACACTTATGAGACAAATAAAATCTAAGAGGATTTGGCAGTAGTATATTAGTATTAAAGGAAATAAAGAAGGCAGATGAATAATCATTCCCAATAGAAACACAAGATGTAGAAAAAAAACAAGGAGCAACATCTAGGAAAAACACTTGGGCAACTCTAAATGAATACTGATTATATGAAACAATATTATACTATCTTACAAGGCTTAAACTTATATGGAATTAAAATACTTGACAAAAAATAGGACAGAAACCTGAAGGGATAAACTGAATTAATGTTTTAAGTTTTTAGTTTTGTTTGGTGATTGAACAATGTCATTTACCTTAATTTAATCCTTAAGGAAGGGATTACTACGATCATCCTTGGGCTAACTATCGTAAAACAGTAATATCAAGTGTCACAAGCTAATAAGAGAGCAAAAGTGTTAATTACAATAATAACAACAAAATTGGGTGCCTGGGTGGCTCAGTGGGTTAAGCATCTAACTCCTGGTTTTGGCTCCGGTCATGATCTCATGGTTGTGGGATCAAGAACCTGCATTGGGCTTTGTGCTCGTGCAGTTTGCTTCAGGTTCTTTCTCCCTCTCCCTCTGCCCTTCCCCACTTACTCTCTCTCTCTCTCTAAAATGAATAAATAAAAATCTTTTGAAAAATGTTACTTAAACTAAAAAAAAAAAGGGCAAAGAAAGAGAGAATAATACATAGAATGGTTAAGACAAATGAAAGCTGAAGGTGGTAAAGTGAAACATCAAATAATTGAATCACATGTCAATAAAATAAATATGTTAACTAAAAGACAAAGATGCCAAGATGAGATTTTAAAAAATAATTGCTGTCATCTAAAATATGTGGAATGTTTGAGAGTATATATAGATGGAAAAAACAAACAAAAACACAAAATTAGCCTGATGGAGCAACATTAGCTGTAGACCTTAAGACACTTATTATAAATGATAATTGATAATGATAATAATGATAATGATATGATGAAACTGACCATATGCCAGAAAAATACACCAATTCTAAATATGTAGGTACTAACATAGCTTCAAAATAAAAAGAAATATTTACAGAACTAAAAGGAAAAATAAACATAAAGTCATAATGATATCAAGATATTTAAATATACTAGCCTTAATAACTTATCTGAAAAGCCTCCAAAAAAATCAAGAAAATTTGAATATTTGAGCAAAACTAAAACTTAGTCATATGTAGAACTCTCTTAAAAAGTGCAAAAGTACAATATGTGCCTTTTTTCCAAGTGTACCTAGAACAGTTACCAAAATTGACCATGGTTGCTCTATAAGGTGAGTCTCAACAAATTTAAATAGATTGAACTCATATGTAGCATATTCCTCTGAACACTGAAAAATTAAGCTAGAAATCAATAATAAAAGAATAATAAGAAAGTTCTCAAATGTTTCACAGTTAAGAAACAATTCTTTAAAAGCAAATAAGAAAACTAAATACAAAATCACTATGTAAATCAAACAGAAAGACAATGGAAAGACGATGTCAAAACCTGTAATATTCAGCTATTATCTACATGGATAGGAATTTGAAACATTCAATTTATATTTTAGAAAAGAAAGCTAAAACTCAATGACTAAAATGTCTACAGTAAAAATTGAGAAAAAATAAAGTTAATAAAGTTTTTTTGCATTTAACTAAATACAAAGAAATAAAAAGGAGGAGATTAAATTAAACACATATATGTATTTTAAAGTTTCGTTTATTAGTCTTCTCAGTCTGGCATAACATAGCACCACAGACTGACTGGATTAAACAACAGAAGTTTATTTTCTTACAGTTTTGGAGAATAGGAATCCAAGATTAAGGTTACAGACTGATTTCTGGTGAAACATCTTTTTTCTGGCTTGTAGACAGCTAGCTCCCTTCTTAGTGTGTCCTTACATGACCTTTCTTCTATGCTCATGCAGGGAGAAAAGGAGAGAGGGAAGAAAAAAGATTGAGAGGTATCTCAATGGAACCTCTTTTTCTTCTTATAGGGACACCAGTCCTATGGGATTGGAGCTCTACCCTTGTGACTTCTATTTAACTAATTAGTTCTTGAGGCTATACCTCTAAAACAGTCATATTGGGAGGTAAAATGTCAACATATGAATTTGGGGGGACACAGTTCAGACATTAACAATTGGCTTTTCAACAGAACTAATAAAACTGATAAACTCAGTAAGCCTGACCACACTAAAAAGAGAGAAGAAACATATCCAGTTTCAGGAATGATAAAAGATCACAATGACCAATATTACAGAAAGTTTTTTAGAAGAGGATATTTTGAATAATTTTTACCCAATACATTTAAATATTTTTATAAAATTGACAAGCCATCCAGAAAAATAATATGTATCAAAACTGACCCAAAGATACAGAATGTCTGTTAAATTTCATAACAATCAATAATAATAATAACAACAACATAGAATTCAAAGAAATAATAGGCAAATTAGCAAGGAAGAAATTAAATTTTCACCATTTGCAGAGGACATGATACTCTATGTAGAAAATCCAAAAGACTCCACCAAAACAATTGCCAGAACTCATACATGAATTCAGCAAATTTGCAGGATATAAAATCAATGTACAGAAACAGGTTGCATTTCTACACACCAATAACAAAGCAGCAGGAAAAAAAAAATTCAAGGAATCAATTTAACTTGCAATTGCACCAAAAACAATGATACCTAGGAATAAATCCAAAGAAGTAAAAGATCTATACTCTGAATACTACAGAACACTAATAAAAGTGATTGAAAAGGACACAAAGAAATAGAAGAACATTCCAGGTTTATGGACTGGTAGGAAAAATATTGTTAAAAATGTCTATACTTCCCAAAGCAATCTAAATATTCAGTGTAATCCCTATTAAAATAACACCAGCATTTTTCACAGAGCTGGAACAACCAATCTTAAAAATTGATGTTGGAACCACAAAAGATCCCAAATAGCCAAAACATTTCTGAAAAAGAAAAACAAAATGAGAGACATCACAATGCCAGACTTCAAAACTGTATTACAAAACTGTAGTTATTAGTATGCTAGTGGCACAAATATAGATACATAGACCAATGGAACAGAAAAGAAAACCCAGAAATTAACCCACAACTCTACGGTCAACTACTCTTTGACAAACCAAGAAAGAATATCCAGTGGGTAAAAAGATAGACTCTTCAACAAATGAAGATAGGAAAACTGGACAGCAACATGGAGAAGAATGAAACTGGACCACTTTCTTACACCATACACAAAAATAAATTCAAAACGGACCTTAATGTAAGACTGAAAACCATCAAAATCCTACAGAAGAACACAGTGAGAAACCACTTTGGCCTCAACTGCAGCAACTTTTTATTAGACATATTGCCACAGTCAAGAGAAACCAAAACCAAAAATGAACTATTGGGACTTCATCAAGATAAAAAGCTTCTGCATGGCAAAAGAAATAATCAACAAAACTAAAAGGTAGCCTACAGAATGGGAGAAGATATTTTCAAATGACATGTCAGATAAAGGATTATTATCCAAAATCTACAAAGAACTTATCAAACTCAACACCCAAAAACCAAATAACGCAGTCAAAAAATGGGTAGAAGATATCAATAGACACTTTTCCAAAAAAAGACATCCAGATGGCTAACAAACACATAAAAAGATGCTCAATATCACTCATCATCAGGGAACTAAAAATCAAAACCATCATGAGAAACCATCTCATACTTGTTAGGACAGCTGAAATCAACAACTCAGAAAACAACAGGTATTGGCAAGGATGTGGAGAAAGGGGAAAACTCTTACACTGTTGGCAGGAATGCAAACTGATGTAGCCACTCTGAAAAACAGTATGGAGATTCCTAAATGTCTTAAAAATAGAACTACCCTATGATCAAGCAATAGCATTACTAGGTATTTACCCAAAGGATACAAAAATACATATTTGAACAGATAAATGCACCCTGATATTTATAGCAGCATTATTAACAATAGCCAAACTATAGAGAGAGCCTAAATGTCCATCGATTGATGAATGGATAAAGAAGATGTGGTATACATACACAAAAGAATTTTACTCAGTCACCAAAAAGATGAAATCTTGCCATTTGTAAGGACTTGGGTAGAGCTACAGTCTACTATGCTGAGTGAAATAAATCAGAGAAAGAAAAATACCATAATACTCATTCATATGTGAAATTGAAGAAAGAAAAGAGATGAACATAGGTGGAAAGGAAAAAAAAAAAGAGAGAGAGAGAGGAAAACAAGCTATAAGAGACTCTTAACAACAGAGAACAAACTGAGGGTTGATGGAGGGAGGTAGGTGAGGGGTGGGTTAGATGGGTGATGGGTGTTAAGGGGAGCACTTATTAAGATGAGCACCAAGTGTTGTATATAAGTGATGAATCACTGAATTCTACTCCTGAAACCAACATTGCACTGTATGTTAACTACCTAAAATTTAAATTAAAAAAAAAAAACCTTCCCCACAGTATAGATCTTTCAGCCTTAGATTTTTTAGTAAATGAGTAAATTTTATCCATAAAAAGCAAAAATTAAACTTAATGACATTGGTAGGAATGCTTCCAGATCTGGAAACCAACCAAAGATACACAAGGAACTGAAGAACAGTTTTTTTTTTTTTAATTTTTTTATAAACATATAATGTATTTTTATCCCCAGGGGTACAGGTCTGTGAAGCATCAGGTTGACACACTTCACAGCACTCACCATAGCACATACCCTCTCCAATGTCCATAACCCTACCCCCCTCTCCCAATACCCTCCCCCCAGCAACCTTCAGTTTGTTTTGTGAGATTAAGAGTCACTTATAGTTTGTCTCCCTCCTGATCCCATTTTGTTTCATTCATTCTTCTCCTACCCTCTGACCCCCTATGTTGCATCTCCACTTCCTCATATCAGGGAGATCATATGATAGTTGTCTTTCTCCAATTGACTTATTTCGTTAAGCATAATACCCTCTAGTTCCATCCACGTCATCACAAATGGCAAGATTTCATTTCTTTTGATGGCTGCATAGTATTCCATTGTGTATATATACCACATCTTCTTTATCCATTCATCTGTTGATGGACATCTAGGGAAGAACAGTTTTCTTAAAGAAATTTATTCTTAAGCTTTGGATAAGGATAATGGGAATCTATAGCCTTCTTCTCCCTGTAGCCTCTCCCATGCACACATCCAGCTGATCAGTTAGTATTGCAATTTAATCAAAGTGGATTGTTCACCTATGAAACCAGTAAATCTGCTGCCAGAGAACGCATAGTAACTTTGATGTAGGAAGCAAATATCTTTGGATTTACCAGTTAAAAGTAATGAACTGCATAGGAAGTAAAGAGAAAAAATACTTTATTATTACTAGCTTTGGGTTGAGATCTTGGTTGGAAAATGAAAGAGAATTTGTAAGGGCTGGTTAAGTATCATTTCCCCATGCCTGAATGAAAAAGTACATGTCTTCATCTGTATAGGAGACCAAAGAGAGTCCAGCAGAAAGCAAAATGAAATGAGGACTTGTCAATGTATATACTAAACCACACAGATCCATCAAGAGAGAGCAGAAGCCTTAAGGTTCCAGATGTATTAGCACAGTCTCTGCCCAAAGCACTGGCTGATCACTAAGCTATGCAGACCAAGAGGCAATACCTACAGGCTAAAGAGTAAAACTAAGAATTAAGATATTAGCAATTACACATTGTCATGTATGTAGATCCCACAGTTTAAATTCAGGCAAGGTGCTAAAAAGAAAAGAAAAAATCAGAAAGATGAATCAGAATCCAGTGTCTAGTTTACCAATAAAAATGTTATAGAAGTCTCAGAATGAGAGAAAATAATGGCACAAAAATATATTAAAGGAAAAATGGCCAGAACTTCCAAACTGGATGAAAAGAGGTGTAAGAATCTCAGTAAACTCTAAATGGGATAATCATAAAGAACTAGATTTTGAAAATGAACTAATGTTACATGAAACATAGATGAACCATACAAAAGTGTTGAATGAAAGAAAACAGAAACAAAAACATATTTACTAAATGAATCCAAATTTGTAAAGTTCAAATGTTGCCAAAAGTAGTGTTACAAGTCAAGAAAGGTTACCTTTGGAGTGGAGAATAGTAGTGATTAGGATGAGTTATGAAAGAATTCATAGATGTTGATAATCATCTGGTTTTTCCCTGGCTGGTGGTTATATGGGTATATTCAATTTGTGATGTTTCATTAAATTAAACCTTCATGATTTATAGTTTTTTCACTATTATAATTAATTTTTTTTAAAGTTTATTAACAAAAGAGTATAGGGTATAGATTCAGACAGCTTGGGTTAGAAATCCAGTTCCACTAGTTTTTTTAATTTGACCTTGGGTAAGATATTAGCCATCAACTTTTCTGTTTCTTTACTACTTAAAAAAATAATAGTACCCACTCTGTTTTGTTTGTTTTTGGAGAAGTATGGGAGAACAAGTTAAGTAGTGCATACAAAAATGCTCAAAAGATAATCCAACACACATTAAGGATTAAGAAAAATTAGCTGGGACATCATCATTATCACTATTATCAGGTATGTGTGGTGAACAGATTCTAAGATGACTCATAATTATACCTTCCTCCTAGTATTCACACCCTTGCATGAACTCCTATCCTTGAGTGTAGATGAGGTTGACATGCCTCTAACCTATAGAGCAAAAAATAACGGGCTGTCATTTCTTTCGTTATGTTAGATAAAACTATAACTTCCGTAATGCTTGCAGAATCTCTGTATTGGCTTCCTTGCTGGCTTTAAGAAGTAAAATAGCAAGGACCTGAGAGCAGCCTCCAGCCCACAGTTAGCAGAACACTACTAAAGTGCTCAAAATCACACAAAAATTTGAATCCTGCAAGAGCCTTACTACCTTAGATGCAGATCCTACCCAGTCTGGCTTTAGGTAAGACCCCAGCCCTGGAATTGTAAGAGACATGGAAGCAGAGGACGGCCAGCCATGCCTAAATTCCTGAATCATCATAACTGTCATATGATCAGTGCATGTTGTAAGCCTCCAGGTTTGTAATAATATTTCTACGTCATAGTAGAAAACTAATACCACACATGACTAAATCAGGATCCAAGCTTCTCTGGAGAAATAAAGTGCAAAATCTTTGTGCCACATATTGTCACTAAAACTTTAGAGAACTTCCTCTTAATTCTGAATTTGTAACTGTACTTTAAATGGCTTATTTTGCCTGACATTTTTCACCAAGATAGAACGAGGCAACATTGTTCCAAACATGTAATTATAAAAAGCAATAAGTAAAAATACTTTTGTTAGAAATATGTTGTACCCACTTACTTTCTATTAGTATAATTGTTAAATGAGTTACTTTCCTAGCTTACAAATCAACTACCAGATAGAAAGTAATAGCTTGAATAGGATCACAAGAAAACAAATTAGTAGCATGTAACATTTTTTTTTTTTGGTTGATCTGTGCTCCTTGGTTGATAAATGAGACTGGCTCTTTAATAATTTATTTTGAAGATCATAAATTAATCAAAATGGGTAGGCAAATATACCAAATGAAGCAAAATGATACTGAGCAGTGGCATGCAGTGAATATCAGTGGACTAGCATGCAAGCTGTATCAGAAAAAAATATATTTATTATTATTTATATATTATATGTATATATTAATTAGTATTATTTAGCATTATTTAAAAATAAATTTTAGTATTGTTAATACCAGAATGGCAAGCTAAATATGTCTATGGGCCACATGCAGCACACATACAGGCTGCTAGTTTATGGTCTACACTTCAATGTAGCAGAAATAGTAATATTTCTCAAAATTAATCTTTCTAGACATTATGGTTCAATAAGACCCAAGATAATCTAGGGATCAAGAAGGGTTTCTGATTTATGCTTCCGAACTTAGAAAGATCCCTTTAAAATGCCCATATGTGGAAATTTAGCAGCTCTGAGAGCTTGAGGTCAAATACAGGGAACATGTGGGATATTCTACAAATTATATTATTTATATTACTAAGGTATAGGCAGGAGGAAGTGTGGTAGATTGACATCATAGATCAAATTATCATCACTTTATATGTGATACTTTCTCGGAATCTTCCAGTCAATTTGCTACTAATTCTAACATATCCCCAGATTGTTTTAGACACATTTCTATTTTCATGTGAAGGTTATCCTATGTTCGGTTAGCTTTGTGTATCCCACACCAGAAATTGAGCTCCTCCTTAAAGGCAGAACCCTCATTTCACTGCTTCTGGAAGATTTTGCACAGGTCCCATCACAGCAGACGCATATATCAATAGAATAAATAAATAAGAAAATGAACAAATGCAGGACTAGGAACATTGTGTATAAAATGAAGTTTCTATAAGTCAAGCAGAGAAAGACAACTATCATATGATCTCTCTGATATGAGGAAGTGGTGATGCAACATGGGGGCTTAAGTGGGTAGAAGAAGAATCAATGAAACAAGATGGAATTGGGAGGGAGACAAACCATAAGTGACTCTTAATCTCACAAAACAAACTGAGGGTTGCTGGGGGTAGGGTATTGGGAGAGGGGGGTGGGGTTATGGACAATGGGGAGAGTATGTGCTTTGGTGAGTGCTGTGAAGTGTGTAAACCTGGTGATTCACAGACCTGTACCCCTGGGGATAAAAATATATGTTTATAAAAAATAAAAAATTAAAAAAAATGAAGTTTCTATATATGTATGGTCACCACTAAGTTTAACATCAGTAATAACATATGATACTTGAAATTTACATGTCTATTGAGATTATGTTTCAATTCAATTCAGTTCATAATTTACTCAAATTGATACAAACCTAAATTACATGTCTGTTTTTAATACAATGTAGAATTTTAACTTAAGAACAGACAAGATGTTATGCAAAGTTATAAATCAAATAAGTATTGGTATTGAACTTTTAAAAAAGACATTTTATTTATGGTTTTATTTCCTGTATTAATTAATTAGAAACTTTTAATCTCAAGTTATTTTGGAGATATCAAAAGCTTCATTTCTGTACTGGTTTTCACTTGACTGTTTCCTTTGATTTGTTTTGTTTTGAATTTACTGCACATCTTTTACCATTATAGAGTGTTTTTTACTTTATATAGATACTTCAGCAGATCAACCTTAGGTGGAGAAAGTAAATAGCCAGTAAACCTTGAGAAAAAAAAAAAAAAATCGAACAGGCTATTTAAAAAGGCCTTTCCTTTCTATATCTCTGGATCCTTTTATATCACACAGAAAGCTTGGCTCCCCAGGCTAAGATAAATGCTTACATTTTAATGCAAAACCTTCAGAATAATTCAGGTTTATTAGCCTAAGCTTGCAGATGGCCTAAACCCGTTGGCAGAGTCCAGCAAGGAAGGTGAAGGAAGGACACATGCAGAGTGGTTTACCAACCTGTGGCTCTGTGCAGCTGTGCACTATACTTCCAGACCCAATTATCCCCTGCAGGGTAATACTTTCTAGTTAGCAGAAGACAATCTCAAGGCCAAAGAAAGTAGAAATACATTCTGAAATCTCCTGTTTCTGAGACAGAAAGTGTGGTGTAGCATTTATAAACTCAACTTCTTTGGTTATTTAGTATTATTACAGTTGTTTGAAGTAAGAAATATTGATTTTTATTCAAAATGGGAAAAGAGATAAATACCACAATGTTTTCTTGTCTATTTGGCATTGCAGGAGACTTGAGAAATAAAGTCTTAACATGATTTAGTATTCAGAAGTTTTAGCTCTTTTATTTTCACAGACTAATGATCTCTATATATTCATGTACAAAATATCCATTGAATACCTATTTTGGGCCAGAAACTATACTACCTAGGGGTTATAGGAAGATAAGGCACAACGTTTCCTGCTGTTAGGAGGTTACTGTCTCTTTGGGATATAAAGAAATAAGTAACTTGTAAAGAAGTAAGTTCTAGATTTTAGCTAAATGGAATCTCAACATCTTTCCCAAGAGTTTCAGTGGAATTATGGTTTGAAAGTCAGATGGCAGTGGGACAAGAATTGAATGGTATTGCAACAGGAGAGACCAAAAGTGCATAACATAACTCTTTTGAGAGGTTTGACTCTAAGAGGTAATACAAAATGAGGCAACACCTAAGAACTCCTTCAGATAGGGATAGGGAGAACTTTAAGTTGTTGCTGTCATCATCAATGAAAAAGGAACTAACAATGAGGAAGAGTTAAAAGGGATAGGATGGGCATAAAAATCCACAGATTGAGACTCTAAGAATTATCCTCAAATGGTTTAGAAAATGATGGACTTCATGTTTGAGATGTTTGGCTTTAAAGCAAAAAGAGAGCTTCTCTTCCAATATAACTAGATAAAAAGGTTAAAAAAAAAAGATGGGTGTACATGCCTGTTATTTTAAAAACATAAGGACACGAAAAGTATGACTTAATGATTTCTATTTTCCTTGTGATGGATGATAATAAACATGTATTCTGATGATGAAGGATGAGAAAGTGGTGTTGACTTGGTTGAAGCTTTGGAAAAAGTATAAAGTTTCAAAAGATTCATATGGCAAAAATAGAGGACAAGAACCAAAGGGAAGATGTACTGGAAAAGACTGAGGGACCAAATGATAATTGAATTTCTAGACTATATTAGAACCAGTCTATGAAGCTGTGTGATTTTCTTAAGTGAATGTCAACATTTGACATTTTATAGAAGGCATATAGTTGGGTATGTTCAGAGTTGAGATTTTCTATTTGAATAGAAAGGAAAGAAGATGAAGCAAACATGTTGAAATTACTTCGAAGAGTTTAAATGATGAATTACAAAATCTAGGTTACAGAGAGATGTAAGGTCAAAATGAAGCAGAACATTAAACAGATGAGAGTTTACTGACTGGATATTTAGTTAACCAAAAGAAGGTACAGTGGGCATAAAAATCAGAAGATCGTGAAGAAAAGGTCATATGTCTCAATTTAATATTTCAGATTAAATATCTTCAGTGTAGCCATGTGGCCAGAAAAATGAAGATAGAAGTCACTGCAGATGACAAGTCAATGAAATATTGAGAGTTGGATGGGACACTTTCAAAATCAAACATGGGTGATACAGTATGTGTGAAAGAGAGAAGGCTATATATAAGTAGGTACTATAGTCTTTACTGAATGGGTCAGCAGGAGGCTCAAAGAGTACCATAGCAGGGACAACAGAACAGGACAAGCTCAGTCCCATTTCCTTAACAAAGGGTGAGGAGGTCTCAGAGAATAAGCAATTTCCTCTTCACCTGCTGTCTCCTCTATAATAAAGATATAAAAGCTCTGATCTCAAGCTCTTTGTTTTGAAAAACAAAGGTAATAAGACAAAAGAGATATTTGACGAAACTTCTGCTAGACAGTTCTAAAACAATATACTTAGCATTTCTTCAGTGCCCTGAATTCACCAAAAAGAAAGAGATCTTCCCAAAAGCCATAATAAAGAGGAAACAAGAAAGCTGGATTGAAAATTAAAGCCACAGCAACACTTGCTAAGACACTTCCAATTTTGGTGAAAACACAGCCTTGAGTTTTAAATAACACACAGAATATAAAATTTGGGGCTTGTAGAATGTGGAGATTTAGAGTTGTATCATTGCAATATACTTGAAACTCATGAAATTCTATAACCTCAACTGAAGAATAGACTAGGGTGGGTGTTTATGGAGGGGTGGAGTCAAGATGGCAGAGAAGTGACAGACTGAGACGACATCAGGTAGCAGGAGATCAGCTAGATAGCTTATCAAACCATGGCAAACACCTACAACTCCAACAGGAGATGGAAGAGAAGAAGAGCAACAATTCTAGAAACAGAAAATCAACCACTTTCTGAAAGGTAGGACCCATGGAAAAGTAAATCCAAAGCGATGGGATGATAGACCATGGGGGAGTGGCTGCCTCCCAACAAGCGGCAGAGCAACAGAGCACAAATCAGGACTTTTAAAAGTCTGCTCTGCTGAGGGACATCACTCCAGAGGCTAAACCAGAGTGAAGCCCACACAGGGTCAGTGTGGCCCCAGGTCCCACGGGGTCACAGAAGGATTATGGATGTCTGTGTGTTGCAGACCTCACAGGTATTAGAGCAAGGAAGCCAGCTACAGAGACAGAGCCGAGGAGTGCATCGCAGCTCAGGGTCTCCTTGAAGTGTAATCCATGGCACAGACCAGTGCTCTGTGAGTGTGGTCCCCACAAAATCCAGGGAGATCCCTGCTGGAAAAGCTCAGGGATCTGCGGGGTTCAGAGACTCCAGGCAGAGCTGTGTGCCAAAGACAGAGACACTTGGTCACAGGCTGGGTGAGCTTGGAGCGCAGCCAAAGGCCAGGGAGATGGGAGTGATTGAGTGCTTTTCTCTGAGGGCGCACTGAAGAGTGGGGCCCCAAGCTCTCGGCTCCTCCGGGCCAGAGATTGGGAGGCTGCCATTTTCATTCCCATCCTCTGGAACTCTATGGAGAGCGTCCAGGTAAAAAAGCTCCCAAAAGCAAACCCAAGTGGATTACTTAGCCTGGTCCCTGCTAAGGGCAGTGCAATTCTGCCTCAGGCAAAGCACCTGAGAATCTCTACAACAGGCTCCTCCCCAAGAAGATCAACAAGAAATTCAGCCAAGAAATAAGTTCACTTACCAAGGAGAACAGCAGAATTCCAGAGGCAGAGAAAGCAAAGCATGGAATTCAAGGCTTCCTCTCCATGATTCTTTAGTCTTTCAAAGTTAATAAACTTTTTTAATTTTATTTTTTTCTACTAAATTCTTTTAAATTTTTATCCTTTCATCTTTTAACATTTTTTAACTAGTTTATCTTAACAATATCTTTCATAAAAAAAAATCTTTTTTGAACCTTCATTATTATGTCATATTTTATCCTTCATTGTACCTAAGTTTCTTTTTTGTACACGCATAGGGGTTTTTTCCTTTTGAAATTTTGGGGTACAACTTCTTTTAATAGATCAAAATATATCCATGGGACGCATAAGTGGCTCAGTTGGTTAAGCAGCTGCCTTCGGCTCAGGTCATGATCCCAGCGTCCTGGGATCGAGTCCCACATCGGGCTCCTTGCTCCGCAGGGAGCCTGCTTCTCCCTCTGACTCTGCCTTCCACTCTGTCTGCCTGTGCTCGCTCTCTCTGACAAATAAATAAAAGAAAGAATTTGCAAACGCCAAACCAGCTCTACAGGAAATATTGAAAAGGGTCCTCCAAGCAAAGAGAGACCCTAAAAGTAGTAGATCAGAAAGGAACAGAGACAATATACAGTAACAGTCACCTTACAGGCAATACAAAGGCACTAAATCCATATCTCTAGATAATTACCCTGAATGTTAATGGGCTAAATGCCCAATCAAAAGACACAGGTTATCAGAATGGATTAAAAAAAAAAACAAAACCCATCCTTTTCTTCTGAAAGAAATTGAGGAAGACACAAAGAAGTGGAAAATATTCCATGTTCCTGGATTGGAAGAACAAATATTGTGAAAATGTCTATGCTACCTAAAGCAATCTACAT